>NW_026652276.1:53021481-53558327 GCF_009828535.3 Hylobates moloch | reverse complement strand
TTTTTTTTTTTTTTTTTTTTTTTACAAGGTCTTGGCCCCTTTATTTTATTTTAGTTGTGGATTACATGTGCAGGTTTGTTACACAGGTAAACGTGTGCCATGGTGGTTTGCTGCACCTATCAACTCACCACCTAGGTATTAAGTCCAGCATGCGTTAGCTGTTTATCCTGATGTTCTGCCTTCCCCCACCCCTCCCCAGAAAGGCACCAGTGTCTGTTGTTCCCCTTCCTGTGTCCATGTGTGTTCAGCTCCCCGTAATACATGAAAACATGTGATATTTGGTTTTCTGTTCCTGTGTTGGTTTGTTGATGGTAGTTTCTTTTGCTGTGCAGAAGCTCTTTAGTTTAATTAGATCCCATTTGTCAATTTTGGCTTTTGTTGCCATTGCTTTTGGTGTTTTAGTCATGAAGTCCTTGCCCATGCCTATGTCCTGAATGGTATTGCCTAGGTTTTCTTCTAGGGTTTTTATGGTTTTTGGTCTAACATTTAAATCTTTAATCCATCTTGAATTAATTTTTGTATAAGGTGTAAGGAAGGGATCCAGTTTCAGCTTTCTACATATGGCTAGGCAGTTTTCCCAGCACCATTTATTAAATAAACCATTGCTTATTTTTATCATGTTTGTCAAAGATCAGATGTTTGTAGATGTGTGGTGTTATTTCTGAGGTCTCTGTTTTGTTCCATTGGTCTGCATTCAAAATAAATTTCCTGACACTTTAAATAGAGTATCATATTATTTATAAGTAGCATTCATTTCCCCACCCTCACTTGTAAATAGTCCCTTACTTAAAAGCAATTTCCTAGACTTGCTAATTATTCAGATGCACTTGATATGCTGCACAATATCCAGCAAAATACCACAATCTAGCCTAAATCCTAGTTAAAAAACAAAAAAAACAAAAACAAAAAACAAAACAAACCTTAAAGGAGGAAAACAAAGATAAAGGAAAACATGGGAGATGTGTTGGAAAATCAAACTCACAAAACAATTCATGTTCTCACCCATGCTGAATTTAACTCATTTCTAAGCTCTTGATATTAACTTAGACAGTAACCAGGCAACACTCTCACTGCTAATGGCATCACATTTATACAGAAGTACATAATTACTATACTTTTATAATATAGGATTATGACTTTTATAATAAACATCCAACTCAGCCTATTCCACTTGTATTTCGGTTACCTAAAGCATAGTGTTAGGGGAAAGGAGTTTATTATATTTTATTTTTAAAAAAATTTTTACTTCTCATCATTTGAATTTAAAGAACCTGTTTTTAACTTAACAAGAACAGTTTTGAGATTTCTTGTAACTATTAGGTTCAAAGCTGGGTAGAATATGTTCTTCTAAATGAGACGTGGGTGAAAGTGTTGTAATGGACATGCATGGCTGGAACAGAGCTGGCTGATGGGCCTGCCACAGCCATGTTGAGAAAGGGGAATAAGAAAGAGCTAACGTGATTTTTAAAGAGGTGCCTATGCTCAATGATGGTTTCTGCCAGATTTAGTCATGCGCAAAATTTTATGTTTTCACAATTAGGCCATTTATTATTCTGCTCCATGAAAATTAGACACTAATTAAATCCCAGGCATGGTAAGCAAATCATGGCTTCACGGAGTTTATATTCTAGTGAGAAAGACAAACATTAATCAAACTAACATACATACAAATATATGCTTTTTTATATATAGCAATAAATATATTCTTGGATGCTATGGAGAATTAGATGTGTGAGACTGTGAGAATGTAATGTAAGAGTGTTTGACCTGACCTATAAGGCCCAGAAAGTCTTCCCTAAGGAGGTGAACTATGAAACACAACTGGGAGTTAACTAAGGAAAGAAAACTGTGGGTAACAACAGATATGCTGCATGCAGAGGAAACATCATGTGCAAAGTCCCTGTGATGAGAATCAGTTTGCCAGTTTTCTTATCCAGCAGCCATTGTTTAAATGAGATGTCACATCCCTCTGATGCTTGAACCAATGCTAGAAATATACTCCTCAGAGGGGCTTGCAGCCATTTTCCAGAATGATTGTTACCTGAAGACAAATAACTCCCAGATTTTTGAGAACTGCTGTATCTGATTCTAAGCTGTAATTGACACCAGAGAATCCCAAACCCCATCTTTCCCTTGTGTTGAATTACAGATTTGTGAATACCGGGTGATGTAATACTGGTTCAGATGTGTCTCTGAACAAGATTGTAGTGATTTTCCCCGTCCCAGAATGTTTACATGAGATGGATTTAAATGATGTCTTGTAGAACACTCAATTGGTTCTTTGATGGCTGGAGTAAGAGCCATTAAGCCAGGAAAGGCGAAATGGGAGCCCTTGTACCACACAATGACCACCACTGTGACCAGTGTGAACCCAACAATCCCTGACCTGACAAAGATGTTGAATTAGAACAGTATTAATACTACTGAAGACTTAAAAAAGCAGGATAAAGTTTCCATGATAGGCCCACTCAATTGATCTAACCCAAACCAGGTAGACTGTGGAAGATCTAAAGTTAACTGCACTGTAGCTCTAATAGAAGTAGCTCAGCAAAAAGTACTATTGTGGCATATCAGCCCAGCCTTTCATACTTGTTCTTTTCAAATCTTATCAATAAAGGGAATTGAAAGTAGTTTGCTAATTTATGGGAAAGAAAGTAGTGCACATTCACTATCTTGATCACCAAACTAACACCCCTGTGGTCTGTCACAATATAGTCTGTAGGGTCATTGATTATTTTAATGTTCTGTGGGATATCATCCTTGTCTGCTGTATGAATGACATCATGCTAACTGAACATGATAAGCAGTATGTGGTAAGTATTTTGTATGCCCTAGTCAGATACTTATGAACATGGAAATGGTAAAATATAAACTCTATGAGGATTCAGTCATTTGCTAAATTAGTCAACATTTTGGGTGTCAGGAGTGTGCTAGAATGCTCGAATGCTCCTTTGTGAAGTTAAATACAAGTTATTGTTTCTTTCACCCCTTATCACTAAGAAAGGGCCGTGCCACTTGAAAGTTTATGAGGATGTTGAAGGCAGCATATGGTACATTTGGGGACACTTCTCTTCCATATTTATCAAGTGAATCCTAAAGTTGTCAGTAGAAGAAACTAGCAAATCAAGGATTCCATACATGTTGTTCTACCACTCAGGTTGTAGATATGGCACATTCAGTGGTGCTAGATATGTGTGTGGTAGATAAGGATGCTCAATGGAGTCTTGGTAAAAATAATAGCAGTGTAGCACAAACTCTTAGGATTATGGAGCTACTCTATCTTTAAAGAGCAAAATGTGGCTAAATACAATAGATTTTCTTTCTCTTGAGTTTTCTAAGTTATGTTTGACAATAAACACCAAGATAATAGCACTGTCAGATTTGGTTCTAAATATCTGTAGAGAAAAATATTTAAGGCAGTTATATTATAAATGAGAAAGGGTCAAGGAACATAAAGGAATATAAAGTTTCTACATATTGCTCTAGTCGGTAAAATGACAACAGTAGAATATGAGGTGTGTGTATGTGTGAGAGAGTGTGTGTATACATACATAGTAATAACTGGAGTAGTCAGTGAAAAGCTATACAAAAGGACACACTCAAAAACAGTATAAATCAAAATAGGTTTCTCCAAAATGTTCAAGTAGCACATAGAAAGGTAAGAAAAAGACAACAGAGATGAAAATCAGAAAGAACAGCAGAAAAAATAAAATGGCAGAGTGCTAAATATTGTTATAATAAATGTAAAGTCTTAATGAACCAGTTAAAAAACAAAGATTGACAGGATAGATTTAAAAATATGATCCAAATATATGTTACCTACAAGAAACTAACTTCAAATAAAATGGTAAAGTGAGGTTGAAGAAATTAGGAAAAATTAAATATCTTGCAGACATTAATCAAAAGAAAGCAGAAGGGGTTAAACTAATATAGTAACATGCCGCAAAATGATATTTTAGTCAATGACAGACTGCATATACCATGGTAGTCTCATAAGATTACAAAATAGTATTCTTACTGTACCTTTTCTATGTTTAGATACACAAATACTTACCATTGTGTCCCAATTGCCTACATTATTTAACACATAGCATGCTGTACAGGTTTGTAGCCTAGAAGCCATAGGATATATAATATAGGCTAGGTGTTTAGTCAGCTGTACTATTTAGGTTTGTGCAAATACACTCTACAGTGTTTGCACAATAATGATATTGCTTAATCACTCATTTCTCAGAAAGTATCATGTAATTAAGAGATGCATGCCTGTATTACATACAGTAGAATTCAAAGTAAATTACCAGAGATAGAAGGACATTATACTATTACCCCTCCATATCCGTGGGTTCTGCATCCATGGAGTCAACCAACCATAGATAGAAAATATTTATTTTAAAAAAGGATGATTGCATTTCTATTGAACATGTAAGACTTTTTTGTCTCTTGTCATTATTCCCTAAACAATACAGTATAACAACTATTTACATAGCATTTGTATTATAGTAGGTATTATAAATAGTCTAGGGATGATTTAAAGTATAGAAGAGACTACGCCTAGATTATATGCAAGTACTATGCCATTTTATATAAGGGACTTGTATTTTGGTATCCATGGGGGTTCCAGAACCAATCCTCCAAGAATATAAAGGGATGAATGTATGGTGATAAAATAGTCAATCCACAAAACAGACATAGTGAACCTAAATGTTTATGCACCATACAACAGAACTGCAAAATGTATGAAGCAAAATGATTCACATGAAAAATAAATAAATAAATAAATAAATAAATAAATAAATCTTTAATTACTATAGTTGAAGATTTTAACACTTCTCTGTCAACAATTGATAGAACATTTAGACAGAAAAACAGCAAGAATATAGAACCTAACAACACCACTTCTAAACAGAATCTAATTGACATTTATTGAACACTTTCCTCAACAACAGCAAGGTACATCTTCTTTTCAAGTACTCATGGAACATATACCAAGGCAGGTCATATCATTAGCCATGAAACAAATGTCAACAAATTTTTAAAAACTGAGATAATATGGAGTGTTCTTTCCAAATACAATACAATCAAGCAATAAGTCATCAATAGAAAGATAACAGGAAAATCTTTTAACATTTGAAAACTAAGCCATATACTATGAAATAACTCATGGCTGAAAAAGGAAATCTCAAGGGAAATCAAGAAATGCAGTGAACTGAATGAAAATGAAAATACATCAAAATTTTTAAGACACAGCAAAAGCAGTGCTGGAAGAAAAATTTGTAAAATTAAAAAGACTATAGTAGGAAATAAGAAAAGTTGCAAATCAATAATCTAAGCTCAATAATCAAGAAAAAGAAGAGTAAAATAAATCCCAAACAATTAGAAGGAAAGAAATAATAAAGATAAAAGCAGATACCAGTGAAATTGAAAAAAAGAAAGAGAAAAAGCAGTGAAACAAAAAGCCTGTTCTTTAAAACTATTAATAAAATATTCAAACCCCCAGCAAAAAGAAGAAATAAGAAGAAAGACAAAAAATATTAATATCAGGAATGAAGCAGGGCCTATTACTACAGATCAGATACAATAAATATTGATAGGACAAAAAATGAATAATATAAGTAAATCTCCACTGTATCCTCACCACATAATTGCCAGTATCTTGGCCATGTCTCATACTACAGTTCTGTATTGCTTCTGTGTGCATGGGATCACGCTCTATTATTTCTTACAACTGCATGTAAATTTAAAATTATCTCAGTGTTTGAAGTTTATTTATTTATTTATGTTTATTTTTATTTTTGAGAAGGAGTTTCAATCTTTTTGCCCAGGCCAGAGTGCAATGGCACCATCTCAGCTCACTGCAACCTCCGCCTCCTGGGTTCAAGTGATTCTCGTGCGTCAGCCTCCCAAGCAGCTGGGATTACAGGTGCCTGCCACCACGCCTGGCTAATTTTTTGTATTTTTAGTGGAGACGTGGTTTCACCATATTGGCCAGGATGGTCTCGATCTCTTGACTCCCTGATCCGCCCGCCTCGGCCTCCCAAAGTGCTGGGATTACAGGCGTGAGCTGCCGCGCCCGTCCTCGAAGTTTATTTTTAATAACAAACAGGTACTGATGCTACTGTTTTTTTAGTGAAGACGTTATCTGTAGTTTATTGAGTGACTATGAAACAATAATTGCTCATCATTCCTTCTTTGTGGGGGTACAGGATATTTCTTTCACCCCAGGTGGAGTTCAGTGACACAATTATACCTCGCTGCATTCTTGACCCCCTAGACTCAAGTAATCCTTCCATCTCAGCCTCCTGAGTGACTGGGACTACAGGTGTGTAACAGCACGTATGGCTAATTTTTAAATTTTTTTAGAGACAGTGTCTCACTATGTTGACCAGGCTTGTCTGAAACTCCCGGGCTCAAGTGACCTCCCAACATGCTGGGGATTACAGGTGTGAGCCACTCTACCTGGACTAGTTATTCAACACTCCTTTTTAAACTAAGGAAGATAAGACATGTGTTTATATATAATTCTACATTTATACACAATTTTATTATATGTATATAATCAATAAAATTATATTTTATTGATATGTACATAATACAATTCCATCACTTAAAATGGACAATTTGATAGTTTCTAGTAAATTCACAGATTTGTATAACCATCGCTACAATCAATTTAAGAACATTTTCATTACCCCCAAAAGAAACTTCTTACCAATTAGCTGTCTCTCCTCTAATATTCTTCCTCCCCACAGCCTAGGCAAGCATTAACATACTTTCTGCTTCTACAGAATTGTCTATTCTGGATACATTATATAAATGGAAATACGCAATATGTGTCCCTCTGTGACTGGCTTCTATTAGCATGTTTCCAAGATTCATCTCACAGGAGGTCATTATTTTGTTCCTAAAGATATCCATGCCGTAATCTTTTTGTGCGTGTGTTAGGTTACCTAGAAAAGAGAATTAAAGTTGCAGACAGAATTAAGACTGCTCATCAGTTCCCTGAAAATAAGATTGTCCTGGATTATCAGGAAAATCCAGTGTCATCACAAGAGTGCTTAAAACTGCAAGAGAAAGGCAGAAGAGGAGGTCTGAATGATGTGTGAGGACTGAATCCACCATTGCTGGTTTTGCAAGTGAAGAAAGAAAGTCATGCACCATGGAATGCGGTAGTCTCTAGTTCCTGGAAAAGGTTTTAAAAAAAAATTTTCCCTGTAGAATCTCCAGAAAAGAACACAGCCCTGCTGACACTATCTATGATTTTAACTCAGTGACACTTCCAATGAATAGAACTGTAATAGAATAAATTCGCATTAAGTTAAGACACTAAATTTGTGGTAATTTGAACTAATATATTTTTAATGTAAGTCTTTAGAGTTATACATTTTTTTCCGAGCACTGCTTTAACTCCATTCCATAATGTTGGCATGTTGTGTGTTTATTTCCATTCATCTCAAGATAGTTTCTAATGTCCTCTGTGATTTCTTTTTTGACTTACTAATTATTTAGGATTGTGTTGTTTACATTTCACGTATTCATAAATTTCCCAAATTTCTTTCTGTTACTGATTTGTAATTTTATTTCATTTATGTTAGAGAGCACATTTCTTTAATTTAAATAATCCTTTAAAAGGATTATTTCAATCCTTTTAAATTTTCTTTATGTATTAAGGCTGGCTTTGTGGCTATCATATGGCATATCCCGAAAAAATATTCTATGTGCACTTGAAAAGAACGTCAAGTGTGTAATGCTCTTGGAATTGGATGTGCGTAATGCTCTTGGAATTCAGAAAGTAATCAGAGAAAACATTGTTAGGCAAAGAGATAGAAACTTGTAGAATACACATAAATATCAGATAATACATACGCTTGACTCTAATTTTTAGGAGTAATGTGATTGAGAATATGTTATGGACAAACCATGGGAAAATCTTGAACACCAGGAGAAAGAACATGGGGATTTTTTTCTAAGCTTTATAAAAGCAGTGGTTGGGCCGGGTGCGGTGGCTCACACCTGTAATCTCAGCACTTTGGGAGGCCGAGGCAGGAGGATCACGAGGTCAGGAGATCGAGACCATCTTGGCTAACACGGTGAAACCCCGTCCCTACTAAAAACACAAAAAATTAGCTGGGCGTGGTGGCGGGCACCTGTAGTCCCAGCTACTCCAGAGGCTGAGGCAAGAGAATGGCATGAACCCGGGAGGCAGAGATTGCAGTGAGCCGAGATGGCGCCACTGCACTCCGGCCTGGGCGACAGAGCGACACTCTGACTTGCAGGCCGTCAGTCCCTTAAATGTTATTATTTGAGGTTCTGTTCTAGTCATCCTTTGGATATTTCCCCGAACCTTTAGTAAATCACATTGTTCTATGAAAGTGGTTGCATAAGAAACCATTATTTTGACATCTATTTATGAATTTTCTAGGCTGAGTACAGATTTGCTTGTAAGATGCTATTATTTGCAAAGACAATATGATTTTATTCCCAAATTCTGATTTTATTCTAGTAATCAACACCACAAGAACATAGAACCAGCTGCAGAAAATGATTTTCATGGTATATTCCTGCTGGAGTCAATAATATGCATCTTAGGAGTTTGGTTTCACTGCTACAGAAGTACTTAGATGGTGAATGCTGCTATTTCTAAGGAGAAGCTTATCTTCCCATTAAACTCAATCTACCTACAAAAGTGAACAGAAGTTTAAGTCAAGGGTGAAAAAGTGCCTCTATTAAGTTACAATTAGGCCAATCAATATCTGACAGAGATTAAAAGCAGTGACAAGTTTAAAACACATTTTATTCATGGACAACCATAAAATTATAAATTGTAAAGAATATTAAGTTTTGCCTATGAGTTTCATTTTTACCAGAATCTGAAAATAATTCAAGAATTAATATTACCATTGTTATTTAAAATGGCAATCACATCTAGTCATTTTTTAATAACTTGAATAGCATTATAAGAAAATGAAATAGAGCCAGAAAGAGGTTTTGAAGCCCTAAGCACTGAAAAGATTGTAGTTTTCCGTGATTTGGTTTAAAATAAAAAAAGATGAAGTAACTTGTAAAGAATGCAAAATTTTCTAATTTTTTTCATGAAAACTACTTCAATTTTTTTTGTTTTTTGTTTTTTTGTTTTTTTGAGACTGAGTCTCGCTCTGTCACCCAGGTTGGAATGTAGTGGTGTGATCTCGGCTCACTGCAACTTCCACCTCCTGGGTTCAAGCGATTCTCCTGTCTCAGCCTCCTGAGTAGGTGGGCTTACAGAAGCAAGTGGACACCACCACCACACCTGGCTAATTTTTATATTTTTAGTAGAGACGAGGTTTCACCATGTTGGCCAGGCTGGTCTCAAACTCCTGACTGCAGGTGATCTGCCTGCCTTAGCCTCCCAAACTGCTGGAATTCAACGCACCCAGCCAAAAACTACTTCAAGTTTTTTGAAGTACCAAAAATAAAATTATTTCAAAAATATATTTAGCGCCTTGAATTTCTGCTGCATCCACTTGGCCTCCTTGGGAATTAGATTAATTGTCATGCTAGGAGATATTCTTCTATTCAGTCTGAAGGCCTAGGAAGTCACACAGAATAGTCTTTGTTTTGTTAGGTGGATGGGCACTCTGTGGCTAATGAGAATGGTTACAAATGGGGCAAACAAGAGAAAAATAACAATCTTATAAACTTCCCTTTGCTACTGCTATTATAGTCAATGAAAAGCCACTAGATGCTACTGGCCCAAGTGAGAAGTAGTCATTGTATCAATTTAGTCCCAAAATAAGTTGGCACAGTCCATTTTTAAAATTTTATTTATTTATTAATTTATTTTATTATTTATTTATTTTGAGATGGAGTCTCAGTCTATTGCCCAGGCTGGAGTGCAGTGGCGCCATCTGGGCTCACTGTAAGCTCCTCCTCCCGGGTTCACGCCATTCTCCTGCCTTAGCCTCCCAAGTAGGTGGGACTACAGGCACCCGCCACCATGCCCGGCTAATTTTTTGTATTTTTAGTAGGGACGGGGTTTCACCATGTTAGCCAGGATCGTCTCGATCTCCTGATCTTGTGACCCGCCCACCTTGGCCTCACAAAGTGCTGGGATTACAGACGTGAGCCACTGTGCCCTGCGGCACAGTCCATTTTTTAATAGTTCTTAACAAAGTTAGACGTCTATAAAAGGTGTCACTTCTAAGATTTAATTCTTGAATCTTTTGCCATTGGGTATTCAAATCCAAGTTCATCTGTTCTCTCTATATATCAGGTCTGGAACACATATTTTGTCATGAATGGATAATGTAATAGGCCGCTTCTTGGACTGAATGTGGTCGGTATTACATATCTAATGCTCTTTCCTTCCTAGCTTTTTAGCTTAGATTTTCTTTTATGCCTGACAAATTAGACTATTCAAATTTTACTAATGAACTTAGTATTTTTCCACTGAGAAAAGATTATTTTACTTAAAAATGAAGACAGTTTTCCTTAGGGAAATGCATGATATGTTAATTCTTCATAGTCTACATTTATCTGTTTTCAAAACTCCTTTCCTTTTGGCTGACAGTATGAAAATTAGGTATTCTTGTCAAATAATGCACCTGTGTGGGAATGCTCAATGACTAAAAGCTGTCATGTAGTTGAAGGCATGCAGAGACTGGGTCAGAAGATCTGAATTCTGGTTTTCTTCTGCCACATTTAGTTGCATGAATTTGGGTAATAACAGCTCCCCTCACTCAGTTTATATTTTTGTAGAAGGTTAATAAGTGCTAAATTAACAGTAAAATAATAATATTTAAAGGGATAGATTAAATCATTGAAAAATTTGAATAATTTCACATTTAGGGACAATTAAGAAAAATATTTCTTGATGGTAGGAAAAATAGACTTAAATTAGAAGATAATGCTATATGTAAATCTAGATATTTAGATTACCAAATAATTCCATTTGGACAGAATCATGAGTTTTAAATTTGCTAATCATATGAAAAAATAGCTAGAGTGTGAGTTGATTGTTGCTTTCCTATTAATGAACAGTGTGATTTTATTGCTTAAAAATTAATGAAAGTTTATGTTGAATTCGTAGTCATGTTGAGAACAGAGGTCATTATTTCAAGAAATGAGATGTCACCAGAATCACTGCAGCAACTTTCAAAGTCATAAAATGATTCCCTGTCTTATTAGTGTCCCCTCTAATTCATTTTCCACAACCATGGAATGGCATTTTGAAATTTGAACATGAAGTTCTCCAACTTAAAATCAGCCCATGGTTCCCTAATACTGTAGGCAAAAGTGTCCACGTTATCAGCATGACACGTACATCCCCTTACGGTAAGACTCCTGTTAAATCTCCTGGCCTTATCTATGTCCATTCCCCCTGCTCCCTCTCACCCTAGACACCAGTCATGACATACTATCTTGTTACACCTGGCTGTCTCAGTTCTTCATGTCTTTACCATAGTGCATCCTCTTCCAGGATTTGCCTCATCATTCTGTTCCAGTCCTCGTTCTTGACTTAGTATGCTTAAAGTAATCCTTATTATCTTTGGAGATGCAACTTAATCACTACCTTCTCTGAGAGGTACTTTGTGACAGTTGACCGCTCTTTCCTTTCAATATGCCCTTTCTTAGGATCTGCAACATATTATTTTCTGACTACTAGTTTATAAGCGTCTTTTAGCTATCATGTCTGTCTCACTTTTTGTATCCCCAGCATCCAGCTTATTCTCAAGGACATACTTAGCGACAAGTAAGTGCTGAGTGGACATATGTTTTAAGATAAATGAATGTATAAATCAATTCTATGTAATATCAGTGGGTAGTACCAAAGAGTGTAAGTTGGGCAGAGCAAATTTTGCAGTAAATTGTTAACTATAAAAGCATTTTATAAAAAGAAAGGATATTTATCTGGCAGTTACATTGTAGAAAAGATTGCTTCACTGCATGAGGGATTGGATTGGATAGTATCTAAATAATAATCATCATAACATACTATTAGCAATGGCTTTATTCATTTATCACCTCCCACAACAATTAATGAATGCTTATTATGGGCCAGGGACTGTGCTAAGTATTTTAAAAAATGATCTCATTTACCAGAAAAAAAAGGAGTGGGTCCTCAGATATATATATTGACTTGTCTTTGGTGCAGCATGACTGAGTAAAAAGAAATTTAATTTGATCTATTTCTAAACTTTTGCGTTTCCAAATATTTTTCCACATCCCTGCATTCCTATAGCAGCTTAGATCCAGAGCCCTGACACCACAGAATCTCTCACCTGATGACTGTGTAGCACAAAACACTGAGTAAACTAGGGCTAAGACTTAGGCCAAGGTCAAGGGAAAAGGAAAAATGAGAGGGCATCATGAAACTAATGTGGATTCTTGAAATTCAGAGATTTGGGGGAAGAAGAAACAGGAGCTGAGAGATTCAAGTTAGTGAGAGAGAGCAAAAGGTCTACACTTTTTGATGCAGCTAGCTGAGCAACCTTTAACCTCTTAAAAAGAATAAAGAGCAGTTTTTCTTCCAGATTTCAGCAACAAAGAGGTCTCCTTGATCCCTCTCATCCATTTGGCACCACTCCCAATCCCACTCATTTTACCTACACCCCCTTGTCTAAAACTCTTTTAACTAGAGAAAAAGATTTTCAGTTTACAATAAAACATAAAAGTTGGGGAATTATGCCTTGGTCCCACAATAATCCTTAAAGTTATTACATTATAAATATCCAAATGTTGTGTTTTATTTTTTTCCAGAAAGTAAAATGATTGCCAGACTGTACTACATAATTTCCTGGATACATGTATAGTATATTTGTCTTCTTTCCTCTTGTGTTAGCCTAGAGCATAAATAGAAGAAATTTGAGTTTGAAACCAAGCTTTGGAAGTAGTAAGAAAGGAGTACATTAGACCACGAGATGTAATGAAAGTGAATCTTCCAAATGCCCTTATTGCCACTCCAACTGAGGCAAGAAATAATATGCCTTGGAGATTGCAGAGAAAGGCATATAATACATTAGGACTCAGTCACAGTTCTTGTTACTCAACCCCACTAGAAATTCCATCCTTCCTTTCCCAATGATGATACTCTTTGCTGCTCCCATCTCTGCTTTAAATGACACCCATGCTTAGCTCCATAATAAATTTTCTTTACCAGGGCACGGTTATATTAGAACCTTCTTTTTAGTAACACTTATCATTGTTTAAAAATTTTATTTTTTATACTTCAAATTATATTGGCTTTAATTTAAACTAGATCCCAACTCGTTCTGAGGTGAATGAGAAAAGGAAAATGTGACTGTTGTTTTCTACTTCCCAATAGTTTGTAAATCTCATCATGCGGTAATATCTGATTTTTTTAAAAGAGTTTTTTTGCTAACAAGGTATAAACTACCAAATATCAAAGTGATTCTAGATATTTGTGACAGATTACTTAGAAAATTCTGTTGTATTTTTTCCTGTCAGAACATCCTGGAGTCATAAGCTTTATTTAATTATAATTTTGACAGTGTGTAATATTTTATATACTCTTTGCTGTTCCCATCTCTCCTTTAAATAACACTCATACTAATCTGGGTGTCATTTTATTTATTTATTTATTTATTTATTTATTTATTTATTATTTATTTATTTATAGATTGAGTTTCACTCTTGTTGGCCAGGCTGGAGTGCAATGGTGAGATTTCGGCTCACTGCAACCTCCGCCTGCTGGATTCAAGCGATTCTCCTGCCTCAGCCTCCTGAGTAGCTGGGATTACAGGCATGCACTACCACACCTGGCTAATTTTGTATTTTTAGTAGGGAGAGGGTTTCTCCGTGTTGGTCAGGCTGGTCTTGAACTCTCGATCTCAGGTGATCCTCCCGCCGCCTCAGCCTCCCAAAGTGCTGGGATTACAGGCATGAGCCACCGCACCCAGCCTTGCTGGGTGTCATTTATATGATAATATCAGTAGATAGAAAAGTTGATGTTGACTAGTAAATTGATCTGTGGATGTTAAATATCATTTTTGGAAATATAAGATATAATGCATAGATTACTGTTTTTTAATATAGTCATGTTTCAGCATGACCATGGACAAAATTCAACATCTCATATAAAGGAATTCAGTTTGGTCTGACTAATATAGTTATCTTTGTGTAACATAACACAACTCTCAATCCAAAAGTCAACATCTCACATGCTTATTCTAGTTCTCATGACCCTCAGTTCTAGCTAAGATCAAAAGGATTATGTGTGGATGCAAATAGACTTAAGTAGTGAAATTATTTTTTAAAGGAAATCTCTAACAGAAATCAAAAGATAATTTTTGTATAATGATGTAATGTCTGACTCAGCTGAACCTGCAATATTCTATCTGACAAAGTAACCACAATAAAAGAAGACAAAGAGGCCCCATTTACCCATGAGATATCTTGGTGTACAACTACTGTATTAACTGGCTTTAATGTGCACATTGGTTCCCCGAAAATAAACATCTATTTCAGGTTTGGAGATGTGATGTGCTCCCCTTCAGGTTCTGACTGACAAAGCCAGCTGGAAACTGGGGCCTCACTGACTCAGCCTCTAATTCTGGAGAGTTTCACTGTTGTTGGAATAAAAATCATCAGAGAATAAAAGTCAAATGCAAAAATATTCTTTGACGCTCTATTGTAATCCTAGAGGTTACTAGAGGTAGTAATGTTGTATATGCTTCTTAGGACCCATATTGAAAATATGTGCCTAAGAGTTTATGTATTTTACATTAATTGATCAAAGTGTCATAACCCAAATATATCTTTCTAAGTTTTCATAATATTTTTAAGATTTCAAGTAATTCAAATATTAAGATTTCTCTTTGAATTTCTTAATAAACTTATTCAATAGCCTATTAAACAGAAGACACTCTAGGGTTCCAAGAGGATAAATATATAGCTAGCTTCTAGAAACTTATAGCCTATTCAAATCAACTACATAAAATCACACTAAAATAATTACTCGCTTAAACTAGATATATAAAGATAATATAGTATTTGATTCTTTGTTCATAACAAATAAAGCTCTATAAAGTTTGATTGCTAGCTATTCTTTTCTTCTTAAAGATCAAAGATTCACATTTCTAATATTTCTCAGTTATTCAATATCCATGAACGGTTAAAAGACATGGAAATGAATTTTTTTATTTTTTGAATTTTTTATTTACAATTTTAAGTTCAAGGGTGCATGTGCAGGATGTGCAGGTTTTTTACATAGAGGGGCCTGTTGGAGGGTTGGGAGTGGGAGGAGAGAAAGAATCAGGAAGAATAGCTAATGGATGCTGGGCTTAATACTTGGGAAATAAATCCAAAATATGTGTAGTCCCTTAATGATACTCTTGAGGACTGTACCGAGCCATCACTTTTAGATGACTAAACACATGTCTGAAGTTCAGAGACTGACATAAACCAGACCTTAATTTTTTCCCCAGCAACATAATCATCCATACCATGATCACATCAGATGGGCAACAGAGACCACCTTATCTCTTTGGTCACCTTCTTTCTTCTTCCATCTTCTAGGTCTTCTCAGATTACAACTGTTTGCTTTTCAAACTACTCTAAGTATATACCTTAGAAACACAATTTATAAATATTTAGGGGTTCTAATTTTAATTTCCAAGCATCCTTCAATGATTGGATAATATATTTTCCTATGTAACCCAAATATTCCAAATCCTCTTGCTTTCATCTAATGTAATTGTATCAAGTCCAGAAGCCTTGGCCATAATTCCAGGGATTACCAAGATACATATTTTTTCTCTTGTTCACTCCTCTGTCTTCTGAACTTCTGGCTTTTCTTTAATCGCCACAGCTTCATTGCTCATTTGCTCATGCTGGGTGTTGTCCTCTCTCTATACCACTTGGTCCCAAGTTGGAACGTAAACCATCCCTAAGGCTCTTAATAGAGCACAGCTCTATTAACACACAGCTATCGTGTGTGTCTGACTGCACTGAAGCCTTTGGAGATGATGGAGGAGAATCACAATATAGGACATGCAATAATCTAAAGCTGGATATCATGTTTCTTAAGTTTTCTGTTCATTCCCATAAAAGAGAACTCTTTTGTGCCTGTCCTTCTCCTTAGGTATAAGCCTGTTCTGGTGGCTCTGGGGCCTGGTCACTCAGAATTGAACGACACCCACTGCTCGCCATCCCTACTCCCTACCCCACTAAACAGTAATTTGTGGAATAAATCAAACAAAACCAAAACATTCTCTCTCCAAGGTTAATACCTTTTACTTCACTATCCAGGGAATTTGTGTATTTTCTTAACTTTTCCCTGTAGATACTTCACTTTCTATAACTGAAAAGCCTACTAACTACCCTAAATACAAGAACAACATTCACCAGAAGTAAATTTTGTCAAGACATAAGACAGAAAGAATATACAGACAATGTTCTGCAATTTTTTAATTTACATTTTTCCCTCCTCTTTCCACATGAATTTGCATTTCTGTGTTTGCGTAATCTCTATTTATCTACTCAGAATTTCTAAGAAATGATAATCTTCTCTGGGAAAGAATGGTAGCCAGAAAATCATCTGAAATAAAAGTGAGTCACTTGGAAGTGAAGGACTGGCCTGACTGGGAGGAGTTAATTACACATGACACAAGGGAAACACAAACCCAAACTTCATATTGGTCTGAGTGAGAGGAGTTAGTTAATTACACATGACACAGGGGAAACTCAAACCCAAACTTTATACTGAGAGCTTTGAGCACCCTTGTCATTAATAACTAGGCTAACAAATATGTGAACATATCTACAGGCTCCTAGCTTTTTGTCTTTGAGCCCAGAGTTGAAAATAAATCCTTGGCAGTGATCCATTTGCTTCTATCTCTGTGTACCAACTTCATTTGTCAGAGTTCCCAAGCCAAAGTTATCTCCAAATCAAAAGGCAATACCCCAGGTCAAAAAGCTGCAATCACAAAAAGCTACTTTTAGCTCCAGAATTTTCTCCTCTTTCCCCGTTTCCCCAAATCCCTCCAGTTTTTCTTTTTGTCTCTGTCCATTTCTTTTTTTTTTTTTCCATTTCTCCACTCTCTGTTTCCTATCACATGGTCTTAAATTGAGATTAAAGAGAACAAAAAGGAAGGCTGCAATGTTCATTGTCCTTTTCTTCCGTAGGATAGACATTTATACCACACTTTACAACATTTTCCCAGCTCCAATAGGTTTTCTTTTTTCATGACAACTTTGTAAAACTGCATTCCTAAGGAAGTTCATCACTGTTTTTTATTGCATGCTCTTGAAATTTTCCAGAACCCTTACCAGAAGAGGCTTCAGTAAATGGAGTTAGCATTTGAGCTTTACAGAGTCAGAGTCAAAAATAACAGTAGTCACGTGGTCAACAATATTTATACAATACTTAATCGTCTGAGCTCACAAGATAAAGAGCAGGCATTTCACTGTTCATAACATGTTCAGAAAAAGTGGGTTTGTAACAAGGTTTTTAATACCTGTCACTTGCAGGAATGCTAGGTTCTTCTCAAAGGAGAATTCTACATTGATTTAAACTCGTTGACATACAAAGTGTGCATCATGGATATATCTGATTACATAACTACATAGACGTCATAGTGGACCTATGTCCCCTTTCTTCACACAGAAGTAGCTCTGCCTCTAGGCAGCGTTGCTCACATTATGAGAAGCAAAATTACTATCTTTTTTTCAAAAACGTTCATAAAGTAATTAAAGTAGGTAGAAAAATTCATCTTATAGTTTGGAGACTCTTGCAGAGATAGGCAAATTTTTTGAACTATTAGAATAGGATTTATGTCTGTGTTGCTTTTCTGAGATCTGAAATGAATGTGTGTGTGTGTGTGTGTGTGTGTGTGTGTGTGTGTGTGTGTGTGTTTCCAAAGAGCTAACGTGGCATATCTTCATCCTCAGATTCACTTTTGCCCTTGGACTCTTTCTCACCCTTCTCCTCCTTAGGGAGACAGGGGAAACATAAGTACCGTTTCAGCCAACTGACTTTATTAAAGCTTTCTCATCTACGAGGCATGAGAATATGTTTGTGAATCTGTTTCTCTTTTGTTTGGCAGTGAGAAGTGCAATTGCTCTTTAATTAGAACCTTCTGTGTACCATAAATATGGTTTAACCCAGGTGTTTAATCTACCTCCAATGCAAGTGCAAATTGGTGACATGGGTCAAATGCCAATTTTATTTAATTACCAGACAAGTTAGGAATAGCTAAATGCCAGCCACCATCAATTCACTGAGTTAAGCATCTTTGCTAATAATTAGAGCAAAAGAGAGGGGAGTAATAAAGGGAGTGTACTGGAAATCACAGTAGACAAGATCATGAGACTAAATGCTAGACTTGATGATTCTGACAATATTTATCTGTATGGGAATGGCCAAATCTTTTAAGATTATTGGAACTTGATATTCTTATCTGTAAAAATTAGGAGTATTATTTCTAAAATATTTCACCATATAACTTATAAGATTACACCCAGCTCTCAGATCCTGTAATTCTAATCAACACATAGAAAGACATGAAAAAACAGAAAGAGGCAGACAAATATTTATTAGGTCGACTATTGTAAGAATTTATGGATTTAAGAAACCCATATTCAGTCTTCACTTTACCACTGATGTTTTGCTTTCATGTCATTTTAGTAAAAATGTTTGCTGATATTGTCAAGGGATTTCCTAGCTAAAATATAATCAAGAGCTCTCTCAGTGTCATTTCTCTTCTAATTGCAGTTCCATCACATTAATCTCCTACAACTAACTGAAAGTAGCAATGTCATTCACAAATACAAAGAAATATATCTAATCAAACTTCATTGAAAATAACACAATTACCTCCCTTCCCTAATGTTTGGCTGTAAGCAAAATCCAAGAGCTGCATCTTTTATTTTTCTTTGTGTTAGTTCCTGTTCATGTGTGGGAGAACACTGGTCAGTGACTCACATTACTGACACAGCCAGCACAGCTGGATAGGCACAGAATGCATTTCATAATAAAAGGGACAAAGAAAGAAAGATAGAGAAAAAAGTTTATGTGTTTTGTTTATTTTAAAAATCTATACGGCTTAATGCTAAAAAGCAAGAACCAAATTTTTCTAAACAGCTTCAAGGAAAAATAATTTTGGAGGGACTAATTAAAATTACTTTAAGAACTCTTCATATGTAAAATACTTCTTTAAGACAGCTATTCCCTGTGGAAATCTTACCCTCTCCCATGAAAAAGAACCAGCAATTTATGACTATCATGAGAGTAAAACTCTAGTGAGGATTTAGAAGTGCACACAATAAAATAGAAATACTCCACAGTAGTTTTGAACTCTTGAAGAAAATGACAGGAATAGTATTATGTGTAACCAAATATATATATATATATATATATATACTCAGAAATATCTGTACTCCAGCTTTGAAAATGTGAGTTAGCTGACACATAACAATGTCAAAGAAGACACATTTTTACAGAAGAACTTTCCATAAATAACATTTCCCAATCCATTAAATGTAAATGGCATCATCACTTATTGTATATTTTGTCTATGCTGTATAGAAGTTAAATTAAGTTGTTCGCTGTATACTTAAAACTAAAGTTTTTAGGATATGAGGTACTTTACAGCATGTCTATTATCACTAGTAAGAAAAGACTCTATAAATGTAAGAGGAAAGATCACTTCTTCAGACTATATTAATAGAGTAGACTGTCCTGGCCTAAAATCTTATGATTGAGAAATGAGTGCCACAGCCAACCCACCATTTTGACAGAACTCACCTGAATTTTTCCTTCTGGTGATGAGAAACAATGCCAGAGTATCTACCCCAGCCATCTTCACACTTGTGGAGAAAAATTCAATAGTGATACATTTGTAGTGAGGAGAAAGATGTGTTAGCTTAACAACTGATGCAGGGTCTCTCTTTTAAGGAAGATATTGTGTTTGTAGAGGAAAACATCTTGGAAGGTATTTAGAAGTGGAAAGTGAGACCTTAAGGGCAAGAGAAACTCTGCCCATGACAAGAGACACAACTAAACTGCTTTGTATTAGAAATCAATAGGAACTTGGAGAGAGAAACTAAAAACATGAGTAATCAACAAAAAATGATTTAACCTACATGATCGGAATCTGAAGTCCAAGATTTGGAAGGAGAGAGGGAACTTTAGGAACATCAATATCTAACATAGAATATTAAATCATGAGCCTTTTGGCAGTATAAATCTCTGTATCCCCTATAATTCAGTAGTCCTTTACACATATAAAAGTTTCTATAAGTAGTTTGGCATAACTAAGAAAAAGTATAGTGATCTACATCTAAAACAATATAATGCAAAACATAATAATACATATTGGACATTTAGATTATCCCTAAACTGATTCACACTAAGCAGGACTTAAGAGCTGAAAGTGATCATAAATTCTGATGAAATTTGAAAATTCTTGAGATATAGGCTGAACTCAATGGAAAATACATTGAATCAATCTTACTGATCTCAAAAGGCAGGGAAATGCTGTTGAAATTTAGTTTACATAATTATTTTCTCTTTTTCTGGCTATCCTTAAAGCTAACACTTGGCATGATACTAAAAACATTGTTTTAAGAGAAAATCTATTGTGGACAAATACAAGCTTTAGGAATAAATTAAAATGTTTAGAGGAATTAACACATCTGTGTAAAATTTTATATGTGTGCCAAATTGGTCCCCAAGCTAAAACTAGTGACATATTAAAACCAACATATCAGCTCACACATCTACAATGAAATGCAACACTTTTTGTAATGCTATAGTTTGTGACAATTCAGGAAGTGATGAATTGGAAAACATGCTATGATAGACATGGGCAATTTAGAGTTCAGTCTGGACAATCAGTGATGATTAATCTTAAGAGGATTTCTGAAGTTCAGGCAACAAATGATTAAAAATCAACTTCAACAATAGTCAATGATGGCTGAATGTAAGATATTTAAACATGCATTGGAAAATACAATGGAACGAATTGTAGGCATGGATATTGAGAGAAGACTTCTGGATTCAACAAATTTTTACTCACTCAAATCCCGTAACATTGTTTACCTTATATTACATGTCATAAATTGACTATGTTATGAAATAGGAAGGGTAATATCTATTTTTAAATGTAATAATTATAACCAATGTATAAAATATGTGACACAAAGAAGATTGACAGTTTATAGTGACTATTGTATTATTATTTTGATTTTAGTAGTTGAACAGGAAAAAGAGAAAACAGCACAGACTGAAGTATTTATATCTCAATAATTAAACTTACTTAATATTTTCTATTATACATGTACATAAAAAGTATAGGGCTGATACTTCCATATTTGTATAGAATAACAGTGCTTAAAATATATAAAGCAAAATGTTATTGAAATAAAGGGACAATAGATAAACTTGTAAAATTATCATCAGAGATGTAAATACCACCTCTACAATAGGTAGACCAAAATTAGTAAAGATATAAAATAATTTAACAACACAATAAACTTGAACTAATTAAAATACAAGGTTTCTATCCCAAAGAACTACAAAATAAACATTCTTTTTAAGTAGAAAAAAAATTCACTAAAAATATGTATTTCAAGCCATAAGACAAGTCTGAATAAATTTCGACAACAGAAATCATGCATAGTACAATCCCTGACTACAAAGGAAGAAAGTTAGAAATCTCCCAATTATTTGTAAACAATGCACTCCTAATCAACTCAAGAGTCAAAGAAGAAATCAGAATTTGCACAAAACAGCTGAAAGAATTCTATCACTTATCTATTGATGTGTAGAGATCCACTCCCAAATTTAGTTGTTTAAAATAAAAACTATATTCTTTGCTCATAATTCTATGGCTCCACAGTTGGAGTTGGGGAAAAGGGAGTGTTGTCTGAGCAATTCACCTGTTGGTCTCACATGCAGGAAGTTTATACAGAATGTGGATGACTGATTTCTTCTCCACGTGGTCTTATTTATTAGTTAACTAGTTCAGGTGTCTTTACTTAGCAGTCGTGCATGCCATTTAAAGTGGAATTATTTTAGTTTAATATGACCAATTGTTTGGTGCTTACATATGGAAATAAAATTCAATTTAATACCATAGTATCCTGAAAACTTGTCAAATTCACTTATTAGTTAAGTAGGTTTTTTTCTTGGTAGATAACTCAGGAAACAGGTCAATTATCAGTAAATAAAATTTGGCTCCATCATTTTCATTATCTACACATTTTATTTTTTTGTCTTACTTCATTATACTGTGTAGGACCTCTACTACAAAGTTAAATAGTAGTGGCATGTGCTAGGTTATTGATTTATTGCCTCTCAGCTCCAAATCCACAGTTCTTTGTCCTATTCTGTGATACTGTAGCTGGACCATATAAACCTTTCTTCTTTGGCAGCTGGCACAATGGTTTACAATCTACTTCTGAAGTTTTAAATATTCAGAGAGATCACTTGGCTGGGCGTGGTGGCTCACACCTGTAATCCCAGCACTTTGAGAGGCCGAGGCAGGTGGATCACCTGAGGTCGGGAGTTTGAGACCAGCCTGGCCAACATGGAGAAACCCTGTCCTTACTAAAAATACAAAATTAGCCAGGTATGGTGGCACATGCCTGCAATCCCAGCTACTCGGGAGGCTGAGGTAGGAGAATCGCTTGAACCCGGGAGGCGGAGGTTGCAGCGAGCCGAGATCATGCCATTGCACTCCAGCCTGAGCAACAAGAGCAAAACTCCGTCTCAAAAAAAAAAAAAAAAAGTCTGAGAGATGTTACCTATACACTAAACACTGCAAAAGTTTGCTGAGAGAAAATAAAGAAGACGTAAATAAATTGGGAGGCCCACCACGGTCATGGATTTTAAAAGTTGTATATTGTTAACATGTAAAATCTCCTCAAATTGAAATATAGACTCAGTGTATGCTACCCAGAATTTCAGCAAGGCTTTTCTGCTGGAAGTTGAAAGGGTGATTACATTTATATGTGAAATCAAAGGAAGTGTAATAATTAAGCAATCTTAAAACACAAGAATAAAGGTGTTGGTCTTACATTCTGGACTGGGGAAAAAATCCATTCAACAAATGGTGCCATGACTGTTGTATATCCATATGCAACCTCAATGAAAGCCAAACCTTACCTCATAAAAATTATTCTGAATATATAGTGGAATTAAACACTGAACTGAAAACCAAAGAAGAAAACATTATAAAATCTTTTTTTTTCTTGGATAGGTAAAGATGTATTACAAAGGATACAATAAGAATTAGCAATAAAAAAGATTGATTAGACTTCATAAAAATTAAATGCATGTGTTAATCAAAGATACACTTAAGGGACAAGAAGGACAGACAACAATAGAAAATAATATCAGGCTGGGCACGGTGGCTCACGCCTGTAATCCCAGCACTTTGGGAGGCCGAGGCGGGCGGATCATCTGAGGTCAGGAGATCGAGACCATCCTGGCTAACAGGGTGAAACCCCGTCTCTACTAAAAATACAAAAAATTAGCCGGGCGTGGTGGCGGGTGCTTGTATTCCCAGCTACTCGGGAGGCTGAGGCAGGAGAATGGCATGAACCCAGGAGGCAGAGGTTGCAGTGAGCAGAGATTGCACCACTGCACTCCAGCCTGGGCAACAGAGCGAGACTCCATCTCAAAAAAAAAAAAAAAGAAAAAATATCTATGTATATATTGGACAATTCAAATCCAGAATATATAAATAATTTATACAGCTCAATAATAAGATACACACAAAAAATTATAAAGCAGTTGAACTGGCACATTATAAGAGATTATATAAGAATAGCCAATATGTTCTTTCTGTATCCCACCTTAGACATGTATGCCACATCATGCAGTGATTAGTACAATTCAGTTCTTCTTAATCTTATCATTTGGAAAGATACATCTGATTTTATCAGAATAATTGTTGGGATATACATATAATTTCTATGTGTTTATTTATTTTACATGGAAGTTATATTTTTATATTTTGAAAGATCCTAAATAATTATTGAAGTGGAGTATGGATAGATAGATGATAGACAGATGGATGTAGATGGAGCTAGTTCAATGACCACAAGAATTATCTTGGTTTTATAAAAGGACTAACAACAAGTTTAATATTTCCTACCTCCTTTTAATTAAATTTATTATGTAATATAATTCAATAATATATTTTTGCATAAATTTTTCTTCTGGTTAATGTTATTGAAAGAGAATATCAGTAAATGAGAAGAGATCCCTAAAAATTGAGAAGAAAAATTAAAATGCTTTATCTTCCTCAGCATTCATTACAATGACTTTTATTTTTAAAATCATTTCTCAAGAAGTAAGTTGTTATATACACGTTTAGTGATAATGATCTAGGATATACCATTTAACAAATGCTTGGGCCGGGCGCAGTGGCTCATGCCTGTAATCCCAGCACTTTGAGATGCCAAGTCAGGTGGATCACGAGGTCAGGAGTTCGAGACGAGACTGGCCAACATAGTGAAACCCTATCTCTACTAAAAATACAAAAAAAATAGGCTGTCGTGGTGGCCCATGCCAGTAGTCCCAGTTACTCGGGAGGCTGAGGATGAGGAATCACTTGAACCTGGGAGGTGGAGGTTGCAGTGAGCTGAGTTTGCACCACTGTACTCCAGCTTGTCTGACAGAGTGAGACTCCATCTGAAAAAAAACAAAACAAAACAAACAAAAAAACAAACAAAGAAACAAATGCTTGCAGCCTTGGTTCTTTGTTTTTAGGGTATTAGTAATATTTAAGTTTAGATTGCCTAAGCTTATGACAAAAACAAAACAAAACAAAAAATAGCATACCCATTTAATATACCTGCCATTTATTTGTTTGTTTATTTATTTATTTATTTATTTATTGAGACAGAGTTTCACTCTCGTCACCCAGGCTGGAGTGCAATGGCGCGATCTCTGCTCACTGCAACCTCCACCTCCCGGGTTCAAGCTATTCTCCTGCCTCAGCTTCCAGAGTAGCTGGGATTGCAGGTGTGTGCCACCACATCCAGCTAATTTTTTGTATTTTTAGTTGAGATGGGGTTTCACCATGTTGGCCAGGCTGGTCTCAAACTCCTGACCTCAGATGATCCGCCCGCCTCAACCTCCCAAAGTGCTGGGATTACAGGCATGACCTGCCGTATTTTAAGACAAAATATTTGCCCTTCCTAACCATGTTCTCTTCAGCTTTAACATTTTCATTCGTTTGTGCTCATTGAGAGTTCATTGATATTCATTACTAACTGCAGTCAAAAGGTAGGCAGAAAATTGGTACTGCAACGTCAAACAGTATCCATTAGCCTACCTCTTGTTTCAACTTACTCTACATCATTCACAGGTCAGTAAGGAAATGAAACATTATTTTTGGCTTTCTGATCTTTCTCCCCTCCTTCTATTTATAGTTCTTGTCTGGTCCATCCGCTTTGTTCATGAGTGCAGTACTCTTCATGAGGTGGTGCTTCTGAACATTTTTGAAGAAATACATTTCGCCAGGTAGTTATTGTGGTTTCAAATTCACCAAATTATGCCAATTAATACTCCACCATTAAGAAATTTAACATACTCATATTGGTGTTTTAATAAAAATTTATTTTTTCTGCTGATTAAAAATTAAGACTCTCATTCCATCTATTTTACAAAAAAAGATATTAAAAAGCCACCTTGAACATTATAATTAAATATATATCTATATTTTGGGCTTGTAATTCATTATTGTATGCCATTCTGTAATTCATCCATTCAACAAAAGTTTATTTAATACAAAGAAAGCAATTCATCATATGGCAGGTGCACGTTGGAAGATTTTCATTACTAGGCTAGAATAGAATAGAGAGACATTCTATTCACATAGATTATATTTCCACAATGACTACCCAAAGATAATATCATACTCACACCTCATTATTATAAGAACATGCTAGATTGGAAATTATTTTGTCACAAATGAAAAGTTGTACTTAGACCTATTTATTTTCATCATAGGAGTGTAAAATCTTCAACATGTAAAAATCTGCTACAGGAAAAGGTGAAACCAAGCATTAAACTGTCCATATGGTTAATACATATGGATAACTGAACTCACTGTGCTCTTCTATGACATGTGTTTCTGTAAGATGAATGAAAATGTGTGCAGTTGGGGAATTGGGAGTGATGTCAATAAAATACAGAATTCATGTAGGTCCATATGGAATTTTTTTCTAATGCATGAATCTGTGTGTTATAAAGAAATAGCAGTTGAAAGCAAAGTGAAGTAGAAGAATTAAACGCATTAGGCCACAGAAGAATATAGTACTGTCCATAAAGCCATTCACACCTGATTTTTTATCTTGGCTCAGTTTGATCATGTGTTCGTGTTTTGAAGTGCTTATTGTACAGTTTTCTCTGGTTATTTACATTGTACCTTTATCTTACCTCAGAAGGCTCAAGCCTTTTTCACACCATCTTTTATCTATCCATGACCATCTTTTTAAAAGGCAAAACTTTATATTTACAATAACTTCTCTTTACTTATTAGAATGTAAAGTCTTTAAAGCTGTACTAATATTTTAAATAAGATAGCTATATTTTTGTTGGTGCTCTGGATTGAAACAAATTTTGTTTACACAACTCTATTTTTTCCATAAGCCCACTTATATATACTATTCAATATTGCATATTTCAAATTTTTTTAGAATTGCATACACTGTGTTAGATTTGAAATATCTCTACTGTATAACATTGAAGAAAATGACCATTAAGTAAGTAAAATCCAAACATTTCTGAGAACAATTGGCAGTGACAGAAACATTAGTCGAGTAATGCTGTCAGTTTGGATGCCAGGCAACTTGTGAATAAAGCAAAATTCCAATGAGAGAAAATGAAAAAGTAGAGGGATTTTAAAAGACATTTACATCAAAGTGAGAGAAAAATTAATGGAAAACTTTATTTCAAATGCTTCCAAATAAGTGAAAAAAATGGCTGCTCACAATACACAATCAGGAATCAAGCTGCAAGCTTTTAAAAAATAAAATACTGCGTTCACTATAGCTAGACTTGAGCACATATGGAGACTTCAATTAGGTATCTATGTGACATATGAAAAATTATTTGAATGCAAAGGTCATGTTTAGGCAAAAGTAACATTGTGAAATACATTGGATTTGTGCCAGAGAAGACAGAGATAATAAAGAAGAGCCTTTTGATTTATTTTCTTGTTCATCTATTTATCAATTTATCTACCTATCTACTTACCTTCTCACATGTGCTCATATGCATGGCCCATAAATGTTGCCAAGCATGTTTTGATCTTATTTTATTATTTTTTTTCTCAGGCCTAAGTACCTATATTATTGCCTGGTGCAGGTAGAGGCTCAATAAATATTTGTTGAAAAATGTGAAAACCAGTACATATATCAGTTGATTTCCCCTTTTGGAAAGATCTACTAGATTACCAGTCTTATGAGGACAAGAGCAATGTCTATCTTATTCACCGTTCCAGCCCCAGTGCCTAACATACAGAAGATACTCAATGAATATACAGTGAGTTAATAAATTCAGGCATTGCCTACCACATAAATCCTGAAAAATATTGATTTTAACTTTTAAAACCAGTTTCTGTGTTGCCTTATGAGATTCCTAGACATTAGCTGAGTTCATTGACTAATAGGACCTACATCTCTTCAGTTATATTCTGGTTCTCTATAGTAACCTTGTCCAACAAACACTCATGAAATAGATTGTGTCTTTTGATATCTTAAGAACACTGCTGCCCTATTCCAATAATTCGTCATAGGTGCCCTTGAAGATAGCTGCAGCATGATGAATACACGTTGTGGAATTTGAATGTCTGAATTTGAATCCTATCTCTGTTCCTTGCTAGTTGTGCAAATGCTCAAATTCTCTGCAACTCACTTTCCTTATCTATAAAATATGAATAAAGTCATATCCATCCCAGAGGATTTCAAGAGAAAAATATGAGCTAATTAACACACAAGAACTTCTCAGTAGTAAATCTAACACATATTAAGTGATGAATAAATATGCCCTATGACTGCTACTTTTTGTGATACCATTTCCCTTTTTATTGTTATCCAAGGTAACTCCCTAGATATCTCTTCCACATCCACTTCTCAATCTCAGATACCTTAATCCCTTAAATCCTGCAAACTATTAATGGAAATAAACATATTAACTAATGTAATATGTGACTAATCTTACATTTAATTTAAAACTTAACTTTAGAAGATTTAATCCTCCAGATATTCCCATATATACTCACATTTAAAGAATAAATAAGATAGTGGAAAGCAATCCCTGAAAAGTTGCTAATTTCCTTCAAATATTAAACTGTAGAGCACTACCAATTTTATTCATATTCAGAAATGTTTGCTCTTCTCCCACGCATTTGATTTAAATGATGTATCTCTGTTTAATTTTATTACTTTTCATGCACGTGGTGACCCACATTTGTTACTGGCAATAAATTATTAATAAACAATGAGTCAGGATATAGCAGCTTTTTAGTAGTTGTTTCATCCATGTGTTTGCAATATGCTAGGTCACGCCATTTGCAGGATGTTTGTATATTCACTAGGGAGCCATGAACAATGGAACTGTTGGAAATATCTGGCTTCGTGGTGTACTATAGAAAATGAAAAATTCTAGGGACAGCTGTGTAATATAAGCAACAGTTGGAGAAACTATGTCTAGAAAAATGCAAGCCTTGAGCTTCTGTGTTGTAAATGAACTAGAATAAATATCATGCCCTTTCCTTGTTGACTATCTAAAGTTTATTTTTATAAGATTTGGAGTAAATGTTGCAGTACTGCAATATTTGTAAAATAATTTAGCAATGCATTCTATTTCTTAAATTATACATACATGCACACATATGTATGTATAGATACATATGCACACACATATATATGTATGTGTAGATACACACACAACACATCTCTACTTACTTTTATTATTTTTACATACCCACTATATTTACAGAAAAAAATATAAAGGCTAATATTACAACATGCAAAAGGAAACTAACTTTTATATTGTGTTCTTTAAATACAACTTTCTACGAAAACAAACCAGGGTTCTTTGGAAAAAGTCAGATTACAAATCTGCAGTAAAAAAATGCACACGTTTAGCCTAAATACCTTGTTAATGGATGGAAAAAATATCAAAAATATGTAAGTTCATACATGCACATTTCTAGAGGTTGCTGTGGTTGGAACTCATGGTTAGAAAGCAAAAAGCTCAAATATCTAGTCTATCCTTCCTTTGTGGAATATATTTCAGACAAATCAAATAGTGTGAGAAATTTTTTTTTTTTTTTTTTTTTTACATAGAAGAGCCTCAATTAATGGAGTTGGAAGAAATGATAGCACTAGAAGATTATCATTTTAAAATACCAAAATAAATGATGGGCTGTACTCCTAATGACTGCTAAACCACTGGGAGACAAATTCATGGCAAACTCTTCAAAAAGTCAGGCTGACTACACCTGAACCCAGATAAGTCTTAGCATCACTAAAAGTCAATATTCAAACATTAAACACTTCCTAATGTGAAGCAATAAGAAATAAACAGCATCCATGTAAAGTTATTTTTGCTAAAGGTGTGTACCTAAATATAAACAGGTTTTTGATAGCACTTTACAGGAAATACAAGGGAGAGAGGATCTAAATGACTTCGTGAAGATACAATCAACCAAATTACAAATCAGAGGCACTGTTGGAAATATATCTCAGTTTCAACTCATAAACGGCACAA
Organism: Hylobates moloch; assembly: GCF_009828535.3. Lineage (NCBI taxonomy): Eukaryota > Metazoa > Chordata > Mammalia > Primates > Hylobatidae > Hylobates > Hylobates moloch. The sequence continues at coordinate 53,528,599 of NW_026652276.1, read as the reverse complement.
AAAATGGAAGAAAGGATGTTACAAATTTAAAACAATAGACATATCAATCAAAGCACATATGTATGTCCTGTTGAGATATGCAACTAGGGAAAATATGGTGAGTTTTAGATAAATCAATAAATTATTTGTAATTCTATTGGATGTGATAATGACATTGTGGCTATATTTTATAAATATCCAGATATATTACAAATATATACTGAAGTATTTGCAGTTGAAATTCTATGATATCTGCAATTTGCTTTTAAATACTCTGGGAAAATATGAGGGATAGATGAACTAAATGTGTAGAATAATGATAATTGTTGGACTGATGGATTATTGATTTAATTATATAATGCTCTATTCTTTCTAAATGTTTGAGAAACATTATAAGATAAAGCTAAAATATACAGGAAAACAAGTAAACAGGATGCCTTTGGCTGAGTATAGAGTGCCTACAAATAAATATGAGTATATTTGAAAATTTTAGTGAATATTAAATATGGTAGTTGAGATATGGGTAAAGGATGCTTATTTAGTATTAGGAACGGCATAAGAATTTTAGCACCAAAAGAAAATATTGAAGTCATTATATAAGAGGATGCACAATGTCAACATAGAAAATAATGACAGCTTTAATAATCACTTTTAAGAATCTGAGGGCACGGTTGACTGATCAGTCTTGTAGCCACATTCTGGCATTGGTTAGGTTCCAATCAGCTGTGACATTTCACCACTTCCCTGAAGGATCTGTTAGATTTCAGTGATTGAAGTGCTTGGTGCAACCAAAGTGAAAGGCATGGACTACGTAACTTTTATTCTCCTGTCAAATCATGGAGCAATTGTAAGCCCGGAAAGTTAAAACAATTCCTTTTCAGTGTTTGTAGAAGAATCTGAATCCCTGGGAGAGATCAAGAGTGCGGTTTAGGGTGGAAAGCCAGATTGGTAGAATTCTCTTCTGGCTAGATACCTTGACAAGTGTGGGGAAAGGAGCAAAAACTTGTAATAGCAAATGACTAGACACAATCTAATTCTCTACAAGTAAAAAGGAAGTGTTTGAAGATACATAGACGGATGGATGGATGGATGGATGGATGGATGGATGGATAAATGGATGGATAAATGGATGGATAGATAGATGGATGAAGACGGAGCAATACATAGATAGATAGATAGAGGATAGATAGGTAGATAGAGAGATAGATAGATAGAAAGATAGATAGATAGATAGAGTCACACACATATGCTTATATAGCTAAAAAAAAGATGGATGAATGGATCAGCCAAATTAATGAAAATACTACACATGAGAGTTCGAATAAAAAAGAGATCAGAAACACTACTATTCTCTGCACCTTGTTTTATAATTTTGACTTTGGAATCATGTGTAATGCACTACATGACTACAAAACAAAATCAGATCAAAACTAAAAGATATCTAAAACTGTTAAAACAAAAACACCCATAAATACAGAAAGAGAAAAATTATTTTAGTCTCTTCAAAACACAGGAATTTGACTCTGGAATATATTCAAAGGTTTGAAAACCTGAACTGTATCTAGCAAATATGTTTACAGAAAAAAATATAAAAATATATAATATATAATATATTTATATAAAATTTATATATATTTACGTGTTTTATAAAATATATATTATATTATATATAATATATAAAATATATTTCATATATTATATATAAATATACATAATATATAAATATATTGCATTACACTTGCAATGTAAGTATGATGGTTAATACTGAGGGTCAACTTGATTAGATTGAGGGATACAAAGTATTAATCCTGGATGTGTCTGTGTAGGTGTTGCCAAAAGAGATGAACATTTGAGTCACTAGACTGAGGAAGGCAGATCCACCCTTAATCTGGTGGGCACAATCTAATCAGATTCCAGCCAATATGAAACAGGCAGAAAAACCTAAAAAACTGAGAAGCGCCTAGCCTCCCAGCCTCCATCTTTCTCCCATGATGGATGCTTCATGCCCTAGAATATCCAAATTCTTCAGTTTGGGGACTTAGACTGGCTCTCCTTACTCCTCAGCTTGCACACAGCCTATTGTGCAACCTTGTGATAGTGTAAGTTAATATTTAATAAACTCATATATATATATATGCATATGTATATATCCTATTAGTTCTGTCCCTCTAAGAGAACCCTGACTAATACAGATTTTGGTACCAGGATTGGTTCTAGAGAAGCAGAATATGAGGGATGGAGTTCTTCTGCTGATTGTGGGGTTTCTGGAGTTGGCTGCCTAATATGATTAGACTCAAAAATGCTAAGGACTCTACTTCTGATAGTATGGAGAACACTGATAATCCTTGGCATGAACTGTTTAGAAAGTTATGCAAAATAAATGCATTTGACACTACTGATTCATCACTCATGAGAGGCAAGGAGTTTAGCGACTCTATACATAATACCTTTGACCATATGTGGAGAACCAAGGAACATAATGAAGCTCGTTGCTTGCTCCTAAGTTCAGTGGACAAAAATGATGAAAGAAAATGATGAACTCAGGGATTCTGTCTCCTGGCTTCAGAAGCAGATACTGAGCCTCAAATCTGTTAAGATTGCCCTCTGTGAGAATCTTATCTCCTGTAGAGAAAGAGCTGAAATTGTGGAAAAACAGACACAAGCTCTTATCATGAGAATAGCTGATTTGCAACAAAAGGTGCATGCACACCCTCACCAGGTGTTTACTGTTAAAGTGAGGGTATTGATTGGAAAAGAATGGGACACTGCAACTTGGAATAGGACATGTGGGAAGACCCTGATGAAGCCGGGACACAGAGTTTGTAAACTCTGATGAACATTTTTTTGCCAGAAGGAACAGCTTTCTCATCCCCAGTAGGGGCAGCATCCCCTCCCACACCCATGCTACCATCAGCCTTTCCACCTTTGTCTGAGGAGATAAACGCTGTGGTGCCTGAGGCAATGGTGATGGCCTTTCCTGAGGCAGTTGGTAGGTAAGATGTTGATTTTCCTCAGGAGCCACCCCCAACACTTCTGTTTGCTTCTAGACCTGTAACTAGACTAAAGTCCCGGTGAGCCCCTAGAGGTGAGGTTGAGAGTGTGGCCCATGAGGTGGTACCCTTAAAAACAACTGTTTGAGTTCTCTAATTTAGATAAACAGAAATCTGGAGAACAGGCATGGGAATAGATATTAAGAGTATCTTAATGGTGGAAGGAACGTAGAGTTGGATCAGGCTAAATTTAATGATTTGGGCCCACTAAGTAGGGACTTTGCTTTTAATGTTGCAGCTTGGGGAATTAAAAACTCTTCTAATAGTTTGTAAGCTTGGTTAGCTGAAATATGGATTAAAAGATGGCCCACTGTGAGTGAACTGGAAATGGCTGATCTCCCTTGGTTTAATGTAGAGGAAGGGATCCAAAGGCTTAAGGAGACTGGGATGCTGGAGTGGATTAGTCACTTGACACCTACTCATCCCAGCTAGGAGGGTCCAGAAGATATACCCTTGACCAATGCCTGTGAAATAGATTTGTGAAGGCAGCACCTGCATCTTTGAAGAGCCCTATAATTGCTCTTCTCTGTATGTCAGATCGAAGAATGGGAACCGCAGTCACTCAACTGCAAATTTTAAATATGATGGGAATAATTGGATCCCGAGGTGGCAGGGGCCAAGTGATAGCACTCAACTGTCAAAGGCAAGGTGGATATAGCTACTGTAATTAACAGCAGAGGCAAAACAGCAATCAGAATAGTCTGACACATGTACAGCTCTAGCATTGGCTAATTAATTATGGTGTTCCTAGAAGTGAAATTGATAGGAAGCCTATGCCACTTGAACATTTTGGATTTGGGGCTCCTCCTACCTTTAAGTCAACAGGCTAAGAAGGGACTTACAGTGTTGGCTGGGGTGATTGACCCGGACTATCAAGATGAAATCAGTCTACTACTCCGCAATGGAGGTAAGGAACCGTATACATGGAATGTAGGACATCTGTTAAGGCATCTCTCAGTATTAGCATGTCCTGTGATTAAGGTCAATGGGAAACTACAACAGCCCAATCCAGGCAGGACTACAAATGGCCCAGACCCTTCAGGAATGAAGGTTTGGGTCACTTCACCAGGAAAAAACCACGACCTGCTGAGGTGCTTACTGAAGGCAAAGGGAATACAGAATGAGTAGAAGAAGAAGGTAGTCATCAATACCTGCTACAACTATATGACCAGCTGCAGATATGAGGACTGTAATTGTCATTAGTATTTCCACCTTCTTTTGTTAAAAACATATTTGTACATGTATACCCTTGTACTAAGAAAATATCTTCATTTTATTTCCTTTTCCTTTTTTATGTGGCATAAGATTTATTGACTTCATATCAACATTTAAGTATTGTTAACTTTACGTAATAGTATTTGGGTTGGGGATAGGTGCATTTCCAGTTGTAGGAAGGATAGTTGTATTATGTGATATAATTATGACCTTATTACTGTCTTTATTTGAAGATTATGTATGATCTCAGGAGATGTGTATGGGTTCACGTTGACAAGAGGTGGACTTGTGATGGTTAATACTGTCAACTTGATTGAATTGAGGGATACAAAGTATTGATCCTGGATGTATCTGTGAGGATGTTGCCAAAAGAGATTAACATTTGAGTCAGTGGGCTGGGGAAGGCATATCCACCCTTAACCTAGGGGGCACAATCTAATCATCTTCCATCAAATATAAAGCAGGCAGAAAAACATGAAAAAGTGAGATGGGCCTAGCCTCCCAGCCTCCATCTTTCTCCTTTGCTGGATGCTTCCTGCCCTCAAACATTGGACTCCATGTTCTTCAGTTTGGGGACTCGGACTGGCTGTCCTTGCTCCTCAGCTTGCAGAAAGCCTCCTGTGGGACCTTGTGATCACATAAGTTAATGTTTAATAAACTCATGTGTGTATATATATATATATATCCTATTAGTTCTGTCCCTCTAAGAGAACCCTAATACAGTATTATATTAAACAGAATATTTTAAAATTCATATGCATGTATGTGTTTGTATACATATGTACACGTGTACCTATATGTATATAATAGAAAATTAGTAAATTATAATAAAATATTTAGGAATTAAGATTTTCAAAGTAAGAATAAAAAGATCCTAATATGAAACTTAAAAAGTTAAGTAAATATCATAAATAAACTTATGATGTATTTTTCTCTTTTAAACAAATATATTTTTTAGCTCATGCCACTGAAAAGGCCTAAAAGCAATGTCTAAATCAGAAGCAGTGATTACCACAAGTCCCCAGGTATGAACCCTCATGATGGATAAAACCTAAAGTGACCCCCAATGAATCATGCCCTTATATAATCCCCTCCCCCTTGAGTGTGTGCAGAACTTGCCTCTTGCTAACAGAATGAACAAAGATGATGAGATGCCACTTTCATGATTAACTGCAAACTCTCTATTAGCAGGTTTTAGTGAGAAAGATTATCCTGCTGGCCTTTAAGATGCAAACTGCTGTGATGTGAACTACCTAGGAGAGAGGGTCGTATGGCAGGAAATTGCATGTGGCATCCAAGACTGGACAGTGGCCTTCAGCTGACAGTTGATAATAAGCTGTGCCTTTAGTCTCACAGCCACAAGAGAATGAATTCTGACACCCAACTAAGTGAATTTGGAAGCAGATTCTTCTCTAGTCAAGCGTGCAGATAAAAATTCAGTACAGCTAATTGCTTGAGTTCAGCCTTGTGATACCCTCAGAAAAAGACTGAGATAAGTCATGCCTAAATTTCTGACCCACAGAAATTATGGACGTGTGTGTGTGTGTGTGTGTGTGTGTGTGTGTGTGTGTTTTAAGAGACTAGTTTGTGGAAATTTGTCACAAAAAAATAGGGAACTATTATAGACTCGAAATACTTTTTATCACTAAGAGGAACCAAGAACCCTTGAATAATTGACTGGTTTCAGATCTGCATATAGAAATACACTAGAAATATACTAGATAATGCTAAACATGTTTTCATACCAGAAAGCAAATAATCTTAAAAACTATGGTGGTTTTGTTAAAACAGCACATAGGAATCAACTTGAAGGCCCTCTATAGGTTAGATATGAGAAAATTTGATATTAAGAAAAATAGTGAACAGCAAAACACTGAAATGTATTAGATAGGTTACATTCTAGGTATACCCATGAAGCCCCCTTGGTTAATTTTGAAACTTGGTGTGGCATCATATTATTTCACTGGCACCATCTCATTTCCTCAAACTATTATAGAAAAGGAAAGATGGCATCTATGTTATCTTTAATAAATGAACACTACTATAAGCTAATGCAAATAGTGGATATATAAAAGTTATTTGTAGGAGAATCCTAGCTTAGAAATGCAGAAAGTGATAAAATTAGAATATAACTGTTTTCCAATCCCTAATAAACTAATGCACCTAGGCAATTATCAATAGCTACTTTAAACTATTATGTAAAAAAGCTGATGGCATCTTTACAAGAAGATAAGCCTAAGCACCTAACCCTACCTATCAACCTTAACTTCACTTTAAAAGAGAGACAACCAGACATAATGGTTCTTCCTGATGTGATGCAGTAGGAAGCTCAATGAACTACCTATCAAATGATCTTGCCAAATTGTTGAACATGAATCTCATAAGTACCACATCTATCATGTTTTTAAACTTTTATCTTGCAGCTTTCAGAAAAGCTGCAAGAATAGTACAAATAATTTCCATACACTTTTCATCCAGCTTACCCAAATATTGACATTTGGCCATATTTCTCTTTCTTCTTCCTGTTCTTCCTCCTCCTCTTCATTCTCTCTCTTTCTTTAAGTATGAATACATGCAGTAATGCATAGCTTAATGACAAGGTTATGTTCTGAGAAATGTGTCTTCAAGTAATTTCATCATTGTGTGAACATCATAGAGTGTACTTACACAAACCTAGATAGTACCGCCTACTACATACTTTGGCTATATGGTAAAGCTTATTGCTCCTAGGCTACATACCTGTACCATGTGTTACTGTTTTGAACACTGTAAACAATTGTACCACAACAGTAATTATTTTTGTGTCTAAACATATCTAAACATAAAAAGGTAATATATTGCTCTATGATGTTATGAAGGCTATGATGTCAATAAGCAATGGCAATTTTTCAGCCCCATTATAATCTTATGGGACCACTGTTGCATATCATCATTCACTAAAACATTATTATGTGGTATGTGACTGTGTGTCTATATACACATATATGTATATATATATATATGTTCACACATACATGCATTTTTTCTAAACCACTTAATAAGTTATAGATGTGACACTTTCCCCCTAAACATTTCCGTGTGTTTTTCTAAAAATAAGGACATTCTGTTACTAAGCCACAGTACAATGATAAAAACCAAGAGGAGATAGTCATATAATAGAATGAACTGTTTACAGACTTTATCAAATTTTGTCATTTGTCTCAATAATGCCAGTTATAGCAAAATGAAATCTCTCATTATGCATTGCTTTTAGTTTTCATGTCTCTTTAGCATCTTTTAATCTGTAACAGTTCCTCAGTCTTCTTTTGTCTTTTTTATGATAGCAACATTTTTTAAAAGTGCAGTAGAGTTGTGATTTTTTCTTCTATTGAATATCCTTGTATTTGAGTACCTTCCATTATATGGGAAATACAGGAGAATGAGGAACATATTATAAAACATTGCAGGCAGCCAGCCATGATGGTTTATGCCTGTGATCCCAGCATTTTGGAGGGCCAAAGCAGAATTATTGCTTGAGGTCAGGAGTTTGAGACCAGCCTTTAATGAGAAAAATATAAAAATAATAAAAAAAAATAGCCGCCCATAGGGGGTGCTCTCCTGTAGCCCCAGCTACTTTGGAGGCTGAGAGTGGAGGCTACAATGAGCCTTAATCATGCCACAGCACTCCAGCCTGGGCAAGAATGTGACCCTGTCTCAAACAAATAGGAAACACTGCAAGAGCAAACAGACAAATCCAGAATATGAGAACTTCCACAGGACAAAAGTCTTGGTTTCTTCAACAAATTAAAGACAATAGAAAAGAAAGTGATTATTATGGATTAAAAATCACAGGGAATATATTCAAATGTGCTATGCAGAACTGATTAAGATTCTGATTTTAATGAACCAACTTTAAAATGTACATGTTTAGCAGTAAGATAAATTTGAAACTTGCTGGATATAAAGAATTATTGTGAATTATTAGATACAATAATGCTATCATTATATAATTTTCAAAAATATTTCTTGTCTTCTAGAGATATATGCTGAATTATTTATGGTTAAACTGATAACATCTAGTTGGTGGTGAAACTGATAGGCATAGATAAACAAGAATGACTACATTAATTGATGAATAGCTTGGGACATAGGTACATGAGGAGTTGTTATATCATTCTCTTCCTTGTGTATATAATAGAAAGTTTCATAATTAAACATTCTAAACAAAGATCTGTGGAGGGGTGAATAGGCAGAGCACACAAGATTTTTAAGGCAGTGAGAAGACTATATGCTATTTTAATGGTGGATACACGCCTTTATACGTTTGTCCAAACCCATGCAATGTACAATACTGAATGAACTTTAAGGTAAATGATGAACTGTGGATGATTATAAGTGAGAGCTGAACAATGAGAACACATGGACACAGGGAGGAGAATAACACTTACAGAGGCCTGTTGGGGAGAGTTGTGGGTAAGAGCATTAGGGAAAAGAGCTAATGCGTGCTGGGCTTAATACTTGGGTGATGGGTTTACAGGTGCAGCAAACCACCATGGCACATGTTTACCTATGTAACAAACCTGGACATCCTGCACATGTACCCTGGAACTTAAAAAAAATTAAAAAATAAAGTGTTTAGGCAGTCAAAAAAATAAACAAATATAGGTTTATTAATTGTAATAAATGTGTCACTCTGGTGGAGGACGTTGATAATGGATGAGGCTGTGCATAAGGCAGTATACATATGGGAAATGTCTGTACTGTACCTTCCACTCAATTTTGCTGTGAACCTAAAACTGCTCTAACAAAATAAAGTCTTTTAAAAATCAAACTAACTAAAGGACTGAATGCCTAACCATGAGACTATTAGATGGTCAAACTCCCTTTGCTCATGAAGTATAGGTTATCTGATGCATCTGCCCACAAGGCCTGGTATGAACATTAGTGGAAGTCTAATAGATGAAACTTGCTCCAAGACAGTTCTGGAAGCACATATAATTTGCATGAGCTGATGACTCACATACCCAATGGGCCAATTCTCATTCCAGTTCTACCATTCTCTCAACTTATTATCACAAATGACCTCCTAGGGAATTTCTTACCATCAGTTGACTAAAGAGAAAAATATTTTAATCTGTTTTAGGGCTCCATGCCATATGCATATAGCAGCTGGAAGTTTAATTCTGTAGTAAAAAACTGTACTTAGATGGATTCTAAAGGATAATGGAACTAGAAAACATTTGCTTTGGCAAAATTTTGAGTGGCATATCTCAATCTTAGGATCAAACGCCTTGCAAAATACTTTTACATTTTGCCTGAGATGAGTTGAGGTTAAGATTTGTATTCATTGACAATTTATGGATCTTTCAAAGTAGGCTCACAATATGCAAACACTCATTGTGAAGGATGTTCTTAATATCTAAATGGAAATGAGGAACTGTTATAAGCATGCTAACGAGCCCTCTTTCCCTCACTTCAGTCCTAAATCTATGTGCTCATGGTAGTAAGCGATTTCATTCATGGTTTCAACCATACTGATCTTCCATAGCAAGGCTGACTTGGCTAGTAGCTTTCTATAAGAAATGAACAATTCTTAGCCTCTGTGATGGCACCACCACCTGAAGGTCTATCAGCCACTTGGTAGATTATATAGAATTTCATTATCATGGAGGAGGTTGTGATTTGTTATCACTACAATAGATTCTTATACTATATATGGCTGCTTTTTATTTTTCTTTCCCTATTTGCAGATTTCTTCTAGTACCTCCATCAATGTGCTTACTGGTTGTATTATTCAACTTGGTGGTATTCCACAGAACATACCTGGCTAATAACCAAGGATTTTACTTACTGTGCACACTATTACCAAGAAACAGCTGGTCTCGAGTGACAAGGAAATAACAAAAAAGACTCAATTACTGTGTCACCTGGGAGACAAAACTTGAGGAGACAGAGGTAAAATTTTATGTGGTGTGATATAAATCCTGAACTAAAAATAAATATTGTTGTTTCTCCACTAATCAAAATTCTGGGATGGTTCTGGGTTGAATATGAGGATATCTCTAACTATTACAGCTGCTCTCATAATATTTTACTTCCTACTCTCATCACTGTATGTTCTAACAGTTTGGAGATACTAAGAACAAGGATATTGTAATTCCATTGGAAACTTCAATTTCAGCCTACATCTGCCTCCAACTGACACTGGTTAAAAGAAAAAGATAGGGAGGCCGAGGGGGGCAGATCATGAGGTCAAGAGATCGAGACCATCCTGGCCAACATGGTGAAATCCCATCTCTACCAAAATTACAAAACTTAGTTGGGTGTGGTGCTGCACAACTGTAGTCCCGGCTACTCGGGGGACTCAGGCAGGAGAATCACTTGAACCCAGGAGGCGGAGGTTGCAGTGAGCCGAGATCACGCCACTGCACTCCAGCCTGGAGACAGAGCGAGAAACTGTCTCAAAGAAAAGAAAAAAAAAAAAGAAAGAAAGAAAGAAAAGAAAAAGATGATGTAATTTTGCAAGGTGTTAGATCTTAAGATTATTGAATAGATTTCTGTTAATACAATAGGAACAGGAAGAAGAATGACTAAAACTTAGGGTGTTCCCTGGAATACATCCTAGAACTGCCATATGTCACGATAAAAACTGTAGAAAGATTAGAGTAATGCTATACAGATAAGACTGCCAAGTATTTTGTCACCCCCTTAGTAAAATCTCAATGATGCTGGTTGACAACAAAAGAATCATGAAATTGAGTGGAAGAGGAAAGTCATAAATACCAACTACGACTTCATAACTTTTTGATGAAACAAGATTTCTAAAGTTTTTCTTCCTGTGACATATAAACACTTATGTATTCTAATTAAGTTTCATACTCTCCTTTTCTCTCTTTTTTTCTCTGCCATTACATGACCATATGGTAGTAGTAGCTAATTTTACAGTTTATGTATCAGTTAGGACATATCTGAATCATTACCAAACTAGATTAAAATTTTTATTTTTGCTTAGCAAACTTGGACCTGTATTTGAAAGCACTAACTCTGAAGTCTTTGTCTTGTCTGTCATATATGATATAGGCAAAAAATACTTTATGTTGTACCTGAGAAAGGATACACGTTGATGTTTATTAGCCAAATATATGAACTTTAATAGACATTTGCCATTCTTTATTTGAAAAAAAATATTGCTATATGTCCTAACTCTCCTTCATGTTTTGGGGGAACTCCTCATTTTATGAGTACTGTTGGCAAGTGGAATGCTCCTTTTTTCTTTATGAAACCTAAAGATGCCTGCTTGCTTTTCCAGTCTCACTTGGAGTTAAGGTGCAAACCCATGACCTAGGTCCACTAATAAAATGTACACACCTCAGACTTTGAATCAAGAGCTAGTGGTGCTAAGACTGGAACATACGTATAATTCTGCAAGAGCACCAAAATGATGCTCTTCAGTCAGCAGTGGTATTAAGTCTGAAAGAAGCATCCAGACAGCAATACATTCAGAGTGGGTTGGTATGAAAATTAAATGAGTTTTTATGAGTCATGGTATTACACAATGTTCTGATGGTTGTGTTCTTAACAGCTAATTCCAGCCACTGAGATATGGAGGCCACATTTATAATTGTGGCTCCTTTTCAGGCCACTCAAATCCTGTTCTACTTCATTTGTCTTATACTCAGTTTCTCCAGTTCTACCTTTTTCTGATTGCTGAGTTGGTTGGAAAAAATGTCTGGACTTGATTTTGCCTCTGAATCACCTTTAATTCCATTCTTTTCACATAAGTAAATGTCTTTCTTCTTCCCTTATTTAGTCAAGCTCTGTAAAAATATTAATTCAGCCCAGGTACACAGTCTGAATTCACATATATCTACAAAAGGGAAGCTAATATTAAAAACAAGGTACTATGAAAACCATGCGATAAACTCATTTTCTCCATTAACTTTCTTGTAATTACATTTCATCTTTTCCCATGTTTTTAAAAGCAAAATCTCAAAGACAGTTAAAGTTTGCCTTAGGTAACTTTCTGTTATAGTGCAACTTCAATAATTTTAAAAGGTATGTTCTAATTATAGAAAAAGTATTAAATAATGTGCTACCAAAGGAGGAAAGTAACAGCAGATACAAAGATAAGTTTTAGAATAACAGTAGGTGAAAATTATTATTTAGGGACTATTTGAAGACCAGAAAATATCAATTGGATCAATGATTAACGTGATAAAGAAAATAAATCACCCTCCCTCTCTCCCTATTTTAATTTTTCCCTATTCATATTGATGTACAATAAACCAGCAAATCAATAATTATTTCAAACAACTGGTCAGAGATCCACTGCTATTTAGATTGGGGCTGCAGGCTAGAAAACAGGGAAAGAGCAAACACTTTGATAGGAAAGAAGGGCCATTACCGAGGATGAAAATAGTATACTAAGAAAAGACAAATGATGCCATCATGAACTGAAGACAATCTTTACAATTGATTATATGCTATTTACCCTTACCTCGTCACAAAGGGCAGCATACAGAGACTAGTCAGTATTGTGTGGCCTTATACTTCAGCAGGTTGGCAGAATGTTCTTATTGAGCTGTGTAAGGTAGGTCAAGATGTATTATGGGTTTATAAACTTGGTAACTTCATTCAATAAAATAAAGCAAAACAAAAGTGAGTAAAGGCTTTATATCCACAGAATTTAATTGAAATATTACCGCATTCTTTGCTTTCCAAGTTACTAAAATCCACATATGTTGAAAAAGTTAGTAACATAGTTCTTTTATAATGGCCACGATATCCCCCATGATGCTTAAGGAATTCCTCCGCAGCCTTTACACTGAGGCTATAAGAACCAGCCACATGAGAGAAGCAGTGCTAAACCAAGGTAAGGTTGAACTTTTCAGATACACCATACTCTAATGGAAGCATCATGAAGACCTGCTGAATAGAGAGTATTTAGTGGTCCAATAGCGCTGCTGTTGAGGACCTTTCACTGTGGAAAAAGGGGGCCTCTGTTACCTTGTTTATAAATCACATGTACTGCAATTATCTCAATATTTATTTCTTGCTGAGCATGGGAGATTATTGGGAGCAAGTGCAGATTTAGTACAATATTTATCTCTTTTTGCTTTACAATAGAAAATTAAATTAAAATGATGTTAAATTGCTGCTTAATAAAAAATTATTGGTATTTTTTTTTTTAAGGCATTTTTCCTAAGACAGTTCAGAATTCTCACTTGTACTTTGATGGATTTCTCTGGTACTAGATAATATAGTTCTATGAATGAAGTAAGTTTTTAAAATAGTCTCATGTCGGGTTTAATGAAAAAAATTGAAAACCATATGTATAAAAAATATAGCTGTTACTAGACAATTTCAAACCACATTGATATGTCATAGGCCGAAAAATATTTTGATGACTAACTGTGGTTGTCTTAACTAAGGTCTTCTTATTTATTCATTTTCTAACTCATTTCTTCAAAGACATTAAGTTGACTTTGGGATCCTTCTTACCATGGTAAGTAAACAACGTGTGCTTTTCCAAAACTCTGTGGGGAATCGTAATTTTCTGTGAAGGATTTTCCTAAATGTTGAAATGTCCTTCCTGGTTCCCACTGACTAAATTCCTATTTGGCTTGAATTTTTATAACAAGACTTTGGAAACCATTTTTTACCAGAGAAACATTTCACATTTAACTAATGTTTCTGCAAAACTAGGTAAAACATACATTGTCTGAAACTGAATGCCCCCTGCATTTAGACCATGTGTCTATGTGGTTCAGGCCCAGGTGACAGAGAACTTATTTCTCACTCTCAGCAATAAATTTTAGATTGGTTGAGCAACCCAGACACCTTCAGCATTTCTAAGTCACAGAATCAGTCTAGGAATGTGTCGGTGAGATGAGGCTTAGTACTGGCCAAAGTCTGGAAATAGTCAGTGTAATACTGTGAGCTTCTGGGGCTTGGCCCAACGTTGACTTAAGACAGGAAATGTGTGCTCCGTGGCTCTCTGTCAGACCTACTTGGGCCTAGGTAAGACGTGCAGAAATCACAAAACGTACTTAGGGTTTTATAGCTCCAACTGGTAAATTCAACATTAAGCCTCCCTTTCCTGCTTTCTGACCTAATAGGAATTCTCTTCTTAGTTGTGTTTAAATACTACCTAGTGTATTTTGGCTTTTGGTAAGTAGAAAAGCAGAAGTCTACAACATGTGCTATGTCTCTCAATTTCAGACTGCAGTGATATCATAAGTAAAAGGAGCACCATTCATCACATGGGGCGGGCTAGAAAAATTAGGGAAAAAAAGAGTTATTTTTCTATAATAAAATCCAGACTGAAATTGAAATGGTGAAGAAAAACTGCAGAAAAAAAGGAGATGACCCTGACTCATACATTTTAAGACTTGAAAATTATTAAACTGAGCTATTTTAAATTTATTTATATAATATAAATAATATATATAATTGATACATTGGTTTATTATAATTTAGTACTTAATATATAGATTAAAAGAAAAATGTAAACAAATCATTAAGTGTAGGGAAATATATTTTGCTTTAACTTTAAGCAATGCTCATCTTAACAATCCATTTGCCATCAGAGGTACAATTTATAAAATAGGCAACCCTCCCCACTTTAGTTCTTGCTGAGCTTCAGGTTGAAAGAGAGACCATATCAAGTAAATTATACAGAAGCCATAATATTGATAAAATTTGGAAGGAAAACTGCTTTGATGGTAAACTTTTCTTTCTTTGAAAGAAAACCTAATGTAAATCATGAAGGTTTATTCTGCCCATAATCTAAGAGAATGACTTATGAAGGAAGTAATAAAGTAGAAAAGTTTACTCATGTTTATGAACATATGTTTAACTAAAAATTAAATACTATGTTTTGTGAATGAGATTAGTAAGCTAGACACACATTTTATTTTATTTATTTATTCATTTTTAAATTTAGAGACAGGCTCTCATTCTGTCACCCAGGCTGGAGTGCAGTGGTTCAATCGAGGCTCACTTTAGCCTCTACCTCTCCTGGGCTCAAGTGATTCTCCAACAGCTTTCTCAGTAGCTGAGAAATAGACCCATGCCACCATTTCAAGATAATTTTTTGAAATTGTTTTGTAGAGATGGGGTCTTGCTATGTTGTTCAGGCTCGTCTCAAACTCCTGGCCACAAGCAATCGTCCCAACTTGGCCTCTCTAAGTGTTGGGATTACAGGTGTCAGCCACCATGCCTGTACAACATATTATAAGAAGTAAACTGTAATTATATAATTATTAAAACCTTTCGATGTTAACAAGGTCTATAACTTTAAGTCAGGAGAGTGAATCAGGCTGAAAATTTAAAGCTAAGAGATTACCATTTAGTTCTTCCACCTAAAAGGAGTAATGCATTACAATATGAAGTATTTGTTGTGTTTTCCATACTACTTTGTTTTCAGAAAGATAATATCTCAGGCTTTCCTTAATGTTCATATCCTAGAATGGTTTAAGCATTGTTACTTTTATGAGCATTTAAAATTTCTTACAAAGACCATCAATATTCCATGGTTGTTAATTAGACTTTACACTGATAAAATTGATACAGTATTTTCAACTGTTTCCACAAATTCAGTGAAGTCAACTCCAGAATATAGTAAAAACAGTGTCTGACATGCTATATTTCAATTTTTCTATTACATAAGTTCATTAAAAAAAGAGGGGTACATGCTTTTTATATCTCATTTAGATGAAGCTTAGCTAGTATTATTGCAAATGGCCATAAAATACGGTGCCTTTTATTACATTTAAAATGCATTTATCCATATATTCATTTATTTGGCAAAGCATTGTACTAGGAGTTTGTGAGTAATCTGGCTAAAATAAACAAGATTATGTCTCACAAAATCAGAGATGTTGTGTCTTGATAGGCTAAAATAAATTTGAAAGCTATCCTGACAAATGAAATAAATTATTAATATTTTGCCTTTATTCATTTCTTTAGATAAAATAACACGTGACATGGGGATAGAGATGGGATAGTAGAAGGTAAAATGGTGAAGGGAGGTGGGATGAAAGGAATCAAAACAGAGGGACTCAGAGGTAGAAGGCAACATCACTGTATTTGTCCACTTATGACCTG
This sequence comes from Hylobates moloch, assembly GCF_009828535.3. NCBI lineage: Eukaryota > Metazoa > Chordata > Mammalia > Primates > Hylobatidae > Hylobates > Hylobates moloch. The sequence goes on along the minus strand of NW_026652276.1, from coordinate 53,512,268 downwards.
TCCAGCGTGACAAACCTTTGCTTTAGTATTTCTTTAAATATCTTGTTTTTCATTTTAGATCTGTAAAAACTCATTTAAAAGTTTGTATTTCATTTACCATAAAGGTAGTTATTCTACAAATATCCCCCCAGATTGAAAACTGGTACTCAAATACATGTGCACACATATTCATAGTAACAATATTTCCAATAGCCAAGAGATGAAAACAGTCTAATGTCCATCAACAGATAAATGGGCAAACAAACAGTGGTATCTTGATACTATGGAATATTGTCCACCCATAAAATGTAATAAAGTACTAACACATGCTACAATTTGGATAAACCTCAAAAATACTATGCTAAGTGAAAAAAAGCCAGACATAAAAGTATGATTTCATTTATTTGAAATATCCAAAACAGGTAAATTCATAGAGAGAGAATGCAGATTGGTGGTTGCCAGGGACTGGGAGGATGTGGAAATTGTGAACAACTGCTAAATAGTATGGATTTTTCCTTTGGAGGTGGTAAAAATGTTTTGGAGCTAGCTAGAAGTGGCGGTCGAACAGCATTGTGAAGGCACTGAATGTCATTAGATTGTTTACTTTAAAATGGTTAGTTTCACATTATTTAAATTTTACCCCAATTTTTAAAAGTTAATATTTTAATGAGTCCTTCTATTCAGTCAGATGCAAAGTAACTTGGCTATTCAAAGTGAAAAGAATACAAGTGACTACGAAAGACATCCTAGTTACAGAGAAAGGAAATACTGTGTTAGAATTTTTAATAGGACTCTTTAAACCTTTTTTTGGAAAGCTATCAGATAATTTGCCAGTACCTTTTGAGTGAAGAAGAGGACCACTTCCGTGAGGAGCAGTCAGAAAATTCACAAGTCAGCTTCTCGATCAAGGTACCTCTCAGTGTTACGATGTTTTATCTTCTGATGTGCAGAAAAATGCCTTAGCAGCCTGTGTGAGACTCGGAGTAGTGGAGAAGAAGAAGATAAATAATAACTGTATATTTAATGTGAATGAACCTGCCACAACCAAATTAGAAGAAATGCTTGGTTGTAAGACACCAATAGGAAAACCAGCCACTGCAAAACTTTAATAATCGACAAATATTTATGGAAAATTCGGTCACGTAATTACTGTCATTGAAGGACTCATTACAACAAACAGGGAAGTAAAGGAAGACACACATCCTCTAGTACTCCCTGAGACTCTGAGAACAGTGGACACAGAGGCAAGAGAAGATCATTGGAAGCAATCAGTTTACTCTTTGCCACCACAGTGGTTAAAAGGCGTTTGTATCTGACACTATGTGTGTGCTTTAAAATAAACTTTTGGAAACATGAAAAAAAAAAAAGAAACATTATCACTCAAAGAAAATAATTCTAATAAAATATAAAAAATTTATACAGCACTTTATCCATGGTTCATCTGAGCATACTGATTTTCTTACCTCCAGAATTTATATCTTCAAGTAAGTTATGGATTTTTAATAGATTCTGGGAATTTAGAGCCACTAATCCATATTTCATATTTTTAATAATTAAACACCATTCTAATATAAGCATATTGTAATGTAACTTTTTCATATTTGTACCTATAACTTTGTCAAATTATTTGATCTCTCTCATAGTCAATGTATCTGACTCTAAAAGAAAGAAATTGCCTTGCCAATGGTGTGAACCAGGAGCATACAACAGGAATACACATGTATATTTCTATCTCAAACCTTACGAATCAAACATGAAGGGACAGTGTCCTAGTGGGCATGTTTTGAAAAATCTTCATCTTCTCATATTCTAATTAATAACTATGAGATGAAATGATCTCTACTGTCCCTTACTTTTCATAAATTATATGAGAGTAACTTATAATTATGGCCAAATTATGAACCAAACCATTAGTGGACTTTCATACATTAAATATATAATCACAAATATTCACTGAATAATATTTCAGATTATTTTGTTTTGCAGAGTTAACAATGGAAACTATTTCCAAATTTTAATTCTGCGTGTGTGTATAAATTCTAGTTTTTAACTTTTGGATTTTCATTTACTATTTTAGAACATAAAGATATATATATATATATATATGGAAGTAAAGTACATATTATTTGTTTAAATATAAATACAACTTTTACATATAATATATAAATAATAAATTTTTCAGACATTTGGAAAGTTTTTGAAGAATATTGCTTGCAAGTTATTGTGAAATTTATATTTTCCCATAGATTATTTACTGAAATATGTGATGACTATTCATAAAATAACACGATGCCATATTTTTGTGGGTAGCCACAAAAGTAGGCAATCAGACAGCCATTTATTGCAACAAACAATTCTTGATGACTTGCACCCTGAAAACTATAGAAACCAACTACGGGAACTCAAAAATTATTCCAGACACTAATATTCAACCCTTATGACATATAACATCTCTCCAATTTAACTGTGTGTGTCTATTTGTCTGGCTGAGTTATCCCTCTGGATGTAAACTGTCAGTTGATTCTGATTTTAGTAGCCATATGATTCTCGCTTTATTCACTTTCTAATTGTAGTAATTTCTAGATCACAAGGTAGGAAAAAACCATTGCAAAACTCTAGAGGAGTAGCATTTAATGGTTTTTACATGCCAAATTTTGCTAAGAAGTTCTCTTCAGAAAACTTAAGACAGTGCCAAGAATACAATATGATACAGGGTTATTTGCTTTCCAGTCCTTATAGGACACAGGTGTTATGACTTTGATTTTAGTAGCAGAAGCTTTTAGTTTGTGCAACAAGTGGGTAATTTGGTGTAGATAGAGCAGCTTAATTTTCTTTTCGGCTGCAATTAACTTTAGATGAAATCGTCAGATTAACTCAAGACATAGGTATCATAAAATTATTTCATTCAAGAAATGTTTATCAAATATCAGGTGCATGATAGGCTGTCTTTTTGACACTGGAATTAAAATGAGACCCCGTCCCAGACTTAAATATATGTACCATTTACTTTCAGAATCTAGAAAAGTAATAATGACCGTAGTAGAATAACATCTATTTATTAAGCCTTAGCTGTATTTCCAGCCCAGGGCTAAGCACCAGGCTTGGATATTAAGAACAATAGCCCTTTGTTCCATAAATTTATTATCTACTTGGAGTGAAAGCCACCAGGTTTGTAACACAATAATGAAGAGAAGCACAGGATGCTTTGGGAGCTCAGGAGGGACAACTGACATAACTTGGACTGGGGGTAGAAGGAGGCCAGGAAAGAACATTGAGAAAGATCTCAGGAGGAAGTTATCTCAGGAGGAAGTCATGCTTTCAAAATTAAATCTTAGAGGGTTTGGAACTAGTCAAAAATTATGTTAAGAAATATATGGTGATAAAATGTGCACAAAGTGCTACAAAATTACCAATTATAGCTTTAAATTATAGTTCATGGGAGATTCAGGAAATATTTATGGGGAAAATGTTATTAAGCCTTGATTTTGAAGAATGAATGGTATCAACCAGATTGAGATGAGAAGAAAGAGCACTTCAACAAAAGTTAAAAAACATGCGCAAAGAATCCAAGTATGAAAGTAGGTATTTGTTTGATCTTACTATGAGCATTCCGTTAGATGCACACACCCTTCCTGAGGGACCTCCCAGGGATGTGCTTTGTTGTGAAAGTGTTATATCTTCATCTTACAGAATAGCAGACAATAGATAATGTCTAATCTTCAAAATTATCTTCTAGAGTAGAAAGATAATAGATAATATCTAAAACTTAAAAACCAAAGGACAAGTAGCAAATTTTGCTCCTCCTCCCACCATCCCCCTTCCCCCCCAAAAAAGCAAATAATCAACAAGGAGAGAAAACAACTCACAGAATTCAAACATGAAAATATTGGGTATTTCTGAGCCAAGGAATTTTCTCATATTCCTAAAAGCTTGTTCAGGAGCTATTTAATTCATTATGGGATATAGTGATTCAGTTTTCTCCTGCTTCATGTTGTTTTATGAGGGGAAGACTTTTCCTAACTCATGTCTACCTAATCAGAAGAAACTGAGGCAAAAATAAAACAAGTAAAGAGCTTATTTAGGCCAAGCTTGAGGATAGCAACCCGAGAGCATAGATTTAAGTTGCTCTGAATTTACACTCTGATTAGCAGCAATTACAAGTGGATTTTTAAAGGCAAAAAAAGGGGGACAGGGAGTGAGCTGATAACAAAGTTTTTTGTCAAGAATTCTCATTGGCTTACAGAAATAACATTGATTGGTGGTTAGCTATACACTGTTAAGTTATCCAGCATGGTTTATCGTGTCCAGTGTGGCATTATTAGGTTAATTTATGGTTACTTGTGGCAACAGAAGGCAGTTTTAAGAGATGAGTACACAGCTCAAAGCAGGCAGGAAGGAGGGGTGTGTCTCTGGGCTTGATAATTAAAAGAATTTGCATTCCTCGGATAAAAGTTATTTTCTCTTCTCACTTGAAAAAAGCCTTATCTGTTAGTTCTGTCATCTTTTACGCAGTTTCTGGAAAAGATAGTGTTGCAGGCAGAAAGGTTGCATGCTTTGTTTCTCAGTTGTTCTTGTTGGATTACCATTTTTTCTTTTTTCTTTGTCTGTGTAGAAACATCACAAAGGCATATCTCCACTTGTCCTTGTAATATGAATCTTTTCCAGCAATACTTCCTAAAAACTGTAACCTATGAGTCTCCACTTACTTTTAAGCCCCTTCCACACACTATCAAGTCCCAACCTGTGCCCAGTATGTTAAAACTTAGTGTTGGACTTTTCCTTTCTGAGAATTATTTTGTCTTTCATCTAAGTCCTCTGCACCCTTGGAATCTTTTTAATGAGTTTCATAAGCCTTGACTTCTTTATTTCCACATTCATAGGCTTTGAGCAGTAGGTGCTGGAAATTATGGTGGAATTTGACTTAACACTTAGAGGCAATAAGTTTGTGGAATGAGCTTTGTCTGTTGTTATAAAGGGCACATGGGTAATTCAAATTAGGGGGGAAAAAACTCAGGAAGGAGTGGATCCGTGGATCCAATACTGAAGGCAGTTGGTTGAGTAGACCCCAGATCATTATGCCAACTCTGCGTCTAAGAATAATTGCTACCTCCATCCCCCAACACACACACAGTTAAAGGCAATGCCTGAATATCACTGTGTTAATATCATGGCAACAATATTCCTAACTTTCATCTAAATAAGGAAGGATATGAAATCAGACACTTCCAGCCCAGCACTCATTCAGACTAAGTTAAGTGGAAACATTGAAGCATACATAATTTGACAGATGCTCAATTATAACCTAATGAGAATATAAATAACTTTTATTTCATACTTCAAGGACAAATGATAAAAATTTTATTTTATTTTTTCTGTATTGCCTAAAATATTTAATATTGACCTTAAGTTTCATTCATCTGCCACAAAATAACTTGGTAATTACTTAGGGATTTCCAACATTTCTAGTTCACCATGCTCTTGAGAAAATATTTGCTTAAAATATATTAATGAACGAAAAGGTTTTCATCATTACTATTATAAAGGACACTTTATAAAATGTTTGCCATCTTTTCAATAAATTGCTAGACCTTTTTTTCCAATATGGTAATACTACTTAAAAAACTGTATTTTTTTTAAGATTTCAGGGTTACTTTATATTTAATTTTAGTCCTTCTGGTGAGTGTATATCTTATTGTGGTTTTCTTTTGCATTTTCCTGATGACCTGCAAAGTATTGGTTCAAATAGTTTACTCATTTTTACCATTTTTTTCTTTGAATTATTGAATTCTAGGAGTCCTTTATTTATCCAAAAAGCTAATTCTTTTAAAATATATGCATGAATGTGTGCGTGTGCATGTATTCACTATACATAAAATACTCACAATATATTCTATATACACTACATTTATATGTATCTCCATAATACATATACATACAACTCAAATTTTATATATACATAATGAAAAAGAGAGGGAGAAAGAATATTTTCTCCCAGTCTGTAACTTGCTTATTCATTTTCTTAATGGTATTTTTTGACGAGCAGAAATTTTAATTTTGATGTAGTTAAATTTATCAATTTTACTTCTGTTTACTGCTTTGTAGTTTAATGCTTTTAGAGGCTATAACAATATAAACTTTTTTTTTTTTTGAGGCGGAATTTCACTCCATTACCCAGCCTGAAGTGCAGTGGCGCCAACTCGGCTCACTGCAAGCTCCACCTCCCTGGTTCACGCCATTCTCCTGCCTCAGCCTCCCGAGTAGCTGGGACTACAGGCGCCTGCCAGGACGCCTAGCTAATTTTTTTGTATTTTTAGTAGAGATGGGGTTTCACCATGTTAGCCAGGATGGTCTCGATCTCCTGACCTCGTGATCCACCCATCTCGGCCTCCCAAAAAAATGTAAAGTATTTTTATATTTTCTTCTATGAGCCTTAGAGTTTTAGTTTTTGTATTTAGGTCTCTGATTCATCTTACTTGGAATTTTTTGAGGTAGTGATAGAATTTCTTTATTTTTAATGTATTTACTTGCCCTAGTACCACTGTTTGAAACTCCTTTAATTTTTGCACGTATTAAAGTATATAGATATATGTATTTTAAAATATTGCTGTTGTGTTTTTCAAAAAATTAGATAATTATATAAGACATATAAGTCACATAAATGACTGGACATTATATTCTGGAATCTAGGCTCTGTATTCTCTTTCCTCGATCTATTTATTTATTTTTTGTCTTTATACCTGTTCCACACCATAATTACTGAAGCCAATTAAATTCCTCCAACTTTTTTATTTTTTCAGATTACTTGAGTATTCTAGGTCCTTTGTATTTCTACATTAATTATAGAGTCAGTTTACCAATTTTTATTTAAAATACCATTAGTGTTATTACGATCATATTCAATCAATAAGTCATTTTAAAGATAACTAACATATTAACAAAATTGAGTCTTCCAACCCACGAACCCTACCACTCTGCTAAATTTATTTATAGTTCTAATAGTTGTTTTATAAATTCCTTAGTATTTTCCATGTAAATGATTACACCACCTTCTAATAGAGATAGTTATACTTTTAAAAATATATGCATTTTACTCCTACTTTCTTGCCTTCTTGCATTGGCAAGTGCCTCTAATGTAACACTAAATAAAAATGATATAAATCTCCTTGCCTTGTTGCTGATCTTAGAAGAAAAGATTTCAGTCTTTCATAATTGAATGATATGTTAGCGCTAGGTTTTCCATACATGTTCTTTTTCTTAAATTGAGTAAATGCCCACCTATTTCTGAATTACTGACATTTTAAAAATAATAAATTAGTGTTGATCTTTGTCAACACTTTGCTGTCTCTATTGAAATCAGTGTATCTTTTTTATTTATTCTGTTATTATGATAAATGTGAATTATTTTCAGTGTACTCACCAATTCAGTGAGGTACATAGGGTATTATTCTCATTTCCAATATGAGAAAATTGTAAAATTTTCATTTTATGAATGAGAGGAGGTTGAGACATATGGAGCAGAAAGTTCAATGGAATAAACTTAATCAGATTGATGAGCCAGGGTGATTGGAATGAGAGAGAATACCAGATAGGATATTTGAAATGGAAGTGAGATCTTTATATAAGATTTGAGTTGATTTTAAAATTTCAAAGCAAAGTGGTTCTAAGGAATGAGAAAATCCAACATAGGGGTATGGAAACAGGTCATTCAAGTGGAGAAGAGTGTTTATGTTGGAAATGTACCAAAACTAAAATATTAGATGCATAGATGTTGAAGTTCCACAAGATGATGGAGAGACTTGAAGAGAAAAAGGAGAATAAGTTCATTGCCAAAATCATCAGTAATGTTTGGGAGTGCCCAGGTGGTCATACGATGGCATATACAAAGAAAGCAAATGTGTGGTATTTCTAGATTTAATAGATCTCGAAACAAAGATTTTTTCACAAGAGTAGATTAATAATGATCTAGGAGCAGAATTGGTATCACAGTGTATAGTGGGATTTCTGTGTAAGATTTCCTTCCATATTGAATCATTTACCAAAAGAGTTGCCTATAATAACTCATTACAATTTTGGAATAAAGAAGTAGACATATACCCTTTTTTCCATTCCAATTAAGAATATTGGCTATATGTTTAGATTAACAAAATGTGTGAATGGACACAAGTCAGTCTTAGTTTATATAACAAACTCCAATAAAATAAAAGTCTATCATGTTCCTGTATCTGGGTGCCTGAATTTATTTTTCTCTTCCCATTACATAACGTGACATCATATAGACACAATTCAACTTGAAAGAGTACAGAAAACGTGGCATAGCTATTATAATTAATGAATGTTCAGGTCCATATAAATCATATATATACATATTATATCTATATATATACACATATTCTCTCTCTATATATAATACTGTTTCTCTAAAAACTCTTTCACAATATAAACCATTAACAAGATGAACCTGGCTGCATTTGTTATTTTTTCTCTAAAGATCAATTGGCAGAATGAGTTTTGTGATAAAAGCTGCAAAGAAAGTAAGAAAGTGACAACTTACCTGCTGATTCCTTGAACAAAGTGTTTATAGGTCTCACATTTATATTAGCAAGACAATTAAAACATATTTTTATGCCTAGAAGCATTTCTGCTTTCTCCAGCTGCTTGATTTAAGTCATTATCTCCAGGACAATACATCTGCTGGCTAGGGAGACATTGGCTGTTTGGTATGTGTTTTGTAGGAAAGCCAATGTATATTTTCCTTCTCAAAGTAGCAGTCATGGTATCAATTTCTGCTGTATTTTTACCAGAGAACATATTTTCAGTATGTCTAGACTTAGTAGACCAAATCGGCCTCTAGGCTATTGTTTGCTTTCCTGAGAAATCAATAAAGTCAGGTAGTGATATAAATCCCATCTGTACAAATCTTTCAGCAGAAGTCACAAAATAACATTAAAAGTAAAGAATGACCTAATTTCAGCTCTGAATGTTTTAAAGTAACAGGTATTTGGGTACAACCAATGAAGATCTAGGATAGCTAAACTTTTGGATAATAGTGGTTAGAGCTTATTCAATCATTGAGTGGTAATATCTGGAAACTTATTTTATAAAACTGTTGATAATTGGAATCAAGCATAAGAAAATCTGTGATAATTCAAATTTTAGATTCTCTTAGGATTAAAAAAAAGACTCCTCTAGAAAACACAAATCCGAACCTCATCAATAATTTAGAAAGGGGAAAAACATATTTTTAATGAACTGACTAGTGTTTGTGGAATTATTAATAACAGTCACGTAATAAAATCTTATTCAGAGAATACCTTGATTTTAATCAGAATATAAGCAAGAATGTATTATTATGAAGCATTTCATAGCATTTAACAGCACAAATATATGTAATATATGTGTTATATCAACCACAAAATAGATTTTAGAAGTATAATAATTCTTAAAAAATTAAAAATGCTCAACGTTTCCCTTCAGCCACAATTATCAGCTATTTTAGCTATTATAAGTCTAAAATTATCATTTCGCTTACAAGATTGTGTCTGAAATTCCCATCATTAGACTTACTTTTTGAGTTAAAATGTAGTCTAAAAGTGATAAGTCTGAAAATACAAGATTTCAGGAAAGAAGAGGGTAATGCTCTGGTTCATTTCCTATTTGTTTCTGACATACTAATGTGAATCAATATGTCAATGTTCATGAAAATGTTGGTTTATATACAAATTATAACAACATTTAATAGATTTGACTTAATAAAAATATACAAATCTGTATCCAAAAATTGCAAAATAAACATTCTCTTTTAAATACATATAAAACACCTGTCAAAATGACTTTTATCTTTTCTAGAAAACAAGCCTCAACAAATTTTAAAGGCCTCATATCACATAGAGTATGTCCTCTGACCATTGTTGGATTAATCTAGAAATCAGTGTTAGAAAAAATCTAGAAGATACACAAATAGTTAAAATTAAACAATACAATTCTAAATAACAAGCCAAATCACAACAAAAATTGGAAATATTTAGAACTAAGTGCTTATGAAAAAATACAGTATGTTATAACTTGTGGAATATGGCTGTTTTTAGAGGAAAAAGTGTAGCTTGAAATCCATATATTAGAAAATAACAAACACCGAAAGATAATGATCTAATTGTTGACCCTCAAGAAGTTAGGAAGCAAACACTAATGAAACCCAAGAGAAATAGAGAGATCGATAGTTATAAAGATAAGTTAATAGGATTAAGGAAAACAAACATACATGAGATAGAAAAAAAAGCTGACAGTTGATTCTTAGAATACACAACAACCCTGATACAAATGATAATGAATAAATTAGTAATATCAGTAGTATATAAGATATATCATCATAGATGCCATTGACATTTTAGAAGAGGATATCTCTCTTATCTATTTTAAAGTCAGTGATATCTGTAATGATGTATCTTGCATTCTGCAGAAATTTCCTAAAAAGGTCCAGCAATAGAAATTTGAAAATACAAAAGAAAATTTGTTCTCCCAAGTAATTTTTAATTAAATTGATTCGTATCACCAAAAAAGATGAAGGTATTTTTTTTAAATGTCATTGAATTTGAACATTTAAATCAGTAGTAACCAATGGAAACTTCCACAATGAAGAAATATAATTTACACCATTCAATATGGCAGCCACTCCCCACCTGTAGCTAGCTAATGAGCACTTGAAATGTGACTAACATGACTAAAAAACACAATTTCTAAATTATTAAATAATTTATATTTAAATAGCTAATACTTTCATATTGGACAGAGAAGATTTTCATGAAATGTATACATTTCTAGAATGAAAAAAATAGCACACACGATGGAATAAAAAATTTGAATAGCCTTATAAGTATTTAAATTTGTACCATTAAAACAGGGCACTGCGGAAAAGATACCCAAAAATGTAGAAGCAACTTTGGAACTGGGTAACAGGCAGAGGTTGGAATGGTTTGGAAGGCTCAGAAGACAACAGGAAAATGTGGGAAAGTTTGGAACTTCCTAGAGACCTGCTGAATGGCTTTGACCAAAATGCTGATAATGATATGGACAACGAAATCCAATCTGAGGTGGTCTCAGTTAGAGATGAGGAACTTTTTGAGAGCTGGAGCAAAGGCGACTCTTGTTATGTTTTAGCAAAGAGACTGGCAGCACTTTTTTCTCCTGCCCTAGAGATTTGTGGAACTTTGAACTTGAGAGAGATTATTTAGAGTATCTGGCAGAAGAAATTTCTAAGAAGCAAAGTATTCAAGAGGTGACTTGCATGCTGTTAAAGCATTCAGTTTTAAAACGGAAACAGCGCATAAAAGTTTGGAAAATTTGCAGCCTGACAATGCAATAGAAAAGAAAATCTCATTTTCTGAGGGGAAATACAAGCAGGCTCCGGAAATTTGCATAAGTAACAAGGAGCTGAATGTTAATCACCAAGACAATGAGGAAAATATCTCCAGGGCATGTCAGAGGTTTTCACAGCAGTTTTTCCCATTACAGGCCTGGAGGCCTAGGAGGAAAAAGTGGTTTTGCAGGCCAGGCCCAGGGTCCCTAGGCTGCACGTAGGTGGGGAGTGGCCACCATATTGAATGGTGCAGCCTAGGGACTTGGTGCCCTGCATCATCGCCACTCCTGCTGTGGCTGAAAGGAACCAACACAGAACTCGGGCCATGGCCTAAAGGATGAACACCTCAAGCCTTGGCAGCTTCCACATGGTGTTGAGCCTGCGAGTGCACAGAAGTTAAGAACTGGGATTTGGGAACCTCTGCCTAGATTTCAGAGGATGTACGGAAACACCTGGATGTCCAGGTAGATGTTTGCTACAGGGGCAGGGCCCTCATGGAGAACCTCTGCTATAGCAGTGCAAAAGGGAAATGTAGTGTAGGAGCACCCACATAGAGTCCCTACTGGGGCACCACCTAGTGGAGCTGTGAGAAGAGGGCGACCATCCTCCAGACCTCAGAATCGTAGATCCACCAACAGCTTGCACCAGGAAAATCCACAGACACTGAACACCAGACCATGAAAGCAGCCAGGAGGGGGGTTATACCCTGCAAAGCCACAGGGATGAGCTTCCGCAGGCTGTGGGTGCCTACCTCTTGCATCAGTGTGATCTGGATGTGACACAAGGAGTCAAAGGAGATCATTTTGGAGCTTTAACATTTGACTGCTCTGCTAAATTTCAGACTTGCATGGGGCCTGTAGCCCCTTTGTTTTGGCCAATTTCTCCCATTTGGAATGGCTATATTTACCCAATGCCTGTACCCCCCATTGTATCTAGGAAGTAACTAACTTGCTTTTAATTTTATAGGCTCATAGGCAGAAAGGACTTGCCTTGTCTCAGATGAGACTTTGGACTGTGTGCACTTTTGAGTTAATGTTGAAATGAGTTGGGGACTCATGTTGGGGACTGTTGGGAAGGCATGATTGATTTTGAAATGTGAGGGCATGAGATTTTGGAGGAGCCAGGGGCAGAATGATATGGTTTGGCTGTGTCCCCACCCAAATCTCATCTTGAATTTTAACTCCGACAATTCCCATGTTTCATGGGAGGAACCCAGTGGGAGGTAATTGAATCATGGGGGTGCTGTTCTGTTCTCATGATAGTGAATGAGTCTCATGAAATGTGATGGCTTTAAAACTGGGAGTTTCCCTGCACAAACTCTTTGCCTGCTGCCATCCATGTGAGATGAGACTTGCTCCTCCTTCCTTTCTGCCATGATGGTGAGGTGTCCTCAGTCATGTGGAACTGTAAGTCCATTAAACCCTTTTTCCTGTATAAATTGCCAAGTCTCAGGTGTGTCTTTATCAGTAGCATGAAAATATACTAATATGGTATTAAGGAAATTGATTCTGTAATTAAAAAATCTTCCTCAAAGAAATTTCCAAACACCATTGTAACCCATTTCTTAATTCAGTCATTATAGTCTGATATATTAAGAGAAAAATTATAGTAATCTCAACAGATACAGAAAATTATTTGTACCTATTCAAATCCCTAGCAAAAAATCCAATAAAAAATATGCAAAATATCTAGACAGAAAAACCGTAAAATAGTATTATGGCAAATTTAAATTTAAAAATATATAAATAAAAGGAGATACTCCATATTCATGGATTGGAATATTCAACCCTCTCCTTATTATTTTTTAAATGGCTTTATTCCAATCCCATTTAAAGTTGCAAGAGAATTGAAAAGGGTCTAGACCAGGGTTATGCAGAACACAGTCTGTGAGCCAAATTTGGACCTGCTGTTTATTTTGTAAATCTATCACACCCATCTTTTGAATATTGTCTATGGCTTCTTTTCAGCTACAATGGCAGAGTTGAATAACTATAACAGAATAACTATACTGTGTGTCCCACAATATCACCTTTATTTATTATTTGTTCCTTTACAGAAAAGCTTCAGCAACTCTGGACCTAGACAATCTTAAAGGAGTACAAAATTAGGGGACACATATACTACTGAATATCAGGACACTATAAAGTAGCTAAGCAGTTAACTATCTTTATTATAAGAGTAGTTAAAATAACATGCTAGACAAACACAAATGGTCAAATCAATGTCACAGATTATAGAGTTCAGAAAGACACTCTCACTTATATGGACAATTAAGTTAAGACCAGACCAGCGGGGACAGCACTGTGCTTTCAATGAAGGTGACAAGTCAACTACATAACCTATGGAAAAATTAATAGTCTTGACCCTATCCCATGCCATATATTAATATCGATTTTGGGGGCATTGTAAATTTAAATATGAAATGCTAAACCATAAAGCTTGTAGATGAGATCATAGAAGAATATCTTAATAATATTTAGCCATATTAGAAAGGGCACAGGCTGGGCACAGTGGCTCACATCTGTAATCCTAGAACTTTGGGAGGCCGAGGCAGGCAGATCACCTGAGGTCAGGAGTTCGAGGCCAGCCTAACCAACATGGAGAAACCCTACCTCTACTAAAAACACAAAATTAGCCCAGTATGGTAGGGCATGTCTGTAATCTCAGCTACTTGGAAGGCTTAGTTAGGAGAATCGCTTGAACCTGGGAGGCAGAGTTTGTGGTGAGCCAAGATTGCGCCATTGCACTCCAGACTGGGCAACAAGAGCAAAATTCCATCTCAAAAAAAAAAGATAGAAAGAAAGAAAGAAAATGCACAAAATACTAATAAAGGAAAGACTAATTGTATGATATTAAAATTAGAAAGTTCTCTTTATTCCAAGTACATTAAAAAATAAAATGTTTAGCTATAATTAAAGAATACATCTATGCATATGTAATCAACAAATGATATATATCTAGTCTATATAAAAAATACACGTTAGACTTCTAGTTTCAGCTCTGACATGTAAAGAGCTTATAAATTGTATCTTCCATCCTTATAAGCAAAAGCTGGACAAACTGACAATCAGTGGCTTTTCTTTGTCTCCTCAGAGATTTGGGGTTGCAAGAAAAACCACTATGCCACAATCCGAAAACACAGGCAAAGCCAGAACATCAGGGCCAAGGTTTGATTACTTGGAGTGGAAGCCACAGGAGCCATAAGCTGGTTGGAACACTTCAATGGCAAATTTGGTAAATTGTTGGAGGCTGAGTGAGGAATAGCATTACAGTGAGAAATTTCTGCCAGTCTCCACTATTTTGTGGGCTTTACCTCCAGGAAGCCCACTTTTGTGAACATTGTGAACACCAGAGAAAGATCCTCTTTGGGCTCTGGAAGGAGAAGAAGAAGAAGAGTAATAATTATGAAATGCACTGAGCCTTCTCTACAACAAATACAACAAAGGCCTATTTTGTAGGGAAAAGTACTTTGCCAGAGTCTTGTGCTAACTGGGGGAAGAATATTCCTTCTGCACTACCTCCCTCCAGCATTTATGCCTCTCTAGGCAGGTGGGGGGAGGGTTGGGGTGGTGGTGATGGTGACACAAACATAGTCACAGTCACAGGGGTTAGTGGTTTGAGTAAAGAGGTCAAGAATGCTGCAGCTAAGGGAGGGAGTTAAAAAAGAAGATAAAATAGAAAGGAAAAGGTATGTCATTGTAGAAACAATTTATGAAAGTCACGTGCCTATCTTGATTGAAATTTAATTAGAAGATTATAGAATGTTTTCTTCACCCTTACCTTACCACTATGCCAACAGGGCTCTAGTATAATCACAGTGATTAGTATTGTAAAAGCTGCAAAATGCAGACTCTCTGAGGGGAAGTACTTAAGGAAGCCTAAAGTCAAGAAATAAGGCAAAAACTAAGATACTACTGTAACTGAAGCAAACATTAAACACAGTCAAATTACCAGCTAGATTAATATAAATTGTCACTATAAAGATCTATTTATTCAGTTCCTGTTACCTGATAAACATGTGAGAGGTTCAACAAAATTTGCAAGTCATTCCTAAAGGCAAGAAGAAAACACACTCTGAAGAGACAAAGCAATTATCCAAACAGACTCCAATATGACACAGCTGTTAGAATTATGAGACAGGATATTTTAAAGAATTATAATTAGGATGTGATATAGTTTGGATATTTGTCCCCCAATTTCATGTTGAATTGTCTTCTCCAATGTTGGAGGTGAGGCCCAGTGGAAGGGGTTATGATAATGGGGATGGAATTCATATGAATGGCTTGGCAGCATCCCCTTGGTGCTGTCCTCATGATAGTAAGTTTGTTCTCATGAGATCTGGTTGTTTAAAAGTATGTAACACCTTAACACCTTCCCCCTTGCTCTCTCTTGCTTCTGGTTTCACCATGTGTCATGCCTGTTCCTGCTTCACCTTCTGCCAAGAGAAAAGATCTCTGAGGCCTCACCAGAAACCAAGCAGATACCCGTGCCACGCTTGTACAGCCTGCAGGACTGTCAACCAATTAAATCTCTTTTCTTTGTGGGTTACTAATCCTAGGGTATTTCTTTATAGCAATGCAAGAATGACCTGACACAGGATGTTAAAGGCTCTGACGTCCTTTGGATTGGAAAAAGTAGACAATATGCTGGAATAGATGGATAATGTAGGCAGAGAGTTGGAATAGCTAAGAAAAAAGAAAATACCAGAAATCAAAACCATAAATGAATAATGACTTTGATGCACTCCTCAATAGATTTGATAAAGCTAAGTAAACAAATCAGTGATCTTGAAGATAAGGTCAATAAAAACATTTATACATCTAAAAACAGACCCAAATACATGAGGCAAAACATGATAGAGCTGAAAAGAGAAATAGACAAATGTAGTATTATAGATGGAGACTTCTGCATTCCTCTATCAGTAATTGATAGACCAGCAGACAGAAAATTAGTGAGATGTAGGTGACCTGAATAGCACCATTAATCAACTTGATGTACTTGACATTCACAGAATGCTTCATCCAACAATAGCAGGATACATATTCTTCATCAAGCTCACATAGAACTTCCTTGCACATAGACAATAAAACACATCTGAACAAAAAAAGAACAGAAATCATACAAATTATTTTCTCTGACCACAATGGAATTAAACTAGAAATCAATAACAGAAAAGTAACTGGAAAAATCCTAAATGCTTGGAAGTCAAACAACATACTTTTAAATAACCCATGGGTCAAAGAAATCTCCAGAGAAGTTTAAAAAGGCCCATAGGAGTGACAATAGCCAGATGGCTGACTAGAACTTTTTAGTACTCTTTCTCCCCATGAAAAAACCCAAACAACGAATAAACTACATTTTACCAAAAGAACTAAAGGAGAACACCAGAGAATAGCAAAGAAGCAGCAGAAATCCTGTAGAGCACAGAAACCCACAGTAGTTCCACAGAGAAGAAATGAAACACTTTGCCTACAGCACCTCATTCTCCCAAATGGAATTAGTTCAGAACAAGGAGGGACTTTCTGGTAAGCAAGAAGACCCCACCAGCCCCAGTCACCACCGTGGACACTTATAGTCTTTACTACTGGAGACACCTGCAGTCCTCACAGGTTCTGAGGCCCACTTGAGGGAGATCTCCAGAGTCTACATTCTGAGTTAGCCCCAGAGAAGAAGCTGATACTGGGACTTGCCTCACCACCCCCGCCCTTCGCACCCTGCTGTGGCCCGTGTTGCTACTGCTCTGCACCATTTTGGAACTGGAGCCACTGTTAGAATGCGCCCTGCTCCAAGTCAAGTAGGCTTGCACCACTCCGTCCCTGAGGCTCAGCACCACTGCACCACATGCACCTGGTAGCCTGCTATCCCTAAGCATAGCTGCTACTGTCACCGACATCCTAGGGCCAAGATACTGCAGAGACAGTCCGTCCTTCCAGGCACTGGTACATCCTCCCCCTAGGTTAAAATAGATGCAGTGCCCTACTGCTGAAAGAACTCAGGCCTCTGGCACACCAGATTAGTCACACCTTCCCACACCACAGGTGAGGCAGCACCTCCCCGTCAAGAGCTCTGAGCCTCTGGCACACTGGAGCAATTGCACCTCCCAGCACCACAGTTGCCCCACTTCCAGGGATCCAGAGGCTGTGCTGACTCGTGTAGATGTGCTTTCTGGTGACTGAGAAGACATTGCGCTTTATGCCTCAGAGAATCAGAGCCTGGGCTGAGCTATGCCACTAGTACCTCACAGGCCAAGCTGCTGAAGCACTGTGCCTCTTTAGGGAGTGGAGCCATTGCTGTGCTGCTCGCCACACTCCCAGGGCATAAGCCACAGTAGCATTTTGTCATTACTGGGTCCTTGCTGCTCCTGAACCTGGTCCCACCAGTAGCATGTCTACTGTCATGTCTCACCATCCCAGGATCCAAAGTCACCACTCATCCCCCAGAGCCTGAGCTGCCACTATGTTCTGATGGCTCTGGGTCCCAAATTGCGGTTGTACCCTGCTCCCAGGGACCTAGCCTCCAGTGTACTCCTTCTTCCCCAGAACTGTGCCAGTGCTGTGTCTCCCACTGCAGGTCAGAACCAAAGCTACATTCCAGCACCCCTGGTCCTGAGCTGCTGAAGTGGGCCTCAGAACAATAGACCCCTAGCTTAGTGGAAGAGCTGCATCCCCTCATGCCTTAAAGAGTACACATGTGCTTCAAGTCACAGGTGCTATAGTAATTTTTCAAGACACTGAGCCTGGGAACCCACTCCACAGCTGCTTTGAGCACCTGTGCCTGGGATCCCAGTGCCATTATGGCTGCCTATAGTCTGTGTCAGATCCAATACCAAGAAAGACCCCCTCAGCTAAGACTCCACACTGTTAGGATGACAAGAACAGGAGTATCACTAAAGCCCCTGACCTTATAACCTATCCAGCCACTGCTGGTTATAGGTGGTTATAGGTGGTATAGGTTATAGGTGGAAGAAACTACACAGAGACATACTACTGTGTCCGCATGGAACCACAGCACAGTACCTTGCCCAACCACAGTACCTTGCCCAACTGGCACCTTCAAAGCCAACTACAGGTGAAAGTCTTCTCCAATGAAAGCCACACTGTAAAGGAGGTGGTGACTGCACCATCAGGTGTGCAAACATCAACAAAGGGATGTAAGAAATGTAAAAAAGCAAAGAAACCTGACACCACCAAAGAAACACATGCTTCTTTAGTAATATACTTTCCAAAAATAGAAATTTATGAATTGCCTGAAAAAAGTTCAAATTAATAATCATAAGGAAACTCAGTGAGTCATAAAAGGATACAAATAGATAATTCATTAAAACCAGGAAAATAACTCATCATCTGAATAAGAAACTAACAAAGAGGTACATATCATAAAAAAGCAGAAATCTTGGAGCTAAATAATTTAATTAATAAAACAAATATACAATTGAGAGCTTCAAAAGCAGACTAGATCAAGCAAGGAAAAATTGTGAACTTGAAGGTAGGTCTTTTGAAATGATTTGGTCAGAGGGATAAAAAGAAAAAAGAATGATAAAGAGTGAAGAAATCCTAGAGGACTTATGAGACACCATTGAGCAAACAGATATTCACATTACGAAAATTATGGAAGGAGAAGAGACAGATAAATGTTCAGAAAGCTTATTTAACATAAAAAAGATGAAAACTTTCCAAGTCTTGAAAGAGATATGAATATTTAGGTCCATGAAGCTCAAAAGTTTCTAAATAGATTCAACCTAAAGATGCAATTTCCAAGGCCCATTTTTTTCAAATTTTCAAAAGTCAAAGACAAAGACAGAGCTTTAAAAATAGCAAGGGAAAATAATTAAGTAATAATGCTTTTCCTTTCCACGTATAAGGAAATTTCAATTGGACTATCAACATATTTCTCAACAGAAACCTTACAGGTCAAGAGAGAATGAGATAAATATTCAAAGTGCTGTTAGAAAAAATTATCAGACAAGAATACCATGCCCAGCAAAATTATCTATCCAAAATGAAGGAGAAATAAAGACTTTCACAGACAAGCAAAAACTGAGGAAATTCATTACCACTAGATTTACCTTATAAAAAGTGCTTAAGGGAATTCTTCAAGTAGAAATAAACAGATAATAATCACAAATACATATAAATACATGTGAATTATACGTAATTAAATCTTAAATACATATATGAGTTTATCACAAAGTATGAAAATCACTAATACCAGTAAACATGTGATCAAATCCAGAATACTTAAATATTATAATGTTAGTTATAATAACTAGAGATCATATATATCTCTAGTATGAAGATATGTTTTGACTCTTAGTAGAGTCAAAATGGCCAAAAATAACTAAAGCTACAATTACTTGTTAAGGAATACATAATATAAAAAGATGTAAATTGTGGCATCAAATCATACATTGTGGAAGGGTAGGGTAAAAGCCTAGAGATTTTAAGTTAAGTTGTTATCAGCTTAAAATAGTAGATTACAATCATGAGGCATTATAGAAATTCCATGCTAATTACAAAACAACAACAAAAACCTGCAACAGCTAGTAATAAAGAGGAAGAAATAAGAGGTTAGCACTACAGAGAATTATCACATCACAAACATACACAACAAGTGAGAAAGAAAGGTAAAAGGATCTACAAAATAACCGGAAAACAAATAATAAAATGGCAGTAGTAAGTCCTCAACTATCAAAGGCAACCTTGAGTTGAAATGAATTAAATTCCCCAATCAAAAGACAGAATAGTTGAATGAATTAAAAAAAAAAGATCTAACTATATGCTGTCTACAAGAGACCCACTTAAGCTTTAAGGGTACACATGAGCTGAATGGAAAAGGATGAAAGAAGATATTCCATGTAAATGGTAACCAAAAGAGAACAGGGGTGACCCTACTTATATATATCTGATAAAAAGACTTCAAGTCAAAAATTGCAAGAGACAAATAAGGTCATTATTTAATGATAAAGGGATCAATTCGTAAATAGGAAATAATCATTATAAATATCTATGCACCCAGCAGAGAAGCACCTAAATACATAAAATGAATATTAATGGAAGGGAGAAATAGAAATAAAATAATGGTAGTGGGTTTCAGTACCCCACTTTTAAAAACAAATAAATCAGCAAGACAAAAAAAAATAAGAAAATTCTAATTTTGAATTGCCCTTTTGACCAAATGGACCTAACAGAATGTCCTAGTCAAATTTTTTGCTGCAATAACTGAATACCTGGGACTGGGTAACTTAGAAAAAACAGAGATCTGTTTCTTACACTTCTAGAGGCTGGAAAGTACAAGGCTGATAGGTCTGCATCTGATGAGAGCCTTCTTGCTACATCATTCCATGGCAGAAGACAGAAGGCAAGAGAACATGTGCATACATTGGAGAGGAAGGGGGATGACCTCATTCTTTCATCAGTAGCCCAATCCCACAATAAGACTCCTACTCCCCTGATTACAACTTAACCCATTCATGAGGGGAAAGCTTTTGTGACTTAATCATCACTTAAAGGTCCCACCTCTCAACACTGTTACATTGGGAATTAGATTTCCAACACAAAAACTTAAAAACTTTGGTGGAACATACTTAATCCATAGCACAGACATACACAGAACTTTTCGTCCAACAGCTGCAGAATACACATTTTTCTCCAGCACATGTGAAATATTCTCCAGTATAGACCATATGTTAGATCATGAATATTTAAGAAGATTAAAATAATGTCTAGTATCATTTCAGAACACACTAGTATAAAACTGGAAATCAATATCAATAGGAATCTTAGAAAATTACAAATATTTGAAAATTAAACAACATGCTCCTAAACAACCAATGGCTCAAAGAGGAAATTGAGCCAAATGTCTTGAGACAAATGGCAATGGAAACACAACATACCTAAACCCATCATGTGCTTCAAAAACAGATCTAAAAAGAAAGTTTATAATAACAGGCCGGGTGCAGTGGCTCATACCTGTAATCCCAGCACTTTGAGAGGCTAAGGAGGGTGGATAACCTGAGGGCAGAAGTTCAAGATCAGCCTGATCAACATGGTGAAACCCCATCGGTACTAAAAATACAAAAAATTAGCTGGACATCATGGCGGGTGCCAGTAATCCCAGCTACTTAGGAGGCTAAGGCACAAGAATTGCTTGAACCTTAGAGGTGGAGTTTGAAGTGAGCCGAGATCTGGCCACTGCACTCCAGCTTGGGTGACAGAGTGAGACTCCATCTCAAAAAAAAAAAAAAAAAGAAAGAAAGAAAGTTTATAACAACAAATGCCTACATTAAAAATGTAGAGGAAGGTGGTTGGCAAGATGGCCAAACAGGAACAGCTCTGGTATGCAGCTCCGGTCTGCAGCTCCCAGTGAGATCAAGGCAGAAGGGGGTAATTTCTACATTTCCAACTGAGGTACCCAGCTCATCTCACTGGGACTGGTTAGACAGTGGGTGCAGCCCACAGAGGGCGAGCTGAAGCAGGATGGGGTGTCACCTCACCCGGGAAGCACAAGAGGTCAGGGAATTCCATCGTCTAGCCAAGGGAAGCCTTGAAAGACTGTGCATGTGAAATGGTGCATTCCAGCCCAGATACTATACTTTTTCCATGGTCTTTGCTACCCACAGACCCGGAGATTCCCTTGGGTGCCTACACCACCAGGGCTCTGGATTTCAAGCACAAAACTCGGCAGCCATTTGGGCAGACACCAAGTTAGCAGCAGCAGTTTTTTTCATACCCCAATGGTGCCTGGAACGTTAGCGAGACAGAACTGTTCACTCCCCTAGAAAGGGAGCTGAAGCCAGGAAACCAAGTGGCCTAGCTCAGCAGATCCCACCCTCATGGAGCCCAGCAAACTAAGATCCACTGGTTTGAAATTCTCGCTGCCAGTACAGCAGTCTGAAGCCAACCTGGGACACTCGAGCTTGGTGGTGGGAGGGCCATCTACCATTACTGAGGCTTGAGTAAGCTGTTTTCCCCTCATAGTGTAAACAAAGCCACCAGGAAGTTCGAATTGGGTGGAGTCCCCTGCAGCTCAGCAAAGCTGTTGTAGCCAGACTGCCTCTCTAAATTCCTCCTCTCTGGGCAGGGAATCTCTGAAAGAAAAGCAGCTGACCCAGTCAGGGGCTTATAGATAAAATTCCCATCTCCCTGAGACAGAGCACCTGGGGGATGGGGTGGCTGTGGGCACAGCTTCAGCAGACTTAAACATTCCTGCCTGCCAGCTCTGAAGAGAGCAGCGGATCTCCCAAAGCAGTGCTCAAGCTCTGCAAAGGGACAGACTCCCTCCTCAAGTGGGTCCCTGACCCTGGGCCACCTGACTGGGAGACACCTCCCAGCAGGAATCCACAGACACCTCAGATAGGAGAGCTCCAGCTGGCATCTGGTGAGTGCCTCTCTGGGATGAAGCTTCCAGAGGAAGGAACAGGTACCATTCTTTGCTGTTCTGCAGCCTCCACTGGTGATACCCAGGCAGACACGGTCTGGAGTGGACCAGCAGCAAACTCCAGCAGAACTGCAGCAGAGGGGCCTGACTGTTAGAAGGAAAACTAACAAACAGAAAGGAATAGCATCAACATCAACAAAAAGGACGTCCACTCAAAAACCCCATCTGAAGGTCACCAACATCAAAGACCAAAGGTAGATAAATCCATGAAGATGAGGAAAAACAGCACAAAAAGGCTGAAAATTCCAAAAACTGAAACACCTCTTCTCCTCCAAAGGATCATGACTCCGTGCCAGCAAGGGAACAAAACTGGACGGAGAATGAGTTTGATGAATTGACAGAAGTAGGATTATAAATTATTATATTATAAAGACACATGCACATGTATGTTTATTGCAGCACTATTCAAAATAGCAAAGAGTTAAAACCAATCCAAATGCCCATCAGTGATAGACTGGATAAAGAAAATGTGACACATATACACCATGTAATACTAGGCAGCCATAAAAATAGGATGCATTCATGTCCTTTGCAGGGACATAGATGAAGCTGGAAACCATCATTTGCAGCACACTAACACAGGAACAGAAAACTAAACACCACATGTTCTCACTCGTAAGTGGGAATTGACCAGTGAGAACACACAGACACAAGGCAGGGAGCATCACACACTGGCGCCTGTCAGGGGGTGGGGATCTAGGGGAAGGGTAGCATTAGGAGAAATGCCTAATGTAGATGACAGTTTGATGGGTGCAGCAAACCATTGTGGCACGTGTATACCCATGTAAAAAACCTGACCGTTCTGCACATGTATCCCAGAACTTAAAGTATAATTAAAAAAAAAAAGAAGTAAATATAGACAAATATCCATCTTTGTCATAGAAAAAAGTTATATAATAACTTCAACATGTGTTTCTCCAGTAATAATTGAGAGTGAGTGTCTCTTCACATTTACAAGAGTCATTTGTAGTTCCTGATCTGTGAGTTATCTGTTCATATTCTTTGCTTATTTTTCTAAATAGCTGTTGTTCTTTTTCTCATTGATTTGGAAAAGCTGTATATGTATTAAGAAAATTATCAGCCAGGAGCTGTGGCTCACATCTGTAATTCCAGCACTTTGGAGGCCAAGTTGGGGAGATCACTTGAGGTAAGGAGTTCGAGACCAGCCTGGCCAACATGATGAAACACTGTCTCTACTAAAAATACAAAAATTAGCTGGTCGTGGTGGTACATGTCTGTAATCCCAGCTATTCGGGAGGCTGGGGCAGGTGAATCACTTGAACCCAGGATGCAAAGAATGCAGTGAGCCGAGATCGTGCCACTGTACTCCAGCCTGGGTGACAGAGTGAGACTCTGTCTCAAAAAAAAAGGAAAAAAGAAAATTATCCCTTTGTTTATGATTTGATTGAAACTATGCTTTCTCTGTTTAGCAGACAAATTTAGAGTGGTAAATAGCTAAAAACCAAACTATACCAAGAAAACCACTCATAAGTGAAAAGATACATTTGTAATCTGTAACCTGAAGCAGTGAAAACAATAAAAACAACAACAACAACAACAACAACAAAATGAAGAGAGATCCCAACTAGTCTAACATTAAACCTGAAGGAACTATAATAAGAAGAATAAACTAAACCCAAAATCAGAAAAAGAAAATAAATGACAAAAATAAGGCGATAATTATGTCAAATAAAGAACAGGAAAATCATAGAAAGAATCAATAAAACTAATCGTTTTTAAAAAAATATTGACAAACTCTTTAGCCTAAGAAACAAGACATAGACTTAAGTAAATAAAATAAAAAATGAAAGTAAAGACATTGCAATAGATGCCTCAGAAATAAAAAAATCATCAGAAACTATTATGAACAATTGTATGCCAACAAATTGAAAAATGTAGAGGAAAGAGATAAATTCCTAGAAAAATACAACCTACCAAGATCAAGTTAAGAATAAATAGAAAGTCTGACTAGACCAATAACAAATATTAATAAATTGATTGAATACGTATTCAAAAACCTCCTAAGAAAAGACCAGAACCGGATAGCTTTACAGCTTTACAGCTGAATTCCACCAAGCATTCAGAAAAATTAATATCAATGCATCTAAAACTATTTCAAGACATAGAGATAAAGGGAATACTTCCAAACACATTTTATAAATCTAATATTGCTTTGATACCTAAGCCAAAAACATCATAAGAAACAAACAAAATATAGGCCAATTTTTCTGATGAAAGTTTATATAGAAATCCCCAATAAAATATCAGCAAATCAAATCCAACAACACATCAGGAAAGATTATACATCACGATCATGTGTGATTTATTTTTGCCATTAAAGACTGGTTTAACCATCCAAATCAATCAATGTGATTTATCACATTAACAGAATGAAAGGTAAAAAACACATGATCATCTTAATTGACACAGAAAAAACATGTGACAAAGTTCAGCACTCTTTCTTGCTACAAACCGTCAATAGTCAGGTATGGAAGAAAATTTCCTCAAAGTAATAAAGACCATTTGTGAAAAGCTCACAGATATCATTTCCCATTATAATCAACGGGAAAAAACTGAAAGCTTTTCCACTAAGATTCAGTACAAGGCAAGGATGCCCACTCTCACCACCTCTGTTTAACATAGTACTGGAAGTACTAGCAAGAACACTCAGACAAGAAAAAGAAATGAAAGGCATCCAAATCAGAAAGGAAGAAGCATATATCTATTTGCATATAGCATTGTGCCATATTTAAAACACACGCACACACACAAACACAGAAAAAAATTCCACAAAAACTCTTAGAATTAATAAGTGAATTCAGTAAACTTGAAGAATACAAAATCAACAAACAAAAATAAGTATTGTTTTTATATACAAAAAATAATCTAGCTGAAAATGAAATCAAGAAAGCAATCCCTTTTATGATAGCTATAAAAAATACCTAGGAATAAATTTAACTAAGAAGGTGAAAGACCTCTACAAGAAAATCCACAAAACACTGATGAAAGAAACTGAAGAGGATACAAACAATTAGAAAAATATCCCATACTTATGAATAAGAAGACTTAATATTGTTAAAATGTCTGTAATACCCAAAGCAATATACAAATCCAACACAATCCCCATAAAAATCCCAGTAGCATTCTTCACATAAACAGAAAAATAATCCTAAAATACATATAGAACCATAAAAGATCCCAAACAGCCAAACTGATTCTGAGAAAGAACAAACTTAGAGACATCATACTTTCTGTTTTAAAATTATTTTACAAAGCTATAGTAATGAAAACAGTATGATACTGACATAAATACAGATATACAGACCAGTGGAAGAGAATAGAGAGCCCAGAAATAATTCAAGCATTTACAGTCAACTAATTTTTGAGAAGGGAATCAAGAGGATGCAAGGGGAAAGAACAGCATCTTCACTAAATGGTTCCAGGAAAATTGGATTTCCACATGCAAAGGAATGAAATTGGGCCTTTAGCTTACATTAAAAAAATCAAATAAAAATGGTTAAAAGACCTAAATATAAGACCAAAAACCAAAAAATCTCCTAGAAAGCAACATATTAAAAGCTCCTAGACATTGGCCTTGACAATGATTTTTTTGAATATCACATCAGAAGTTCAGGTCACAAAAGAAAAAAATGAATAAGCAGGACTATATCAAACTGAAAACATTTTTCACAGCAAAGGAAACAATCAACAAAATGAAATGGTAGCTTACATAATATGATAAAAACATAGTCACAAATCACATAACTGATAAAGGGTTCATATTCAATATTTGTAAAGAACTCTTACCACTCAATAGTGGAAAAACAAGTAAACTCATTAAAAAAATGGTCAGAAGGCCTCAATACACATTTCTCCCAAGAAGAGATAGAAAAAACAAATGCTGGCAAGAATGTGGAGAAAGGAGAACTCTTATACACTGTTGGTAGACATGTAAATTAGTATAGCCATTATGGAAAACAGTATACTGTGTGTACAGCCAAAGGAAATGAAATCAGTATATCAAAAAGATATCTACACCTCCATGTTTTTTATAGAATTATTCAGAATAGCCAAGATATGAAATCCACCCAAGTGTCCATCAATGGAAGAATAGGTAAAGAAATTATGGGGCATATACACAATGAAATATTATTCAGCCATAAAAAGAAGAAAATTCTGTCATTTTCAACAACATGGATAAACCTGTAGGATATTATGTGAAGTGAAATAAACTAGGCACATAAAGACAAATACTAAATGATCTCACTCATATCTGGAATCTAAAATCTTTATTTCATAAAAGTAGAGTAGAATGGTGGTTACCGTGGATTGGGAGCAGGAGGAGGTTGGGGAGGTGTAGGTTAAACAATACAAAACTTTAGATAGATAGGAGAAATAAGTTTAAGAGATACATTGTGCAACACAGTGACTATAGTTAATAATATATTGCATTCTGGAAACATGCTAAAAGAGTAAACATTACCACTGTCACCACAAAAATGACAACCATGTGAGTTAATGCATATATTTATTAGGTAGATTTAGTTATTCAACAGTGTGTATACACTTTAAGCGTCATTTTGTACACAGTAAATACACACAATTTTATGTCAATTTAAATAAATAAATAATAAAAAAGAGAGATAACTCTGAAAAAAAGAAATACCAGTTTATGGGTTGTGAAAAAAATATCTGCAAGCCATTTATATGATAAAAGGTTAATACCAAACATTTATAAAGAACTCAGACTACTCAATAGTGAAAAAACAAATAACCTGATTCAAAAATAGCCAAAAGACTTGATAGAAATTTTTCCAAAGAAGATATAATAAATGGCCATCTGGTATATGAAAAGGTGTTGAACATCCTTAATCATCAGGGAAATGAAAATCAATACCATTAAGAAAGACCATCCTTACCACAACACACCTGTTATAATGACTATTATCAGAAAGTCAAAAGATAACAAATGTTGGTGAGAATGTGAAGAAAAGGGAACTCTTATACACTATAGGTGGGAATGTAGATTGGTATAGCCATTTTGAAAATAGTATGGCAGTTTCTAAAAAATCAAAAATAGAACTACCATATGACCCAGCAGTCCCTCTTCTAGGAATATACCCAAAGGAAATAAAATCACCATCTTGTAAAGATACCTGCACTCCTATTTCTTTGCAGCATTATTCACAATAGCCAAGATATGAAAACAACCTAAATGTTTGTTGTTGGATAAATGGATAAACTGTATACATATATATAATAGAATATTACTCAGCTCTGAAAAAGAAGGAGATCTTGCCATTTACCACAACATGGAAAAGCCTGGAGAACACTATGCTAAATGAGATAAATCAGATGCTTAAATGAAAATATTGCATGATATCAGTTATTTCATATATACAGATGGAGAACAAATAGTGGTTACCAGGAGTGGGGGTGGGGAGGAAGTGGGAAGTACAATTCAGAGCATTCAAAGCAGCAGATAGGTAGGAATAACAAGTTTAGGATCTAATGTACAACATGAGGACTACAAGTAATATAATTGTGCTGTATATAAGATTTATGCTAAATGATTA
This sequence comes from Hylobates moloch, assembly GCF_009828535.3. Classification (NCBI taxonomy): domain Eukaryota; kingdom Metazoa; phylum Chordata; class Mammalia; order Primates; family Hylobatidae; genus Hylobates; species Hylobates moloch. The sequence goes on along the minus strand of NW_026652276.1, from coordinate 53,483,924 downwards.
GATTTTAGCTGCTCTTGCCTTCAAAACAAACAAAAATATCTGTAACTATATGTGATGACAATTGTGTTAATTTTCTTCATTACTGTAATTTTTTGCTGTTTGTATGTATCCCATAATATGCTGTATATCTTGAATACACACAATACAACTTATTTATTTATTTATTTATTTTATTTTATTTTTTGAGATGGAGTCTCGCTCTGTGACCCAGGCTGGAGTGCAGTGGCACGATCTCGGCTCACTGCAAGTTCCGCCTCCCGGGTTCACGCCATTCTCCTGCCTCAGCCTCCGGAGTAGCTGGGACTACAGGCGCCCGCCACCACGCCCAGTTAAATTTTGTATTTTTTAGTAAAGAAGGGGTTTCACTGTGTTAGCCAGGATGGTCTCGATCTCCTGACCTTGTGATCCACCCACCTCGGCCTCCCAAAGTTCTCGGATGACAGGCGTGAGCCACTGCGTCCGGCCAATACAATTTATTTAAAATTAAATAAGAACTATTTCTTTAAAAAAAAAGAACCCCTATAAATAAATAAAATGAAAGACAAATTTAATGAAGTGGGAGAAAAGTACAGAGAGTTCATGAGAAAAGATTTCCACATAGCTTGTAAATATGTAAAAAACTGCTTAACATAATTAGACATCAGGGAAATGTAAATTAAAAAGCATGAAATTTTAAAAGTGGCAATTCTAGGTGGCAAAAAGGATGTGGGCAATTAAATTAAATAAGAGTGTAAACCGGTAAAATAACTTTGGAAAACTGACAGCGTCTGAACGTATGCATTCTCTATGACCCAAGACATTGTCTCCTAGGAATATAACAAGCCACCAAAAAAAGGTACAAGAATGTTCACAGCATTGTTCATAATGCATAAACAAAGACATAATCTAAACACTCACCGATAGTAGAAAGCATAACTGAATTGTGGCTTAATAATACAATGGACACAATTAGCATAGAAAATGAACAGACATATTACTTGCAACAACATGACAGAATCTCACAATCAGAAACCTGCATGAAAGACCTGATCCCCAATTAATCTAAACTGTATTGTAAGATTATGAGTCCGTTTATGAAAAATTCAGAAAGAAGCAAATATAGGTATTGGTGTTAGAAGTCAGAATACTGGTTATCTGTGGGGTGGAAGAATGGATAGTGACAGGAATGGGTGCAAAAAGGAATTTCTGAGATGCTGGTGATGTTTTATTTCTTGACTCTCACGGTGGTTATATGATTATGTTTTTTGGTGACAAGTCACCAACCTGTACACTATGGTTTTATGTTCTTTTCCATAAGCAGGCTTCATTTCAATAAAAATGTTTATTTACAAAATTGAAGATAAAGCACCAAATTCCATGCCATGGAATATAGTCCTTCTTGTTCCAGGGCTTATGACTTCATACCACCCATGTGCTCTTAATCTCTGCATCTAAGACATTAATATGGTCTTAAAATATTTAAACAACTTCCAGGCACAGAGAAACAAATACTGTATGATTTTATTTATATGTGGAATCTAAAAAAGTTGCTCATACAAGTAGAGAGTAGAATGGTGGTTACCAGAGACTGGAGGTCTTAGGGGAGGTGGACTGGGAAAGGGGAGACATTGGTTAGTGGGCACAAAGTTACAGTTAGATAGGAGAAATAAGTTCCGGTATTCTATTGCACAGCAAGGTGAGTATAGTTAATAATAACGTATTGCGTGTTTCAAAATAACTAAAAGAGAGGATTTTAAATGTTCTCACCACAAAGAAAGGATAAATATTTAAGGTGATGGATATGCTAATTACCTTGATTTGATTATTTCACAATGTTTACATGCATCAAAACATTGCACTGTGCCCCATAAACATGTGCAATTATTGTCAATTAAAAAGAAAACAAAAGTTGAAAAATATTTAAAGGGCTGTTTTAACAGACTCTTACTTTTTAGTAGGAAAAAATAAAGTTGTCCATTTTGAAATTTTGGTTTGCATTCCAAGGAATTACATAATTTCCTGTCCGATAGAGGAAGGTTCCTTGTTTCAATAATAAATGACCTCTCTATGTCCTCTACAGTATTAGAAAAACATCCTTCTGTAAAATTCTTTTTAGGTTTTCAGTGTCTTTTCAGGGTTATTGATGTTCCCTCCAAAGTCAGGAAAAGGAGCAATTTCTGTCCTTGGATTCATATTTGATTGTAAGCTCAGGATCATAGCCCTCAGAGTTGCTAGCTTAGCCTTTTAGTTTATGTTTCTGCCTACTGGTGTACTTCATTCTCCTTAATCCATTAATACAGCTTGACTATGTTTTTAACCTTAAGATAAAGGTGTTCTTTTTTTTCCTGTCTACAAAGCAAATGAGAAAGTATAGAATTTTAAGTAAAGTTGCAATTTGATAGATGTGACTAATTTTTCATGGTAAAGCAACTAAAGAGGTGAGTTTACTAATTTATATAATTAAAACATTTTACTTAGGTAGCCACACAACAAATTGCATTCCTGCATTAATGCGTTGTCACTTGAATCTAAGTTCAGATTTTGAATCCTAACAAGAATATTTTAAATTATTTTTGAAACAAACTGATCCATTTTTTTTAAATGACCTTAATAAAAACTAAATGATCTGAAAATCACCAGTCTTTTATCTTGTATTTTGAAACTCAAATGAGAAGTGGAAGCTGTGTTTATGATTAGGGGATAGGGAAAGCTGACTATGAGAAATGTCTCATAGATTTGGAGCATCAGAATATATATGGCTACTTTCAGCCAAAAAAAAAAGTGAATTATGGAAGTCTCTTGGATGTAAACTGTATAAAGTTATCTTTTATTCAGCATTCCCAGGGATTAGATAGTACACATATTGATAAGCCAAGCACTACTCATTATATAATGGTTTGCACTAGTTTTGCTTTTTTGAAAATTTCTTTACAGCCATAAAGTCATTTCTCAAATATCTATCTTCTCCTCCTTTCAAATTAAAAATAAGTCTGGATGATTCCTGTAAAATGAAAAAGAGGCAGTGTTGAGTAATGGCAAAAAGAATAACCTTGGAATCTGGTTCTTGGCTTCTAGACCTGGCATTACCCCCTCAGCATTTCTTTGGGCACATCAGTCTTTCTGAGTCTCAGTTTCCTCATTTGTAAAAGGTGGATAACAACTCTTGTTCCACTTACCTCACTGGTTGTTTTGAACAAGTGTGGTAAATCAGAAAGCTCTGTAAAAACCTATTACATAAATGTCAGGTGTTACTAATACCACTACTATTTTAAAAAGAATTACTAGGACTAAATTTCTAAGATGGTACATCTCTGTTTGACTCAGTTGCTTGACTTACACTGAATTTATTTTCTATTGAACTTGGAAATGTCTAGAAGCTATCCAATTTTGTAACCTGCAGGGAATATTTAAAGCTTTAGAAACTAAAGAAAGCTTCTGCCTTATATTGTGTAAATGACGTGCAAATGCTATCAAATTATTTGTTTTAGATAGGCATAAAATTTAAGAGAAACAAACAAACAAGAAGGCAGAGGAAGCATTTCCTACAGTTGAAATTGCTGATAATCTCTATGTATTTAAATGTGCTAGACTACAGCAGAGGGGCTAGCCCTGGCAAATGTGCTACCAAGAGGCCACTCAAGGCCATTTGCGGAAAGACATTGGCTCTAGTACAGTTACCCTTAAGTAACTTCTAGTTCTTTTTCCCTATGACCGTACAATTTGGCTCCCATTGCTAGTGGGCACCACTCTTCCAGGCTCTCCCTTTTCCAGACTGTAGTGGTGTTCCCCACCCCTCTTCATTTGCCTCTAACTGCCAAAGCTTTGAGGTTTCCAAAAGGCAAACACAGCCTGATCCTTCCCCCAGTGGCTGCTTTTGAATGTGTCAAACCATTTTTTCCATCTATTGGACGTGGAGACACGAGGAAAAAGAAAAGTTATGGGAAGGCTCCTAAATGTTTAAAGTGGGCTGACTCATCTGACCCAGGTCACACTGACCATTTGGACTCCTCAGAGCGTTTTCTGTGTACCTTGAGATCTCCCTGACCAGTTGCCAGCATCATTATCAAAGAAGCTGTCGTCCATAGTTCCTACAAGTTGGTCTAGTCCGGAACCACAGGTCAGAAATAATCTGCCATCTGAATGATGGTAGAAGCATCCTGAATCACATGCAGCTTCGTGTGGCAGGACAATTGTTTGGCTCAGTTGTTCTACTTGAGGGTTTCCTATACCAGTCAGAAGGAGTATATTGCAAAATGGAACACACTGGCCTCTTAAAAATTATTTACATATCATGCATTTATTATTATGGTAGATTTCATATAATTCTAAATTATATTTCCAATGCTAATATCAGGTGATTCCTGTATTCAGAGCGTTGTGGTGAAAATTGCCTGTGGAGTATTGGCAATAAAGAGAAAGGAGGGATGTAGAATGATTGCCCAGAATATCACTAGTAACATATTGGGCATGATTTTCCCTTGCCTTCTCAGGAGGGTGTGATAATATACTGAGCCAACAGAGAAATAGCTTAACAGTACTACAGCCAGGGATCTCTGAGGGATGCTTCCAATTCCCCACATTGGTCTTAGCAGCAGCCTTTCTATATTAACATCGTTTTCCATTAGTTCGCTGGTGGAAAAACACAAAAATCTGTCAGGTTGCTTATTTTAAATCAGCACATAGTCTTATTTGACTACTGGACATTGTGTGTAATATCCATATTTTAATTTTAGAATGCCTCAAAATATTTTCAATATTTTTCTTGTTGCAATTTTAACATTTTTCTGGTTATTTCGTACTATATTCCTTTGTGTACATTTGTGCTACTACAGGTGGGTTTCCAAATTGTACTTTTTCTAAATAGCATTTTGGCCTTCAAAACTTTTATTTAAATGAGATAATCTGAGAAAAACAACTTCCCCTACTACCAAAGTCAGTGCCTAAGCCAAACACATTCCAGCTTCCCACTCTCACTCTCCTTGCCTTGCTGATTTTTATTCATCTTTCAGACCTTAAGTGAAACAAATGTTCCTTCCTTAGGGGAATCTCCCCTAAATCCTAGAACTAGTTTAGATCCTCCAGTAATACATTCACATAGTTCCTAGCACCTTAGGTTCACATCACTTTATACCATTCTTATTACATACCAATTTGTATAACTGTTTTTTTAGGTCTAATGGCTCCCGTTCTGGACTATAAGCACCAGGAGAGCAGACACTGTGCTTGTCTTGAACTCTCCTGAATTTTCTTTTTCTAATAGATTAGCTGGCACTTAGTAGTAGCTCAAAAATATTTTGTGTAAGTGAAGAATGAATAAATCAACATCTCTCTGGCACACAATTCCTCATAAACCTAACACCTGTAATACTGATGAAACATGGAGCAAATTCAGGAAATCTAGGTCCACTAGCTGACCAGGTGTAAAAGACAAACTCTCTGATTCTTCCTTCAGTTGACAGAGTTTTCACAGTGTATTACTTCTCCCAATCTTCAAGCTATTACAGAATCAGAGGCTTGCAGAGGGGGGTCTGTATTTTGTACCTTTGATGGACCACCTGCCAGGTGTAAGTCAAATAGCTTTAGAATCTAGCCCTAAGACATGGGTGGTATTCTCTGTGCTCATTCAGTTCGAGCATTATAAAGTGTGGAAAATGCACTGTTTTCTTCCTACAGACGCAAAGACAGAGATCGAGAAATTCCATTCCCATTGCTCTTACAGGCTAGCAATACATGGCTGCAAATATAAAGAATGAAGCATTTTTTAAAATTCTCGTTTTACCATTTCTAGAGAGATTACCAACACCTCTGCTTCTTTTAGGTCCCACTGTGCCTATTAAGAATTTTACATTATTTCTGATTACCCAACTCTACTAAGGCAATCAACTGAGTCCACTTGCTTGCCAAACAGGAAACGACTGAAAAAAAGGCAAATACAAGGACAGCAAATCCTTTGAGCCATCTTATTAGGCACTGAAGAGCCATTTTAATGGCAATCTTCCTTTCCTTTACTAGAAGCAGACTAAACAAAACTCTCACTTGATTCCTCAATTTAGAAGCTACTGCTTATTGTATACCTACAAAGTAGTGTTCGTACACACACTTTCTGAAAAGACGTGATGGAAGAGGCTTAAAGACCCCAGTGGTTATCATGCAATCTTTCAATTCTAGATAAAGTTAAAACCTTGACCTTTACTTTTTCCCAACAAATTAGACAATGTGAGGTAGGTTTTTGTGTTCCAACTGTCATTTGTTTTAAATATATATTTTGGAACATGAACATTGAACACAATAGGGACACAATATTTATAGTTGATTTTTTAAAGTGGGGCTTTGATGTTGATTTGAAATGTTTGGTAAGCTTTTGTTTCCCTTCACCATAGTGCTTGTGCTATCAAAGCGAACATGTGGCAGAACTTTAAGGACTGATGCCAAACATATGGTATCCACAACCAGTCAGCATAACCTTTGGAATGCTAATTGCAGAGAAGAGCCAAATGAAAATGCTTAATAGCACACATATGGCCGGTTGAGGATTTCCTAACAGAATGACTGACTACTCTAAGGCATGTAAATATCTTTGTCAAGTAGAACAGACAACTTTTAATGTTGCAAGAAATACCAGGATTAAACATAGTCTTTTACAAGTTTTATGTATTTTTAAAATATGCGATTAAAATACAATTTTCATATCTTTATTAAACCTATAAAATGCCTTTCCCAAAACTATATGCCTTCTAAAAGGGCCTGCCATTTTCCTATTAATTTTTAGGGTGAAACTATCAGAATTACAGATGCAATAATTTTTGCTGAACTAAATATATAAAAATTCCATGAAAACAACTGTCACAGCAACGTGAATTTAATATCTAGATAAAGCATTTATTTTAAGCCCTAATTGTGGATCAAAACTTTTCAGCTCAAAGGATGGGCAGTGATCACTTAATTTAAATGCACCACTTGATATAGAGGAAATTATGATTCATAGAAGTTACATGACTTGTCCAACGCACACGGCGTGGCAGTAGCTAAGCCCAATTTGAACCTGTGATTTCGTTAATATATCCCAATATTATTTTCATTAACTTACTCCATCATATAAAATATATTATCCTCTAACAAGAATGTTAAGGGACCATTAAAACTCTGTTGAAATTATTATTTGCGGAGGAACAAAATGAATGTAACTTTTGCCTTTTTTGAGGGTTTTTAGGGGGACCTATTTCTAGTTCCTTCTCTCTTTAGACACCATCTTGCCGCTTCTTATCTGAAGTTGTTCTTCCATGTAACATGCTACCTCAACATAGAAAGGAAATCGATTGAATCTGCACTAACCTCAGACTTTCCTCTCCCACCAACTCTCTCAAATCATTGTTTCTAATCTCATCACAAAGCTACAGCGTAAGTGGACTAAGATTGGCTGTACGGATTTATGACCAAATTTAAAAATTAAAATTTGTTACTCTGCCAACTATCTCATTTATGTGGTACATCCATAAAAGCTCATTGAAAAAGAATGTACTTACAAATTTCTAATTGTCTCATTTAGATGCATATTTCTAAAATACCTATCAACATAGAACATAGTAATATTTTATTTTGATTTTGTTTTATTTGTTTTTGCTAAGAATACTGAGTTCATAAACTTCTGATAACAGTTCCCTATTGCTGCATAACACACCACTCTGAAACTCTTTATACTAAAACAATGATCATTCATCTGCTCATGATAATGGGAACAGGTCAAGCTTAATTGGGTATGGTTTTTCTGTGCTCCATGTCGTGTTATTGTTGGCAGCTGGTGTTGGGGTGGGAGAGGTGGGATCTATCTGGGGCTAAACATTCTAAGATGGCTTTATTCATGTGCCTGGCACCTCAGCTGAAGTGGTAGAATCACTGAGGCCTCATTGAGATGGCTGGGCCTTCCTATTCTAGTTATGGGTTCTGAGTATGGGCTCACCTATATATCTGTGTGGGATCTTGATTTTCCTCCAAGTGGCCCCACTGTTTCCGTGTGAATAGTCTAGACTTCTTTTCATGGTAGTTAACTTCCAGGTGAGTGAAAGCAGGCACTGCTAGGTCTACTAAGTTCTAGGCTTGGGACTGACAAGGGTTACTTCCTCTGTATTGATCAAAGCAAGTCATAAGACCATCCAGATTTAAGATGGCATACAGACTTTATATTTTGAAGGAAGATGGGCAATATGCATTTAGGTGTGGGAACAATTGTTGGTGACTAATTTGTAAACAATCACTTGTGTGAATTAATCGTTTATATTTAGGTTAGACAAATAAAAGTATGGTTCTATCTTGAACTATCAATCATCTTTCTCTATACCATTGATGAAACCCTCAATCAAGAACAACAAAGACTTGATTGTATTGTTCTAAGTCTTTCTTTTTTTGGTCATATATTATGTGTTACCTTTTGCTCTACTTCTGCAGTTCATGTTGGTTCAGACAGCTACTTATGAAATCCTTAGATTAAGGCTAACATATTAACTATCTCCACAGGCAAAATTGCTCAAAACTTAGGCTTTAATACACAAAATATATTTACTTTCTAACCACAGTTCAAACACCTACACTTTATTGCTCTAATATTTCTCTGCCTAACATCTCCCACACAAGACCATTAAATACATTAAATCTAGAAGACATTGCCTTCTTTCAGTGCAAACCAGGTCTATCACTTCTGTGAAAAGATGATAAATCTTGACTGCAAAATGTCTTTAAAGTTATGGCTCCCTTCTGCCAAATGACTGTAAAGTATAAGGTTTCATATACTGTCTGACTTTAATTTGAGGGAAAAAATACAGAGATAGATGTTAATTTTAATCTGAGAAGCCACATCTTATTTTCAAATTTTATTTAGTCTATCTTTCCTAATCTCTCATTATCAACCTTCCTCTACTTTCTCTTTATACCATTCACATACTTCCCAAGTTGTAAGTATCTTTCCTTGCTGAAAGTTTACTTACATAAGTGAATCTCTTTATAGAACAAGTAAGTTTAATAATATAGCAATAAATATAATTTGTACACCAAGTAAAGCCTTAACTATTCTTACCAACTAAAGGATCAAGATGTTTTTCCTGAAGAAACAGAAGGAGAAGGACATTTCAGGTTTAGGGAACAATGTGAACAAAATATGAGGCAGGAAAATGTAGGAAATGTCCAGGAAATGGTGAGTGATCCTTTATGACTAAAGCAGGTTTATGTACAGCTTAAAGATAAGTTCTAATTTACAATATGTTTGCTAAGACTGAGTAGTGTTTTAAAATATTTGAAATCTTTGTTAATATTTAATATCTGGGGAAATTTCATATCATCTTTCAGACTCTTGATTTGTCTTGAAAAACTAAGATGGAAACCATGAGCTCTTTTTTCCTGCATAGCAATATAAATTAATTGGACTAGGCTAAATTCTATAATAAGCAGCTTCAAATTTTCAGTGGCTTGACACTATATATATATGAATACAGATATATATATATATAAATCTATATTAGTCAGGGTCCTTTAGAGAGACAGAACTAATAGGGAATTTATTAAGTATTAACTTACACAATCACAGGGTCTCACAATAGGCTGTCTGCAAGCTGAGGAGTAAGGAGAGACAGCCCAAGTCCCAAAACTGAAGAATTTGGATGTTTGAGGACAGGAAGCATCCAGCACAAAAGAGAGATGGTGACTGGGAGGCTAGGTTCTTCTCAATTTTTCATGTTTTTTCTGCCTGCTTTATATTCACTGGCAGCTGATTAGATTGTGCCCACCAGATTAAGGGTGGATCTACCTTCCGCAGACCACTGACTTAAATGTTCATGTCTCTTTTGACAACACCCACACAGGCACACCCAGGATCAATACTTTGTACCCTTCTATCCAATTAAGTTGACACTCAGTATTAACTATATATATATATAGTTAAATATATATATTTATATAGTGAATACAAGTATTTAAATATATATATTTAATTTTCCAAGGCAATGGTTCTGTATTAGTTCATTCTCATGCTGCTAATAAAGACATATCCAAGACTGAGCAATTTATAAAGGAAAATGGTTTAATGGACTCACGGTTCCACATGGCTGGGGAGGCCTCACAATCATGGTGGAAGATGAAGGAAGAGCAAAGGGAAGTCTTATATGGTGATAGATAAGAAAGCTTGTGCAGGGAAACTCCCATTTGTGAAACCATTAGATCTCATGACTCTTATTCAGTACCATGAAAACAATATGGGGGAAACCACCCCCATAATTCATTTTTTTCCCCTTGGCCCTGCCCTTGACACTTGGGGATTATTACAATTCAAGGGGAGATTTGGGTGGGGACACAGCCAAACCATATCAGGTTCAACCAAGGTGTTCTTCATCTGGTGCCTTTTCCATATGGGCTCTCTACCAAATGATGTATGACAAGCACAAGCTCATTTTATCTTATCATTGCATCTTCCTCTGGGACTTTGGATATCTCCATTCAGCAGGGTAAAGAAGAAAGAAAACAGAGAATTATGCATGGGCAGGTTTTATGGTTCAGGCCTAGATAGGGTGTTTGTCAGTTCTATGAACCAGAAATCAATCATATGCCTCACTCAATGGCAATGAAGGCTGGGAAATATGTTGTAGCTGTTATTCGGGAGGAAAAGAACTGGCTTGTGAACAATTAGCCAATGGCTGCCATAAGACAGCAGCCTGGAGGTGAGTAGCCTCTACTCTTTTAATCAGCGTGTGTGGTGCCTCTTTCACCACAGTACGCACCCAGCCTGCTGAACTCATCTCAGTGGTCAGCCTGGGTGCTGTAGGCATTTAAGTGTGCAACCCTCAGGATAGAAAATGAAAAAAAGCGTGTCTAGAAGAGGTAAAGAAGTTTCTTTCTGTAAAGGGAAAATATTTAGTAAACCTTGCATTTAACAGAAAGGAATTTTGTTCTTTTTGTTCTTTTTGTTTCTTTGTTTGTTTTTTGGAGAGCACAGTTCTCTCTTTTGGTCAATGGACCATACAGAGATGTAAGAGGACAAGCAATTATCTAGTTTTTAAGTCAATCTATGAATATTTAAATATTTTATAACTTCTAGCATTGCTTTTGCTGTACTTCTAAATAAAATTAAGTATCTGTGGTATTTTTATGGTACCAATATTTTTCTCATTGTAAGAGAACTCTGATTTATGGCATGTGATTTTGAATGATAAAGAGAGATTTAATACACAGTCTAGTTGTTTGACATTTTTCTCTGTAAACTTGTCAGTTCCTTGATTGTTCAGACCAAGTTTTCCAGTGTCAGGATATAGTTAGTATTTTTTGAAAAGCCTTGTTTTTTTGCAGGCATAATTCTTTTAAATGTTGTATATCTTGAGCCTGGGAACTTCTTAGAAATTTCAGATCATCTTCCTTTGTGCATTTGTTAAAGTGAAAAGGATATACAATAAATATTCAGATAAGTCTTAGTAATGCAAAGGAACTTGAGACCATTACATTTAATCTCACTTTACAATGAAGTCACTGAGGCAGCAGGAGGTAAACTCCTTTGTCCAAGTACTTAGATCTATTTAAATTTCAGGGAATTTCTAGGTTGCTTTGCAGCATAGTACCTTTATTTATGTCCAAACCGTCATTGAATTTTACTACAAACACTGAAGTGATGATTTGGGAGATTTCATGGTGTGTTATCAAAGAGAGGGGAGGCTTAAGGTAAGACACAGACAGACGTGTTAGGAAATGTAGCATGGAACTAAGTTAAGAGTGGATATTATAGCACACCCTTTTCCAAAATATACTAGAGGTAGATGATATTTGAAGAGGCTTTTTAAGTTGACAGAGCTTCTAAATACAGGTAAAACCTATCATATCGCCTTCTCCCATTGTTCCTTAATCTATCCAGCACTGAATTATCCTATTCAGCCATTTTTCTCCCCACTGTTTCATCTAAGCTCACCCACACTCTTCTGCCACCTGGACCCAGGGCAGAGTAAATACAAGTAGGGTTACTTTCAGTGCTTTTCAGAAACGAGTTCCTCTTGTGATACTTTTGATATCTTTCTATGAAAGAAAATATCTTTCCTGAATCTCCATTTCTTTTTTGTCAGTCTAAGACCCTCACTCTTTGTAGCCTGCATCGTTTTTTTTTTCCCCCACTTTCTTTCACTGAGATAGCAGCTCTGTCCTCCTATACCTGTTCATTCTCCCTATTATATAGCCCACTGCCCAGCCCTGGTTACTCTTTGTCTTACCTGTTCTAACCATCCTGATTTCTTAATGATCGACTTCCTTTCCCATAGGCATGATCTTATTTGCTCATTATATGTCTTCAGACTGCATTAAGCAGTCTAAGCTTGCACCATAGATCTAAGATGAAAATTATTTGGCCACTAAATATGTGACTTACAGTGATCTTATATGTAAGGTCACCTGATTCTAGGAAAATATATTGCCAATTACTATTTCACATCTTCATTTTGTTTGTATAGCAGAGATGTAAGATGACTTTGATTTTTGGACAGCTAACTCTTTTATAACTCAGTTACATGAGTTCCTCCATATAACTTCTAAAGCTTTTTACCATAAGTCAAGTATATTACAAACAGCAATTTGTACTGGCCTATATAATGGGTAGGGCAACATAGCAGTATATGAGATGTCTAGTATTAATCAAATTACCTCAGAGTTCCATTTAACTTCCAAAAATTCTTTGAAGTTTAATTCTCAGGATTCAGTTGCATCTGTGCTTAAAATTTTAACAAACTTATTATGACAAAAACAGAAATATATACCATCAGGGAGTTAGATAAGGTTATGAAGTTGTAGAGATCTAAAATTTCATTTTAAAATGTCAGATAATCTAAGATAAGCTTCGGACAAACAAATGCACTTAGATAATATACAAAGTTATTCTCAAAAAAAATTAAAAAATAAAGTTTTACTAAGGAGACCCATCATGATTCATACTCTGAGTTTCAGCATACCATAAAAGTTATCTTCTAACCCCTAAATTTGGTTTCACTTGTAAGTTCGTTGTTATCTTAAAGTCTCTGACTGATATTCCAATATCTGGGCAGTCTCTGTCATCTTTCCTAACTATTTTCTTGCTTGATTCTTTTTTACTATAGATCATATTTTCTTCCACGTTCACATCTTTACTGATTTTTTGTAGTGGACCAGATATTTTTATATAAAAATAAAGTGTAAAATAAGAGAGTAGGTAACACTTCCAAACTCATTTTATGAGGCTAGTATTACTCTGACATCAAAACAAGACAAAAACATCATAGAAAAAGAAAACTAAAAACCAATATTTATAATTAAGAGTGATGAAGAAAAGTCCTTTACAAAATACTCTCAAACTGAATCCAGCAACATGTGAAAAGAATTATACACCATAATTAAGTGGAATCTATCCCAGGAATTCAAGGTTGGTTTAATATCCAAAAATCAATTAATATAATCCTATCTATAGAATAAGGCCGGGCACGGTGGCTCACGCTTGTAATCCCAGCACTTTGGGAGGCCGAGGCGGGCGGATCACGAGGTCAGGAGATCGAGACCACGGTGAAACCCCGTCTCTACCAAAAATACAAAAAATTAGCCGGGCGTGGTGGCGGGCGCCTGTAGTCCCAGCTACTCGGAGAGGCTGAGGCAGGAGAATGGCGTGAACCCGGGAGGCGGAGGTTGCAGTGAGCCGAGATCGCGCCACTGCACTCCAGCCTGGGTGACAGAGCAAGACTCCGTCTCAAATAAAAAAAAAAAAAAAAAAAAAGAATAAAAAACAAAAATCACATGATCATCTCAACAGATGCAGAAAAAAAGTTTGACAAAATGCAACAACCTTTTATGATATAAACACTCAACAACATGGAATAGAGAGAAATTTCCTCAATCTGATAAAGGGCGTCTATCAAAAACCCACAACTAACATCTCCATGATGATAAAAGACTGAATGCTTTCACTATAAGATCAGAAACAAGGACTTCTGTTCATATCACTTCTATTTAACATTGTACTGCAGATTCTAGAGCAATTAGGCAAGATAAAGAAACAAAAGGCATCCAGATTGCAAAAGAAGGAGCAGAACTATCTCTATTCAGAGATGACATTATCTTGTATATAAAATATCCTTAGGAAACAACCAAAAAGCCATTATAACTAATAAGCACAAGTTTATGGGATATTACATAAATATTTTTAAAATTAATTTTGTTTCTAAAAATTTGTAATGAACAATTCAAAAATGAAATTAAGAAAATAACTCCATTACAATAGCTTCAAAAATAATAAAATATTTAGGACTGAATTTTTACAAAGAAGTACCAAATTTATACTCTGAAAACCAAAACACATTATTAAAAGAAATTAAAGATCTAAATTAATAGAATGAATCCCAGGTTTCTGTACTGAAGTTATTAGATTGTTAGTATGTCCAGTGTTTTCCCAAACTGATATACAGTTTCAATGCTATCCCTATGAGAATCCCAGCTAAATTATCTACAGAAATTGAGAAGCTGATTTTTAAATCCATGTAGAATTGCCAGAGACTCTGAATACTCAAAACAATCTTGAAAAAGAACAAAGAAAACTCACACTTCCTGAATTCAAAACCCAATACAAAGAAATGCTCTTCAGGACTGTGTGGTACTAGCTTAAGTATAGAGTTAATGGAACAGAATTGACAACTCAGAAATTAATGCATATATCTATCGTCAACTAATTTATAACATGGATGCCAAGACAAACCAATGGGAAAATAATCAACAAAAAAATGTGCTTAGACAACTATGCAGGTAAATTCAAAAGAATGAAGTTGGAACCTTATCTCATACTACATAAAAATTAACTCAAAATTGATCAAAGACCTAACTATAAAAGTTAAACTGTAAAACTCCTAAAATAAAATTATAGATAAATCTTCATGATCTTGGATTTAGCAAAGATTTTTTTACTATGACACCAAAGCATGAGGAACAAAGAAAAAACTGATAATTTGGACTTCAGCAAAATTAAAAACTTTTGTGCTTCAAAGGAGACTATCCAGAAAGTTAAAAGACAACCCCCAAAATGTGATAAAATATTTGTAAATCATATATCTGATAAGAGACTTGTATGTGAAATATATAAAGAAATATTTCAACTTAATGAAAAAAGACAACCCAATTTAAAGGGCAAAGGACTTCAATATATATTTCTACAAGGAAGATATACAAATAGCCATCAAGCACATGTGAAAAAATGCTCAATAATTTTTATTATTAAGCCAAGATGGTTGACTAGAAGCAGCAGTGATCAGAGGTCCCCATAGAAAAGAACCATAATAGTATGTAAATACTGCACCATCAACCAAGGTATTCAGTTTCTCTCATCAGAACTGACTAGGTGGGTGGTGTGACACATGGAGAAGAAGGAAGACCAGTGTGGTGTGGCGACCCACCTCAGAGCCACACAGGGCAGGGAAGCTCCCACCCCCCAACCCAGGGAAGTGGTGAGTGAGTGTGCTACCTAGCCAGGGAAATAGTGCTTTTAGCATGAAACTGTGCAACCCAGGGATCAGAAGATTCCACTCATGAACCTACGCCATTGGGGTCTAAGGTCCCAACCCAAGACGTGCAGATTCTCAACAGTCTCTCAACTAGAATCTGCTTAAGACTGCTGAGTTTCTGGGTGGGAGGAGTGACCAGCACCATAGCTGTGACTGCCTGCTCTCTAAGCCCTTTAAGCTCCTTGAAGGAGGAGCAGCAGGTAGTTCTGGGACAGATAGCTGCCTAAGACCCTAAGTGACCTGGTCCAGGAAAGGGTGGCAGCCATCTCTACAGCTCCAGGCTGTGCTTTTCCCTTGTTGCATTCAGGGAGGCTGCATGGCTTGGTCCCAAAAGGTGTCCCCCACAGCCCCACATGCCGGCTGTGGCAGACTGCAGCCAGATTGTCTCTTCAGGCCTGACCCTAACCCATCCCTCCTCATTGAGTGGGGCCTCCTTGCATGAACTCCAGCAACTCCAGCCAGGAGCTCAGGGACAGAACCCTGATCTCCATTGGCCTGGGCCCCTAGGGGGAGGGGTAGCTGCAGTCTCTGTGGACCAGCTGACTTAGACTTTCCTGCTGGTAGTTATGAGGAATCCAGGCAATCCAGATGAGTGAGTTCCCCCCAGTGAAGTACACCCCCTCCACGGAGGGACAGTCAAAGTTCTTTGTTAAACGGGTCCTCTTCTCTGTGCCACCCAGCTGAGTGAGACCAACAGGGGTTGTCAGACACCTTATACAGGAGTGATCCTACTGGCATCAGGTTGGTGCCCCTCAAGGCCAGAGATCCCAAATGAAGGAGCAAGCACCCATCTTTGCTGTTCTCCACCGTCCTTGAGTGACATCTCCAGGTGTAGGAGTGAACCAGATGAACAGGGCCTGAAGTGAACCCCCAGCAAACTGCAGCAGCCCTGTGGTAAAGGGACCTGAACATCGAAAGAAAAACAAACAGACAACAATAACAGCATCAACAACAACAAAAAGTCCCCACAAAAACCTGATCCAAACGTCAACAGCTTCAAAGATCAAAACTAAACAAACTCATGAAGATGAAAAAGAATCAACAAAAAATGCTGAAAACCCCAAATGGCAGAGTGTTTCTTCTCCTCCAAATGATTGCACTGCCTGGATGGAGGATGAGATGGACAAATTGACAGAAGTAGGCTTCAGAAGATGAGTAATAAAAAAACTCTGCTTAGCTAAAGGAGCATGTACTAACCCAATGCAAAGAAGCTAAGAAACTTGAAAAAAGGTTAGAGGAGCTGCTAACTAGAATAACCAGTTTAGAGAGGAACATAAATGACCTGATGGAGCTGAAAAACACAGCATGAGAACTTTGTGAAGCATACACAAGTATCAATAGCTGAACTGATCAAGCAGTAGAAAGGATATCAAAGTTTGAAGACCACCTTGCTGAAATAAGGCATGCAGACAAGATTAGAGACAAAAGAATGAAAGGGAACAAACAAAATCTTCAAGAAATATGGGACAATGTAAAAAGACCAAATGTACAATTGATTGGAATTAGAAGATTAGAAGAATTAAAGGAGACAGGGAGAATGGAAACAAGCTGGAAAACACACTTCAGGATATTATCCAAGAGAATTGCCCCTACCTAGCAAGACCAGCCAACATGCAAATTCAGGAAATATAGAGAACACCACTAAGATACTGCATGAGAAGATGAACCCCAAGACACACAATCATCAGATTCTCTAAGGTTGAAATGAAGGAAAAAATGTTAAGGGCAGCCAGAGAGAAAGACCAGGTCTTCTGCAAAGGGAAGCCCATCAGAGGAAGAGTGGGCTTTCAGCAGAAACCCTACAAGCCCCAAAAGATTGGGGGCCTGTATTCAACATTCTTAAAGAATTTTCAACCCAGAATTTCATATTCAGCCACACTAAGCTTCAAAAGTGAAGGAGGCATAAAATCCTTCCCAGACAAGCAAATGCTGGTGTATTTCATCATCATCAGAACTGCCTTGCAAGAGCTCCTGAAGGAAGCACTAAATAAGGAAAGGAAAAACCAGTACCAGCCACTGAAAAAACACACTGAAATATAGAGACCAATGACACTGAAGAAACTGCATCAACTAGTGTACAAAATAACCAGACAGCACCATGAGGACAGGATCTCATTCACACATAACAATACTAACCATAAATATAAATGGGCTAAATGCCCCCATTAAAAGACACAGACTGGCAAATTGGATAAAGAGCCGAGACCCATTGGTATGCTGTATTCAGGAGACCCACCTCTTGTGCAAAGACACAAATCCAGGCTCAAAATAAATGGATAGAGGGAAAATTTACAAAGCAAGTGGAAAGTTAAAAAAGCAGGGGTTGCAATTCTTGTCTCTGACAAAACAGACTTTAAACCAACAAAGATCAGAAAAGACAAAGAAGGGCATTACATAATGGCAAAGGAATCAATTTAACAAGAAGAGCTAACTGTCGTAAATGTATATGCACCCCATACAGGAGCACCCAGATTCATTAAACAAGTTCTTAGAGACCTACAAGGAGACTTAGACTCCCACACAATAATAGTGGGAGACTTTAACACCCCACAGTCAATATTAGATCAATGAGACAGAAAATTAACAAGGACTTGATCACAGCTCTGGATCAAGTGGACCTAATAGACATCTACAGAACTCTCTACCCCAAATCAGCAGAATATACATTCTTCTCAGTGCCACATGGCACTTATTCTAAAATTGACCATATAATTGGAAGTAAAACACTCCTCAGAAAATGCAAAAGAATTGAAATTATATCAGTTTCTCAGAACACAGCACAATCAAATTAGAACTCAGAATTAAGAAACTCATTCAAAAACACACAATTGCATGGAAATTGAAAAACCTGCCCTTGAATGACTCCTAGGTAAATAATGAAACTAAGGCAGAAATCAAGAAGTTATTTAAAACCAATGAGAACAAAGAGGCAATGTACCAAAATCTCTGGGACACAGCTAAAGCAGTGTTAAGAGGGAAATTTATGGCACTAAATGCCCACATGAGAAAGCTAGAAAAATCTGAAATTCCCTCCCTAAAATGACAATTAAAAGAGCTAGAGAAGTGAGAGCAAATGAATCCAAAAGCTAGCAGAAGACAAGAAATAACTAAGATCAGAGCAGAATTGGAGGAGACAGAGACATGAAAAAACCCTCCAAAAAATCAGTGAATCCAGGAGCTGTTTTTTGAAAGAAAATTAACAAAATAGATAGACCACTAGCCAGAGTAATAAAGAAGAAAAGAGAGAAGAATTAAATAGACACAATAAAAAATGATAAAGGGGATATCATCACTGACTCCGCAGAAATACAAACTACCGTCAAAGAATACTAGAAATGCCTCTACTCAAATAAACTAGAAAATCTAAAAGAAATTGATATATTCCTGGTCAATTACACCCTCCCAAGACTAAACCAGGAAGAAGTCAAAACACTGAATATACTAATAATGAGTTCTGAAATTGAGGCAATAATTAAATGCCCAACAACCAAAAAAAAAAAAAAAAAAAAAGCCCAGACCAGAGGGATTCACAGCTGAATTCCACCACAGGTATAAAGAGGAGATCACACCATTCCTTCTGAAACTATTCCAAACAACTGAAAAGGAGAGACTCCTCCCTAACTCATTTTATGAAGTCAGCATCATCCTGATACCAAAACCTGGCAGGGACACAACAACAGCAAAACACTTCAGGCCAATATCCCTGATGAACATAGTTGTGAAAATCATCAATAAAATACGGGCAAATCAAATCCAGCAGCACATCAAAAAACGTATCTACTGCAGTCAAGTTGGCTTCACCCCTGGGATGAAAGGCTGGTTCAACGTATGCAAACCAATAAATGTAATCCATCACATAAACAGAACCAAAGACAAAAACCACATGATTATCTCAATAGATGCAGAAAAGGCTTTTGATAAAGTTCAACATCCCTCCGTGTTAAAAACACTCAATAAATTAGGCATTGATGGAACATATCTCAGAATAATAAGAGTTGTTGATGACAAACCCACAGCCAATAACATATTAATGGGCAAAAGCTGGAAGCATTCCATTTGAAAACTGGTACAAGACAAGGATACCCTCTCTCACCACTCCTATTCAACATAGTATTGGAAGTTCTGGCCAGGGCAATCAGGCAAGAAAAAAAAAAAAAGTGTATTCAAATAGGAAGAGAGGAAGTCAAATTGTCTCTGTTTGCAGATGACATGATTCTACATATAGAAAACCCCATCACCTCAGTCCAAAAATTCCTTAAGCTGATAAGGACCTTCAGCAAAGTCACAGGATACAAAATCAATATGCAAAAATCACAAGCATTCCTATACACCAACAATAGATAGGCAGAGAGTCAAATCATGAATAAATTCCCATTCACAATTGCTAAAAAAGACAATAAAATACCTAGGAACACAGCTAACAAGGGATGTGAAGGACCTCTTCAAGTAGAACTACAAACCACTGCTCAAGGAAATAAAGGGAGGACACAAACAAATGGAAAAATTCCAACCTCATAAATAGAAAGAATCAGTATCATGAAAATTGCCATACTGCCCAAAGTAATTTATAGATTCAATGTTACTCCCATCAAACTACCATTGATATTCTTCACAGATTTAGAAAAAACTACTTTAAATTTCATACAGATCCAAAGAAGAGCCCAAGCCAAGACAATCCTAAGCAAAAAGAACAAAAGCTGGAGGCATCATGCAATCTGACCTCAAACTATACTACAAGACTACAGTAATCAAAACAGCATGGCACTGGTACCAAAACAGACATATAGAGCAAGAGAACAGAACAGAGACCTCAGAATTAACGTTACACATCTACAACCATCTGATCTTTGACAAACCTGACAAAAACAAGCAATAGAGAAAGAATCTCCTATTCAATAAATGGTGCTGGGAAAGCTGGCTAGCTGTATGCAGAAAACTGAAACTGGACACCCTCCTTACACCTTATACAGAAATTAACTCAAGAGGGATTAAAGACTTACATGTAAAACTCAAAACCATAAAAACTGTAGAAGAAAACCTAGGCAATACCATTCAGGACATAGGCATGGGCAAAGACTTCATAGAGCAAACACCAAAAGCAATTGCAACAAAAGCCAAAATTGACAAATGGGATCTAAATAAACTAAAGAGCTTCCACACAGCAAAAGAAACTATCATCAGAGTAAACAGGCATCCTACAGACTGGGAGAAAATGTTTGCAATCTATCCATCTGACAAAGGGCTAATATCCAGAATCTAAAAGGAACTTAAACAACTTTACAAGAAAAAAAAAACAACAAATAACCCCATCAAAAAGTGGGCAAAGGATACGAACAGGTACTTCTCAAAAGAAGATATTTATGCAGCTAAGAAACATATGATGAAAAGTTCAACATCACTTATCATTAGAGAAATGCAAATCAAACCCACAATGACATACCATCTCACACCAGTCAGACTGGCAATTATTAAGAAGAAGAGATGTTGGAGAGGCTGTGGAAAGATAGGAATGCTTTTATACTGTTAGTGGGAATGTAAATTAGTTCAACCATGGTGGAAGACAGTATGGTGATTCGTCAAGGATTTAGAACCAAAAATACAATTTGACCCAGCAATCCCATTACCAGATATATATCAAAGGAATATAAATCATTCTACTATAAAGACACTTGCACACATATGTTTATTGCAGAACTATTTACAATAGCAAAGACATGGAACTAACCTAAATGTCCATCAATGATAGATTGGATAAAGAAAATGTGGTAAATATATACCATGGAATGCTATGCAGCTGTAAAAAGGAATGAGATAATGTCCTTTGCAGGGACATAGATGAAGCTGGAGCCATCATCCTCAGCAAACTAACAAATGAACAGAAAACCAAACACAACATGTTCTCACTCAGAAGTGGGAGTTGAACAATGAGAACACATGGACACAGGGAGGGGAGCAACACACACAACAGGGCCCATTGAGGGGTTGGGGGTGAGAGGAGGGTACTTAGAGAATAGGTCAGTCGGTGCAGGAGACCACCATGGCACATGTATACATACATAAAAAACCTGCATGTTCTGCACATGTATCCCAGAACTTAAAGTAAAATTTTTTTAAAAAGGAAAAAAAAAAGAAAAAAAAGAAAGATAGTAACAAATGTTGGAGAAGATGTTGAGAAATTATATATCTATACACTGTTGGAGGGATTGTTAAATGGTATAATCATTTTGGAAAATTGTTTGGCAAGTCCTCAAATGATTAAACAGGGAGTTACCATATGACATAGCAATTTTTATCCTAGGTAAATACCCAAAGAAATGAAAATATATGTCCAAATCAAAACCTGTACATAGATGCTTATAGAGGCATTATTCCTAGTAACCAAACAACTCAAATTTACATCAATGGATAAATGGATAAATAAATGAGGGATACCCACACAATGGGGTATTATTCACCAGTATTATGAAAAGTAAGGAAGTACTGCTGCATACTACAATAGGAATGAACCTTGAAAACATTATTCTAAGTGAAAGAAGCCAGTCACAAAAGATGTATTATGATTTCAGTCATATTAAATATCTATAGTAGGAAAATCAATAGAGACAGAAATTATATTAGTGTTTGCTTAAGTAATGTGGGGTGGGGGAAGAGGATGAAAAACAAGTAGTATTGAGTTTCTTTTTAATGTGATAAAGATGTTCTAAAACTGATTGTGATGATGGTTGTATAGTTATGTTAATAAATTAAAAATCATTAAACTATAACACTTTAAATGGGTAATTTGTATAGTATATAAATTAAATCTCAATAGAGCTGTTAGAAAATACAATAGAAAATGAAGTAAATTTACATTCGTCTCCATAAAGGAGCCTGCCCCTCTTGTCAGGCCTCTAGAGTGAAAGACCAGTCAGTATGTTTTCAGTTGAGCTGGGTGCGGGTTTAGCTGCAGCTTTAGTTTTAGTAAGTTCACTATGGATTCAAATGTTTTGAGAGCGGTACTGGGACTTGGTCTTCATTAGGGTCTTCAATCACTGATGAGATTCCAAAGTTCTGCTTACTCCTCATAGCTAAATAGCCAGCTTTCTAAACCGTGACAGATTTCTCCTTGCTTTACTCCCACAGCCTAACTTTTGTGTTATTGAAGAATTCTCTTTGCTCTCCAGTGCTGTCTCTCATCTTAGGAAATCTCTCTTTGCTCTTCTGCCTTGCCCTTGTCCTTTAGAAGTCAGCCAAAAATTCTCTCCACTCTGAAGGCAGAGATTGTCTTGGAGGGGTTTCACTCAGTTCTTCCACCTCATCTTGACTTCTGAGTTAAGCATGGAGTGCCAGGGGAAGAGTGTGGCTCTCTCAGCTCTCTTACCCCTCCTCCAATGTTCTGTAACTTCTGGAAGTTTCTCTCAATTTTTCCCCATCTCTATTTTCAGCACTCAGTAAAGATCAGAGGGAAAGAATTGGCAGTAGCACAGTTTTTTTCTGTGTCTGGGGCTCCAGTGGAATTTGACGTGTCATGCCAGCCCACACGCAGTCATTAGAAATGTCAGGCTGGGCTGGTTTCCCCTGCTCCCACCTATGGAGGAATGCTCCTTCTCCTTTCATGTCAGTTATAAGAGGTCTCCTTGGCCCTTCTTTCTTAGGAAGAGCTTGTCACTTGCTGGATTTTAGTTTATTTAGGTCGCTTTGCGTTCTTTGCTCCCTGATAGATTTTTTTTTTTTAATCTATGATTATGTAGCTTTTCCAATGTTTTGGTTGAAAGGGTGAAATGATGAAATTTTGCAGCTTCCAACATCTGAACTGGAAGTAAAACAACTACTAGAATTTGAGAGGTGAAAAGTAGGTTACAGAAGGGTTTTTGAGTATATATTGAGAATTTTCCAAGCTTTAAGTCCTATAAATAGTCTCTGAATGCCCAAGAAAACAAGCAAGCAAGAAAGTATCTAGACCTTGGATTTTCTCATCTCTAGTACTTCTATCTCTCCAACAGATTTTCATAATTCCAGCATAATACTCACCTTCATATTTCAGGGAAAGTTATACAGAGAGATATGGCCACAGCCAAAGGAGGCTGTCAAAATTGTAGGAGTCAACTCACTCAGTCCTCTACAGTCCTGTTGCATCTGTTCAGGCCATACACAAATGAGTTACCTCTGCCAGGAAGTGCTCAGTAAAGAGGGGATTGAGTCACATCTCTTGGTCATTGTGGTAGAAAATGTCCAGGCCCAATGATGAAATAAGAAATACATCATGGAAGTATGTAACTCTCGTTGAGCAGGAAATTCCCTGTATGCTACAAGGAGAAATTGCCACATGGCCCTTTCTACATCACTCATAAAATACACAATCCAATAGATTAGAGTCCTCTCATGTGGAAGATTTCTCACATCTCATGGTTTAAAATTTAAAATCAACACACGTTAGGTGTTCTTCTGTGAACCACAAAAGATAAAACAAGGAGCTGAGGTACCCGCTTGTATCATTGATATGGTGTATGTCTCAAGTGTAGGTTGTTATTTCTTGGACCATTAGTAAACCAAAGTGAAAACAATCATAAACAGTGTCCAAGGAGTCAATGTTCATATAAATCAGAGACTAATTAATAACAACAATAATAATAAATACTTGTCATATTTAGTATATTCCAGGTACTGTTTAGTTCTTTAAGCTTTATTTAAAAAACACCCAAAAAACAAAAAAAAATCCCCTTTGAGCTGTGTACTATTGTTATCTCCATTTTATAGATGAGCAAATGGAGGCAAAGGGGTCAAGGAACTTGCTGAAGCCACAAGTAATGATTTGTTACATCTACAGCTCACAGGAAGAAAATGGAATCATGCTACTATTCAGTTGCAATTTAGTCACTAATTATACTAATTACTATTATTATTTGACATTATTATGATGATGTTAATGAAAATGGGGTGGATATTCTGACAATGTACTAAATAGAACCATTTTTAAACTGTTCATTTATATTATGAAAAATTCACTCCTTTCTTTCTCTTCCACATCAACTTTACCTATATTCTTAAGTGAAAGGAAGATGTCCATGAAATACAGACAACCAAAGTAACATGAGAAGAAAACCAAATACTGTAAATCTTTAAGTTTCTCATCCTCACTCTCTGAAAACACATGTAGATTATTCAATACTGCTTTTTTCTTTTTACCAATGTGTCTTTCAAATATTAGAACGGTGCTGTGAACTAAGCAAATCTTTCCAACAGTATGTTATATCCATAAAGCACATGTCGAGACCCACTTCAATGATAACTAATACTGTATCAACTTGGACTATGCTTATCAGTAAGAAACACTTCCCCAAATCAGGATTTATCTAAAGATAGATTCTAATTGCCAGAATGTTCCTGCCCCCAATCATTTTTGAGTTGAAAAATCTGAACTTCTTTTGGTTGGGACTGACACGGGTGCAATACAAGTGAAGCAGAGGAAAAAAAAGGAAAAACTTTGGAGCAAAAAGCA
This sequence comes from Hylobates moloch, assembly GCF_009828535.3. Lineage (NCBI taxonomy): Eukaryota > Metazoa > Chordata > Mammalia > Primates > Hylobatidae > Hylobates > Hylobates moloch. The sequence goes on along the minus strand of NW_026652276.1, from coordinate 53,458,940 downwards.
TGAGACAACTGATAACTCTGAATGATGGTTCAAAAAGAATAAACTAATTTATATTTCATTTGATGTGTGTTTGAAATTAAAGGGCTGTGATAAGACAAAACATGATAAAAGGAAGAAAAAAGCAATGACCATATGTATATGTCCCCTTTAAAACAAAGTATGTACCAATCAACAATAAAGTAATTAGCAATTAGAGTAAAAGGGTGGTTAAAAAAAGACTAGATTCTACCCGAGGAACCATAACAGTAAAAATTTGCTGAAAGCTAGCAATTTAAACTTCTTCATAATCTCCCAATGAATATCTGTTTTCTGATATGCCTATTGCCACTCTGTCTTATCTAATCAAGTTTATACCTGGCCACTAGAATAACCTAACTTTAAGAACGTAAATACACAGTAACATGCTTTATGTCATATCAAAATCACTCCAACTTAAGTATTATATTTTCCAACAAACTCCCTCGTTTTCTTATACTCTGCTGCCTTGTTTGTTTGTTTGTTCAACTCATCTCAATTTTGGCATTTTCATGTTACATTGAAATAGCATATAAACAGTCTTGTCCAGCCTCCGCTTAATTTGCTACATGAATGAGCCTGGCCTTCAGGCCCTCCATAAAATGGAACAGCTTGAGGCTAGTAGGTCAATCTTCACTCCGGCCAGATGCCTTTGCTTTCAAAGCTCACTTGTAGGCTGAACATAAATTGGATATATTTGTTCCAAAAGAATATATGACAGTTGTACTTGGTATTGTACTTATTCACTTTAGCAAATATTGCAAAAACTGGTAAAATATGATTGTAAAAATTATTTCTCTAAAAATTATGTTCACTATTTTATGATGGATACAAAAATACATCTGTGTTATAAAGTGTGATGAAACAAATGTAAACTCTGAGAAAATAATCATAAAAATTTAGAGGAATTCTACACTTAGATTTTAGATTAGTTTTTATATTCTTACTCAATTTAAAAAAAATCAAACTAGAAATCATAAATATTGTATTATAGATGTGATCTATATAAGAGAGACAAGGCAGAGTTCAAAATCAAGTATCTATAATAAAAGAAAATGTCTTGCCCCTAGGTGAAAAGACTAAATAATTGCTGTGGGTTCACATGCTTTACATTAATATACATTGTTTAATGTACACTAACAGCATTATTAGTGATTTTTCTGCCTTAACCCACTTGCTTCAATTGAGCAACTAACTACAAGTTATGATCACATTAGATAAGAAAATTTTACCATATGTTATACTTCTATATTCCCCCACAGTAGATGGAAATTTTTGTTGGCAAGACCCCTTCCTTATACATTTTGGGGCCTGGGAATAAGACTGCATTTATCATCTGAGAGATACTGTGTAATATTTGACATCACATCCTTTTAGGACGCAGCTTAACTATGTCTTCTCAAACCAGCCTGCTACGGTTATTATGTTTAGGTAGATGTGTTGCCCACACCCCATTTATTCTTTATTAGTGAACCCTATTTATTTTTCTTTATTAACAGTGTATAAAAATGTGTAATTCTGTAAGTAGTAGCTATGGCCGCTGCCTATTCAGCTTCATGAAACCAGTGTTCACATTTTTCCAATTCACTTACAGAACTTAGTGACCACCATATCATAAGTGTTCAATAAATAGACACAGAATTAAATTAACTCATTTCTTTTCTGCACTGCACAAGCCACAGGCTATCTACCTCCCAAAGAGGCCATGATTCCTATTCAGGGTCTCATTGTGTGTGGTTACTTATATTTAAGTTAAGGAGCTCCATCTGAAAGTTAGTTATCATTGATTGCTAATTTTATTTCTTCCTTCAGAAATCTCTTATCTCACTTTTCTGCTAATTCATGCTCGTCATCTCTTTCGGGACAAGTTTTAAAACCCACTACTATAGGAAACTTCCTAGCTCTGCTACCCTCTTCAATTCACAGTATGCTTTTACTCTACTTCCCCTCAGCATATGTAAAGTTCCTTCTACTTTGAAATTAAATAAATATTTATAAATAGTTATGAAATATTTATTTAGAGTTTGAGTTTAGATTTGTGTTATTTATATATTTCAAATAATGAGTATAAATATATATATATTACAAATTTTAGAATATCTTCTCCCCCACTTCATCTATGTATACATTGTACCTACATATGTATATATGTATACATGCATATAAATATATATATCCATTCTCTAATTAATATGGATGCATACTGGGCAAAATAATTATCCAAATTATACTTTTTAATTTTTTTTTTTACAAATTTGTTTTACCCCTAAAATAAATTCACAATTAATCATTTAAATTACAGTATTTCCAGTTGTGAATTTGACAAATCTTTCACGAAGCATTCAGCTATATAAAAGAAACACCATATAGTAAAAAAATATATATATCAATGGGTTATTCATTCCATCAACTAGCACAAATTCATAAAGCATAACCACATGTGGAGTGCTCTGCAACCAGTCTTTTCACTGGGTTCTTAATTGAACGAGACTCACTTTTCCCCACTTGTTTTTTATGCCATTTAGAAAACTATGTAATAATGGCCAGGCATGGTGGCTCATGCCTATAACCCCAGCACTTTGGGAGGCCAAGGTGAGAGGATTATTTGAGGTCAGGAGTTCGAGACCAGCCTGGCCAACATGGTGAAACCTCACCTCTATCAAAAACATAAAAAATTAGCCGGGTGTGATGGCACCCACCTGTAATCCCAGCTACTCAGGAGCCTGGGTGACAGAGTGAGACTCTGTCTCAAAAAAATACATAAATAAAAATAATAAAAAATATAATGTATATATAATTTTTATTCATCTGTTTCAAAGATTTAAAAATTATGTTATTAGAGCAGCTGGCCTCAAGGTGAGTATCATTAAATGTAGATATATTCTATTCAGAAGTATAAACAATAGAGTTCATCCTGGAAATGGAACTGACCCTAAATGCAAGCAGCTGTTTTCCAGAATTCTACGTTCCTAGAAATGAGTAATGACTGTATGGGTTTCAAGTATGGATAAACTGACAAATTTCCACATGTAAGTTTTCCAATGCAAGGGAGGATATTTTTAAAAATATTAATGTTCTTCTCTTTTATATATTGATTGTACCTAACCTTATCCCTTTAAACAGATAAGATTCTTAGAGCAAGAATGCTCTAAGTTAGTGTTTTTTGTTTCTTACATTAAAAGAATTTTTCAGTAAAGCATTGTTGGCAGAGAAAGGATTTTCTAAATTCCTCCTTCATCTATGGTTCCCCGACCTCATACCTCTCAAGAGTAAGACTTGTTTGATTATCTCACAGAATTATATATAAGGAAGGTTGAGCAAGTAAGAGAAATGAGGGAAATATATTTTCTACCAGCCCTAAGGAATCCTGGGGAAAGAATGAGAACAAGAAGAAAGAGTAGATGTGAAGTTCTTATTTTGTTTCTCCTTATTTCTTGGTGACCCTAGGGTTGATGGTGGATAAGATGTTTACAAATATCAAGGTAAGGGAAAATGAAAGGTAGAAGGCTTTTGCTGGGCTCCCGCTTCACAGTAAAATGGCTTCCCGCACAGCTGAAGCCAGGTCAAAAATTAAACTTAGTAGTGATTTGTGTGGTCAGACAGAAAAGTCTCTGATATTTAGCCTTCCTGAATGGAATGAATGGGAGCACGAAGCAGATGATAGTCCGGAAGGGCAGATCGCAAGAGGAGACCTTCAGCAGAGTGAGGGACAGAAGTCAAGAAGGGGATCATGTGAATCAAAGTCAAATGGGAGTCACAGCCAGGCTTAACAAGTTCTGCAGGCTGGAAAAGCTGAAGTAAAGCTCACTCAGCTCGGGAGGACTATGTGTCCCTGGCTAAGACAAGAGAGATCAAAACACAATTCACAGCAGATATTGACTTGTTCAAGCAAATGTCAGGCAAGCCAGGGCCATTTAGAATCCAGAAGATCCAGAGGACACAATGAAGATCTGAGGGCCCTTCCCTGTCAATGCCAAAAGTTTACATAAGTCTCTTGCTCCCATATCAAAATTTTGTCTTAAGGAAGAGCAGAGTTGGGGATGGGGGTATGAAGGAAACCATTTAAAATAATTAATGAGACTGAGTTTGCCAATAGAACTAAAAATTAGACACTTTTGTTTATCTCTTCTTTACCAACACGTGAGGAAGACAATATCTATTTTTGCCCAAAGAAAAATGCTAAAGATGTTCTGTGTATCTGAGTGTTATTGTGCATAAATTTTGCCCTCAATATATTAATTTAGGGAGATGTACGATATGATGATATGACTTTAAATAAATTTGTATCTACTGCTACACAACATTTGTTAGTTCTTTATCCATACGTGAAATAAAATAATAATTGCTAATAATAACACATGGCTAACATCACTTTTTTAAGATGGTCCCAAATTAATTACATATTATTTTCATTTATTCTTCACAATAATCTGGTTAGGGTACTCTTATTATTCCCATCTTTACAGATAAAAAATAAAAAATAAAAATGCAGAGAATGGTTATATCATTTGTGAAAGTTGTAGAGCCAGGATTTCCACCCAGGCATTCTGACTCCAAAGCTTGCTTTTTAAATCACTGGCTATGAGACTCAATGATTTTATTACAGTGTTCACTTTTATCTAAATTTGTGGGCAATGTGTTGCTTGGCACCAAGTAGAGAAATGTCTGGATAAATAAAACAATTTTTTACTGAGTTGCTCATGTCCACATTCTAACATGGCAACTAGATTTTGGGTTGTTTCTACATGACATGAAAGAAATATTGAACTTACTTTAACTAAATGAGTTAGAAATTCCTCTGTTGGAATTCCAGTGACTTTATTGCACTGTTTACCATTCCATGTTTTAACTGAGGACATCCATTTAAGTTATGAAGTGGAGACTCTTAATATAATGATTAACTTCAGGTAGCCTGTTTTATTGTTATTCCACTTACCACGGCATTTTCTTTCTTATTTTCTCCATTCTTTCAACTCATTCATTTTTATCTCTATTCTCTCCATGTTTATCTTATCCTTGTCAGATTATTTAATCAGTTTCTTTTGGGGAGGGCTATTTTTCTTCACTAGTCCTCTGCCCTCTTCTGTCAATGTTATACACACAACTATGACATGAAGAATATTAAAATAAGAATTGGAGACTCCAAAAAGTAATTTGATGTTGGCTAAATCATTTCATTTTTCTAGGACTCAGTTTCCTTACCCAGAAAATAAAGAGATTAAACTAGAAAGTTTCTAAAATTTACTCCATATCAAGAATTCTTGATTAAGCTTGTTGAGCTTGCGATTTACATTTTACATAGAACATAATTACTTTAGGCTGTGTCTACATGATGCCAAATATTAAATTGATTTAATAACAAAAAAAATTTAGCCCATCATCCAGATGTTTTGTGTTCAAAACACCAAACTTCTGGAAGAACTGGCTCTTGAACTGATTTGACCTGACATCTTAAGCACCACTGTGTAGGACCAGCCAATGAATATGTTAGTTGAACTGATCGTATCTGGTTTCCAATAAACATTTCAATATGTAAGTCGGGTACTTATGTCCAGTATCTGTGCTGGATTTGCAACTATTTTCTAACTTCTCAAGAGTTGATTGAAATTTGAATAAAATATTACAATCTTGGTGAACTTTGTTTACAGAAAGGTCCATCTTGTTGAAAGATCCTATGAATAGCCTATCTTGAACTTGAAGATGAGACAACCCTCCCTACAGGAGCATCGATATGGATTTTGGAATCCTTAGAAGAATTAACACCAGTGCTACTGTAATTCTATTTGTTATTCCATAACTCATAGTGTCTATCTTCTATATACATTCATATCCATCCTTATTCCTTAGAGACACAGTTTGTTCATTCCTCTTGATCATTCCTTAGTGGCGATGAAGCACATTTGGTCACCATCCTCCTTATAAAAATAACTGAAGTACTTGAAGATGCTCCCCTTCAGGACATCATCTTCCAGATGAACTGTGTAGAGAATCTGCTTTAGTTTTCAACTCAGAACTTATTTTGCCATTGTCAAAATGTGGAGTATGTTTGCTGGAATAAACAGAATGAAATGAATAATTATGATTGTATGATCATATGGCCTTAAGGTTATCGAAGGAAACTTGGATAAAAATAATCATGAATGGAGACTCTTTGGAAGTAGAAAGAAACTTCAGTTATGGTAAGTCACAGTAACAAAAGCTGCTATTTATTAATTACCTACTTGTATTATTGACATTAAAAAACAAAATAGCATCTTCATTACTTAAGATACAAAGTTTCAGAAATTGTCCAGCCATACAAGAAACTATCTGAACCAGAATTCAAACCCTGGACTGTCTCTCTCCAAAACCTATGTGTTTTCTAATAGACAATATTGTTGCTATACCAAAAAAGGTCATTATCTCACACAAACCCCAAAGACTTATTTGAACTATTTTGCAAAGTTATAAAAGATTATTTTATCATCGGGATATTTTATATAAAATCCAGATTTCCAACTTCTCTAGAAAAAGTTGCAATACCTAGCAATGCTGAACCGACAATTAGTGAGTTAAAAATAAGTTGTGGCTGCCTCTGGCAAAACAGGCATATACTATCCCATTTGCACGAATCTTCGCCATTCCCTATTACATTACTATTAATGTGTATGAATGTCTATTATTGTACCCAAATTCTGAATATTATGCCATTAAATCACTAGAGTATACCAGTGATTTAATACCCAGTCTAATTGGCTTATTTAAGTTACATGCATAGCCTTATTTATATGCATGTGAAAACACCTAAGTATTAAAACAAACGTGGGAGAAGAACCCAGAGTTGAAAAACTAAACAAATTTAAATGAAGTTTTCACTTATTTACCATTATGTTAATGAATGTGGTGAGAATCTCTCTTTAGTCCTGAAGAGAGATTTATCTATGATTTTCAGTCTGTTGGATAAATAACTGTGCCCAAATTAACATTTATGTAAATGGTGAGGCAAATGTATCAAGGACATGACATGATTTATACACCAAAAAAATGTGACACATAGGCAGTGTTTTTGCCACAACATCCAGATGGAATACATGACATGATTTAAAAGATGGAAATCTTTCCATTCAAAAAAATGTGATCACAGAGCCAACATGCTCTTTCTCCACTATAAGGTTATGACATATATACATCTGCCACCCAGCTGTGTAATCCAGATTTGCTAAAAATAAGAGATGATATTTTCAAATAAAAAAAAGCTTACCATTAATTTATTGGACAAAAGTTTTGAGTCTGACAAATTCTGTATCAGATGCCAAGTCTTATCCTTTCAGTCTGCCGTGGTTTTACCATGAATCCAGAAGGGTTACATGCCATCATACATTAAGAAATGTTGTTTTACAGTATTTCTCTAATAGTCCTTGTAAAAACATAATCTCATAAATACTTGGCAGAAAAGTCCAGTTATAGGAAATAGTAGCATCGTATACTTGAGCTTGCATAGTTTTTAAGAGGCAAAATTGTTGATTGGAACACTCAGAAAAAGACAAAAGGAATAATACATGGTATTTTGCTGATATTTTACATATTTATTTGTTTAATAAATATTTACTGTGTACTTATTCTGTGCTAGACACTGGGCCAGGCATGGTACATACCATTTTTAAAAAAACGCAAAACAACTAGACATTATCCTTGCTCTCAGGCAGCTTGCTCTTGAGTGGAAGGGAAATCCTCTACAGAATCATGTGTAAAAATATTCTCTGGCAAATGCTGTGGAGATTTGACCTGCAGGGAAGTGGACTCCTTGAGAAAATGAGGTTTTGAAATCTGAAAGGAAGAATAGGTGTTAACAAAGTAAGAAACCAGAGGTGAACATGTTAGGCAGAGCAAACAGCATCTACGAAAGGCCCATAGTGGGGTGCAGCATAGTGAGTATGAAGGGACCAAAGAATTTCATTATGGCTGGACAGAGAGCAGAACTGAGTGTGAGATGAGGCCTGAGATGTGGAGAGAAGCCAGGCTATGCAGGACTTTGTTTGTCACGTTAGACAGCTGGTCTTCAATAAATGGGAAGCTACTGAAGAGTTTAGGTGGAAAATAAACTGATTTGTGTTATGGAAAGATCACTCTGACTGCCGTATGAAGAAGTGATTTGAAGGAGGCCAGAATAAATGTAGGTAGACAAGCTAGCATACTTCTGTAGTAAGTACGTGTGTTAGTTATTTATGTCTGCATACCAAATGACCCCTAAACTTAATGGCTTAAAGCAATAAACACTTATTATGTCACAGATTTTGTGGGTCATGACTCTGGGCAGGGCTTACTCGGGTTCTCTGGCTGTAACTCTCTCGCAAGTTTACAATCAAGGTGTCGTCCAAAGCTGCTGTTATCTCAAGGCTTGACTGGAGGAGGATCTCCTTCCATGCTCACTCAAGTGGTAGCTGGCAGCATTCAGTTCCTCGTGGGTTCTTGGATGAAAGCCTCAGTTTCCTTGTAGGGCCATGGCCAGAGGTCTCCCTCAGCTCCTTGCCACTTGGGCCTCTCCAAAGGCTCACAATGTGACAGCCGGCTTTCATCAGAACAAGCAAGGAGACAGCAAGGGAATGAGAGCATGGCAGCGACCCAAGTCTTTTTGTAACCTAATCTCAAAAACGCCATTCCATCCCTTTGACCATATTGTCTTTATTAATATTTAGGTCCAGCTGGCACTAGAAAGTAGGAGATTATACAAGTATTTGAATACTAGAAGTCAGAGACTCTTTGACGACCTTAAAAGATAATGGTACCCTGGATTATGAAGAGATACAGAAAAGTATGTGGATTCAAGACATATATATTTAGAAAAAAATCAAATGAATTTATTGATAGATGATTGTGGGATAAATTGTATCCACCCCAAAATTCATATGTTAAAGTCTTAATCCCCAGTACCACAGAATGTGACTATATTTGGTGATAAGACTTTTAAAAGGATGATTAAATTATTTGAAGCTGTTAGAGTGGGATCTAATCTACTCTGATTGATGTCCTTATAAAAAGAGGAAATTCAGACACACAAAGAGACACCAGAACTTTGTGTATAGACAGGAAAGTTCTTGTGAGGACACAGTGAGATGCTGACCATCTGCAAACCAAGGAGAGAGGGCTCAGGAGAAACCAAACTGAGACACCTTGAGACTTGAATTCTAGCCTCCATAACTGTGACAAAATAAATTCCTGATGTTTAAGCTGCCCATTCTGTGGTATTTTGTTATAGGAGTCCTAGCCAACTAATACAACTGTTAACTCTGAGGAATCAGGGAAATAGAAATATCAACGATTTTTGCTAGGCTGTTTAGTTTAACTGGATCAATAGTGATGCCTTGCTCTAATAGGAAATACTAAATAGGATCAAGGTTAGGCAGATCATTTTCTCTTTAATTAAAAATATTCATTGTTCACCCACTATTACTAGACACTTCTAGACACCAGGATAGAAAAGAGACAAAGCAAGCAGTCACTGACTTCGTGGAGCTTATATCCCATGTAATGTGTGGGTCTGTTTTTCCAAACAGAGATCTGAGGTAGAGATAGGTACATTAGTAAGTGTTCTCCGGAGAAACAGAACTAACAGGAGATAGATTAGATGGATGATAGATAGATAGATTAGATAGATAGATAGATAGATAGATAGATAGATAGATAGATAATAGATAGATAGATGATAGATAGATGATAGATATACAATTGTTTCACATAAGCCAAGGGAAGACAGGGTTTCAGAGACGAGGCAGTAGTCAACAGAATGGAACACTGGTGAGAGCTCAAGTGAAATGAGGGGTGAAAAATTTGTGTTGGAATTGGTGTCGTGGAGGTCAGTTGTAAGCTAGGTAAAAGCTGGATGGGTAGAGGGTCAAGACTGAAGAATGTGCTGAGTAAATAGTAAAAAGTGATGACATGTAAAAAGGGAAAACAGTCATCTTTTCCAAAAAATGTATGTGTGGATGGGCAAAGAGGAGGAGATGGTTGACTGAATGAGAAGAGGGTAAATCTACACACAAAAGAAGAAGTTTAATAAATCATGTGGGGTTGCTGAGAATAAAAACATAAAATTCTAGTCACAGGTGATGGGAAGGATTGGCCCCAGGTAAGAGGTGGAGCTTCATTATGAGATGTAGGCAGCTTGGACATGTGGTTTCAGAAGAAGGCAATATGTATAGTGGTCAAAGGCATAGACTCAAATTAGAATCCTAACTATCTGAGTGAAAACCTGATGTCGCTTGCTAGCTGCATGACTGTGGGCAAAATATTTAAATTATCTGTGCCTCTATAAAATGGTGATAGAAATAGCACTGTTTTCCTAGGGTAGCTGATATACATAAATTTTAAAAACTAGTGCCAGGCATATGGTAAGCATTATGTATATATTTATCATTGCTATTATTACTATCTCTCTGAACTAGGAGTCAGATAATCTACTCATAGTGAGAGTGAATGGGGGTGGGGGTTAGGGTTTGATGTGGGTAGAGAGGGTTAGAGAAGGAAATGCTGAGAGTAGGAAAGTAGTACAGAGATGCTGTAGTTGAATTGTCTAGCAATGTTGAATGTTCTTTCAAGGTTGGGATTGTGCATTTGTCATAGACCCAGGTTGTTCTATCATGTGAATATTCCAGCAGTGCTTAGCCATTTGGAAACAGAAGCAGAGAAAGTAGATATTTGAATACAATTGGATTGAGTTTTGCCAGATAGACTGTTAACACCGAGAGAGTAGGGCAAGGGAGTTTGAGAATATTGGCAGAAAACTGTGTTTTATGGACTTTAGGCTGGATAAACAAGGACATGAAGGAAAGAGCTGGAGGTTGAATTTGGACACAGTAGAGGAGCCTCATAAGAGAAGCATTATGACCATACATCATAATACCACATCTGGCTTGTCAAGATGACTATCTATTAGCTATAATTTAAACCCAACTTGTATCAGTTAAAATAGAATTTGGTGTGATCTAAATAAGCAGTAGTAGTGCAAGGTAGAATAATTTAGTGTGTCTTAGTCTGCTGAGAAATAGTAAGTAAAAGTGTAGCAGTTGGTTACTTGAAAGCCCATTAGGTGATATCTTTAGGACAGAATCCCTTTCTCAAGATTATTAATGAGAGAAGAAAAAGAAAATGATAAGTTAGCATTACTACCCACAGGCAGTGTAACTTGCTGGATGAAAAGAGTGCAGTAATTGAGGAAGATTTCAAAAAGGCAGGGGGTAGAAGAGAATACATTCAATTTGTATTGTTTCTTAGTGAAACATTGGGTTTTAAAATGGCTCTCAATGTTACTACTCAAAAGGAAAAAGTCATACCTTGGCTTGATATGCTGAGATCCTTTGAATGAATGATGTAGTCGAACTAATGTGACTATAATTTTCGCTCTAACTTCTGAGACCCTTGAGAAATTCCCTAAATGATCTCAAATCAATTATTTCATTGCATGCTAAAGATTAAAATAATAAAGAAGAACAATTATTTCCCTGTTGCAAGAAGAAAGTTTTACATACATAGTTTGGAGTGCTCTAGATAGGATGCTAAAATCTGAGCCAGACTTTGGATACTTTTAGGAAAACCAAACTTTAAAGTGTTGCAGCTTTAAATTTCAGAAAGCCTGAAAATTCTCAATGCCATTACCTGTTAAGGATTTTCCATAATAATATTGAATATATAATAAAAACTCACAATTATTATTCAGAGACATTGTGTAGAAATAACTGAAATATATATTTGTGTCCAGAGGATTCATTCACGTATTGTTAAGGACTAAGAAGCTTTTGTGAAGCCCAGAAAAACAATATTGCATCTAACAAAATAGGTCAGTGTGAAGTTGCTTTATTGCCAGGACAAGGCAACATCCCAGTAGCCATTTTAGATGAGATGATGAAGAAATAAATGGGCTCAAGACACAAATGGCTTGCAAGAATACCATTTCCTCAGGGAGGAAAAAGGGTTAGAGAAAGATACAAAGGGTCAAAAATATTTTTAAATTTATGCTAATGTTAAATAATTAAATTTAATTCTAATATTACTTAGCACATTCAGCAGATGATATGAAATGAGAAAAGATGCAATTGTACAAATCAGCAAATGATCCCTTGCTTAGTTAAATGTTTTAGCAATGGGTTCAGTTGGAATACAGTGGTTAATTAGAGTAGACTCTGGCTAGAAACCCAGTCACCAAGTCTCATCTTGGTTTTTATAATAACCATGGGCAAGAGTTCAGCTTCTCTAAGCCACAGTTTCCCCACCTATAAGAAGCACTTGAATTTAATTCATTTCTGTTACTCTTTTCAGCTGTAAGTTCTGTGACTGTTTCTGGGGCTCCAGTTTTCTTGATCAGCTGCAGCAACACTCCCAGCTTAATAACTTAGAGGTATTCACAAGCAGAAGATTATCTGTTACTTGTTGGAGATAGAATCCAAGAAAGGCTTAATTTCATGATTTTAAAGAGACCCAAGGAAGTGTATTTCCTCCATGTGGTTTTGGTTTAGGAAAATGTAAAGTACAATTCTGACTCAACTTGTGGGTGGTCAAATGGGGGGAAGTAAACACAGGCTAGTTCTGTAATATGTTAGGTCATTGCAACTTTGTGTTTGTAGAAGCAGCCTGAGAAAAGATAAACAAACAAATGCTCAAATCAAGTGAAAAAAGAAAGCTTTTTGTTAGATCCAGCTATAAACACATGGAATATACTGCTTCATAAAATGGAGAAAGCTAAGATGTTAGTCTGATTATTTTACCATTCTCCTCCACTCCCATGACCCAAACAAATATATATATAAAGAATCCACCTAAAAATTATCTTTGCAGCATTAATAATCTGCAATTTAATGTCAAGTAAACCAAAATCCCATTTTACAAAGTTCTTGGTCACAGTTTTTAATATGTATTTTATCCTAACATTTTTAAACTATATGTTATTTTCATATGATAGAATGTAACAGAGAGTGGCAGAGGCCCACATAGAACCTACATGTTTATTCAAAAGGAGTCACATTATTATGATATTGAAGCTTATCTGGAGAAAATGTAACTGAAAATTTGAGGGATATATTGCGAAAGTTTTCCCACTGACTTTTTTATTATAGAATATTGACTGTATACCTCTAAAAGATAAGATTTTGTTTCACATAGATTATATTATTTAAAATCTTACAAAATGTATTAGCTATCTAAACATAAAAACCTTTAAAAATCAATTTAATGCCATCTTGCTAACTAATAAAGAAAAATCAATCTCTAAGGGAGTAAATCGCTAAGAAATTGCCCTCTTTCACGTGATTTGTGATTGAGGAAGTGTATAGAGGATATGTGGTATTTCTCATTTATAATGATTTCAATTAATTCAAATAACTTTTGAAAGGAAATTATTAGTGTAATTTTGGGATTATACATCAAATTCCATACTTGGAAGTGTTGGAAGTATTATTTTTATTACAAGGTTAGTTTTTATATTTTTTAAAAAGCACCTCCTTTCATTATCAAATGTATCTGAAGAAAAAAATAGGATGCTGAAATCTTAAAATTAGAAAAAGCATTGTAAGCATTTTATTTGAGTCAGTTTACTTATTTTTCTTGCCGTTTTCTCTGTGTATGTATAATATAACCATACTCATAGGTGTGTATAGATGAGGGCTAATGCTAAGACAAGAGCTAAAATAACAAGACTCAAGTCGCAGTTATTGGCCCATAGGTAGCTCATTTCTGTGCTGAGATTACTTAAAATGTTTAGTTTCTATTAAAAAGTTAAGAAAATCAGCCATCTATTTTATTTTTAAAAGATCGATACTGGCCCAACACAGTGGTTCACTCCTGTAATTCCAGCATTTTGGGAGGCCGAGGCAGGTAGATCACCTGAGCTCAGCAGTTTGAGACCAGCCTGGCCAACATGGCGAAACCCCATCTCTACTAAAAATACAAAAATTAGCTGGGCGTAGCGGTGCACGCCTATAATCCCAGCTACTCGGGGGCTGAGGCAGGAGAATTGCTGGAACCTGGGAGGTGGACGTTGCAGTGAGCCGAGATTGTGCCACTGCACTCCAGCCTGGGTGACAGAGTAAGACTCTGTCTCAAAAAAAAAAAAAAAAAAGAAAAAATTTACAAGTGGCGATGGGGTGTTGGGGGGGAACGTCCATCAACTTTCAACCCTTTAATTAATTAGCTAATAATGTTTTATTGTTTTATCATGAAAGGACATTGTGATTTGTAGTTAATTTCAAAGACACTTCTTTGAATTTAAAAAAGTTTGACTTTAAGCTTTTTAAATAATTTAGTCAGTCGATTCATTCCTTTGTCAACAAGAAGGAGGTAGGAGGGTCTTACACACTTTACTGTAAAATAATCTGTGACATACAGGTAGATTATAAATTACTTTTGAAACATCCGTTGCAATTTACCTCTCTCTCTCTCTCCCTCCCTCCCTCCGTTTTTAGTATTGTATTGGTGCCACAGGTGGTTGTGGTGTATTATTTTACTCTTTCAAAGTGATGTCTTTCATAGTTCTCAGATTTAAAGAGCTCTTAAAATGAAAAATCAATTATTTTAAATATTTAGTTGCTTGAATTTTTTTTCTCCTCCAGGTAAGCAGATAAAATGTGGAATGAATGGATTCGTTTTTCTTTTGTATGACTCAGAACCACATGCGGTATATCTGTATAGCTAGGAATCATACGTTTTTATAAATGTAAAAAAAAGTCAAATTCGAATTTCTAAAATGAAAAGTTTAATTTTTCACCTAAAATCCCTGTTATTAGATGGAAATTCTCTATATTGGCCCAAAAAAAGCTTCCCATAACCACTGAATGTGTGTTTGGGTTGCATTTTGTTTGCGTTTTATTTCTACCTATACTTGAGGCAAACACAATAGTCTCAGAGATTTCTCAGCTATGGGGGAACATGCACTTATTCCACTTACAATTATTCAATGAGTGCCCATTATCTGCTAGTAACTGTATTAGCAAAATAGGAATAGAAGAATGAAACATATCTCTTGTAACAGTGAACCATAAGACGATATGTGTTATGTGAAGCCATGGAAGTGGTTCAGATACTCTAGGGAGAGATTAGAGATTGAGAATAGGAGAAGGATAAGGACAAAAACCAGGTGACGCCAGCATTTAGTGGCCTGATAGAGGATTATTTCCAAAAAAGACAGGAAAGGAGTGGTCATAGGAGAAGAATAGAAAAGAGTGGTGTCATAGAAAAGAGGAAACAAAAGATATTCATGTTCACTAGATTTCACAAAGATATATTTTACTTTTCTTCTCCGTGTAACAAGAGTGGTATTTTAAAAATAATCCTCAATTTCCATTGCTTTACTGGAAGTGAGTTTCTCTCTCCCTATACTCAATCTGATATTTCAGTTTCAGGGAAGTGTATAAAGGAGATGTCAACTCAGGGAATCAGAGAAAGCCATGGGAGCACAGCCAACCCTTCCCAACTCAGGAACTGTGGTAAGAAACAAACAAAACAAAACAAGAGTAGAGGGATAGCTGGTGGGTGAGCTATGTGGATCCCACCCTCCCCTCTCTGGACATTGGCCTAGAATGTGACAAATGCATTAGATAAATGGAAGAGAAGGCCAAAGGAATGAGGCTTTGGCGAAGTAACTGATCTGCAAGGTGATTTTATGCCAACAAAGAGCCTTGCCAGCATATCTATGAGGGATATGTGGTGTGGTCGAACAGGGGAAAACTCTAGTTCTCATTTTATAAGAATCATGGATGCCAATTTGGAGCCAGTAGATTTGTCATGGGGCCTGGCATGGTGTGGAAAGGACTGAGAGGTGTACAGTACTGCCATGAATCCAAAGAAGGATACGTCAGCAAAAAAGTCCACCCCAGGTTTGAGCAAACAAAGAATAAACAGGCCACAACTTAATCAGGTGGGCATCAGCAATCCCCAGTTGAATGAATTGGGGCAGGAGAGGTCAGCCCTATCTCCAGGGAGGGCTCTGGCACACACACAACCATCAAGGTAGAACCAGAGAACTTCTTTTTCCATCACCACGTGGTCATAAATGTCTATCTCTCAAACCTCAAGTGTCTTACAGAAGAGCAGGGGGATAGAGAAAGAAATCTGAAAGTTCTACGCTATTATTCCAAAGCGAATGAATTAAATCTAAAGAGACTCTTCAAATTATTATGTACTCTAGGTTTTAAAATAAATCGATCCCTATTTAATTCTTCCAAGCCTCTGCCCCACAACTACTCAGTGGATGAGAATGACAAGACAGATCATGGTAACTTTAGACAGTGAGGAAATTGTATATTTTTCTGCGCAACTGTGTATAATGTGAGTAATTTTTCAACCACCCAATTATGCTTCATTTTTTTTGTTTCTCATCACTCAGTAGAATTATTTTACAAGGTTTAACCTTCATTTGAAAAGAAGATGCAAATTCAGTGAAGTCAGATCTCTTTGCTCTCCTACAACCATCCTGTCCTCAAGCACACACATATTTTTTGAATTACAAAACATCTAAAAAATCTATAATAACTGATGACTTTTGTGGAAAAACTCTTAGCAAGCGAGATGCAATTAGTAGCTATTGGTAATTTAGCATATGTTGATTATTTGGTATTTGGTTTAGTTCAAGATCAAATTTGGAAGGCACAGTGTGTAGAAAAGTGTTGTGAGAGGTAGAAGAAGGGAGATCTGATGCATGGAATAGTGGATATAGGTGTAACGTTGAGATAAGAACATCCTGTTGAAGCACAGGAGATTCAAATGGGGAGAAACTTCAAAACATAGAATATACCTAAATTTGGCCAGGTGTGGTGCCTCACACCTGTAATCCCAGTAGTTTGGGAGGTCCAGGCAGGCAGATAACTTGAGGTCAGCAGTTTGAGACCAGCCTGGCCAACATGAAACAACCCTGTCTCTACTAAAAATGCAAAAATTAGCTGGGCATAGTGGTGCATGCCTGTAGTCCCAGCTACTTGGGAGGCTGAGGCAGGAGAACAGGAGAATCACTTAAACCCAGGATATGGAGGTTGCAGTGACCCGAGATCACACCACTGCCCTCAAGCCTGGGTGACAGAGCAAGATTCTGTTAAAAAAGAAAAGAAAAGAAAAGAAAAGAAAAGAAAAGAAACCTAAATTAAGTTCAGGGGAAGAGAAGGATAATACCAATAACATTTACTTTTATTTTAAACACACCAAGACTTTAATCACATATGATGTTCCACTGGACTCTCAAACCAATCTCAGGATGTGTTATTATCTTTGTTTTACTGAGTACTGAGTCAAAACCCCAGATTCCCAGTGGTAAAGTGACTTTTCCAAAATCACATCACATTAAGTGGAAGAATCAGGCCTGGAATACAAGTCTTCTTCCTACATGTCCATTTCTCTTCCCACTACAATTACAGTAGCAACTTTTCAAGCATTATAATTTTACACACACCTGGGTCTATGTTTTTGATCTATCCAGAACAAGTAAGCACAAAATCTTCTTTAAAAAAAAAAATGGCCACCAACTTCTGAGATTGTAAACATTTCAGCTCATGCAATCCAATCTAATCTCTCCAGCTTGGTTTGTTTGTAATATTTGTACTTGCTAACATATGCTTAAAATCTAGGATTAGTATCTTTGAAATGCTTTTAGTAAAAAAAAGAATTCAGTTTGTCTAAAAGTAAGGAAAAAGATGACAAGTAAGGAAGTAAGGGAAAAGGAAAAGGGAAGACAGAGAAAGTTGTCTGCATTTTAGACTTGTCAAAATGAAAAAAGCAAATGAAATATAGTAACAATATCAATTAATAATGATTCAAAGAACATTCAATTGTATTTGGACATATAAAAATACAAGATACATTGCTGTATTCTATCAGTAGTAGCTATTGTTCAGTAGAGATGCCTGAGAGGCATTTTTTTTCTGGTTGTAAGAAATGATATTTTTGCCTTCATAGTTCAAGAAAAAGAGGACTTTTATTACTGTCCAATGGACATTTAGTGGTAAATGTCTTTGGAGAAAATACCCAATAATTATTAAATGAAGAGGACATCTCCAAGGAAGAAGAAAACACATAATTAAGAAACAAGATTAGACATGAAAGCTATTCTTACATGGCTAAAATAGAAGATATCTAAATTAAGGATGGGAGAAAAGAGGGATAATACTAATGACATTTATTTTTATTTAAAATGCACAAAAATTCTAACCACATATGATGTTCTATTGTACTTTCACACCAACCTCTAGATGTGCTCATCACCATTTATGAAAATCTTTCTTACAAAGAGAGATGTCAAACTGCATAGCTTTCTTTCACCTACAGTTTTTTATCATATACATTTTTTCATCTTCCAGATTTCAATATTTCTGTATCTTTTATTATGGATGTTTCTCTTGTAAGTAGTTCATAGTTAGATTTTATTTTTCACCTAGTCTGACAATTGTTGTATTTTAATGTGAACATTTTTAGTCCACTCATGGTAAAAATATTTACTCTTGTTGCTGTTGCGTGAAAAGTCAGCTGACTGTCTGGTTGTCACTAGTTGGAAAGGAATACATCTTTTTGGCCACACTTAAACTTTATCTTTGCCTTTGGTTCCTATTGTTTACATATTTGTTTTTTGGGATTTATTGCATTTCTTGAAATTGTGGATAGGTATCTGAGTCATGTTTTATTACATTCTTCCTTCCCTACTTCACCATAGCTTAGCTGACAATGGACAGAATATATGTCTCCACCTCACTGATAATGAGCTACAGAATATGCTTTGGTCAGTGGAATGTAGAAGTGAGAATATGTCAGTACCTAGCCAAGAACCTATGGGATACCTGATGTTTTTATTTTTCCCTCTTGTGCTAACACCAAAGACCATGAGAAGAGCATGTTTAAATCAGCTGCTAGTCCCAAAATGAGAGTCATATAGAATAGTGACTGAACTTGATCCTCAACCAGTCTGATGAATTGTGAGCACAAAAATACTGGAAGTGAGTTTCTCTCTCCCTATACTCGACCTGATATTTCAGTTTCAGCGAAGTGTATAGCGGAGATATCAACTCAGGGAATCAGAGAAAGGCATGGGAGCACAGCTTTGTTTTATTGTAAGCTACCGAAATATGAGGGTTGTTTGTTATGTAGTATTATTGATGCGAGTTTCTGAGTAATGCAGTATCTTTTGTCAGTTCTGGAAAATTCAGAATCACTATGTCTTTGTTTTCCTTTTGTCTCGCTCTCTCTTGCACTTATACATATGTTAAACCTTTTCACAATTTACTCCTTTTTAGTCATAAATAGCATTTTTTCATCTTGATTATTATATGCTGTAATTTAGATAATTTCTTCTAACCTATATTCCATATCATGAACTCTATCTTTAACTTTTTTAAAATATCTATTGTGCGGTGAAACCCCATCTCTACTAAAAATACAAAAAATTAGCCCAGCACGGTGGCGGGCTCCTGTAGTCCCAGCTACTCAGGAGGCTGAGGCAGGAGAATGGCGTGAACCCGGGAGGTGGAGCTTGCAGTGAGCTGAGATAGGCCACTGCAGTCCGGCCTGGGCAAAAAAGCGAGACTCCTTCTCAAAAAAAAAAAAAAAAAAAAAATTGTCTATTGTGGCTTCTACATAATTTCAATTTGGTTCCTTTTCAAATATGGTTATATCACTTTAATAGATTTCTTACTCCCTATATATATCTTCAATCTTGTTTTTCCCCTTAACTGTAGTAAGGATATTATATTTTTCATCTGCATCTAATTACTTCATAATTTGAAGTCTTTACAGTTGGTTTTTTATTCTCTTGTTTCTTCTGGTTTACATTTCTTTCCCCTGTGACAGGTTATTTTTTATTACTGGTTATATTTTAGAAATGTTGAACTATGGAAAGGGTTCCCTTTTTGGGCGACAAGATTTGTGTTCTCTTATGAGATTACTGGCAGCACTACCCATCTGTCTGCACCTTAAACTATGCCAAAAGTTTAAATTCTTTGGACCACTGAAGGAGTAGAAACCTGTGTTGTAATTTCATGTAAGAACTAGTTCTCTTCTGGTTTATGTTCACCCAGAAAGTGTAGCCCTTAGAGTTCCAGAAAATGTGAGAGTGTCCTGTTACACTCCCTGTCTATGTGTGCTCCCCACCTTTGAGTCCTATTCTGTTTATCATAAGGAAGTTTCTTTTATTTTCTAAATCAACAAATACCTACAGGACAAAGATAGCATATATGCTTGCTTGCTTCTTTGGTTTCAACTATTCCCCTATTTTACCATTGGTAATTGGTTAAAATATTTTCATTTTCTCACTGTTTTAAAGAAGAAATTTTATTTTGCAAATATTTTACCCAGGTTTTAAATTGCTTTCAGGAGGATGATTGATCTGAATAATCTATTCCATCATTATCAGAAACAGAGAGTCTCTTAAGAGTTTTTCTAGGCCTTTCATTGCACTGCTGTTTTCCTGTTTAATTTCCTTTTCTTCTATCTGTTCTTTCCACCATCATACATGTCTGTCCTAGAATCAATTCTGACCCAAATTTAAAGTATATTTTTAAAAATCTAGACCAGCATAAAGTTAGTGTTGCTATTAGTCTGGCTTTAGTCAAGTCATTTTTTTTTCCTTCCTATGTGAGAGATCATGTCTAGAAAGCCAGAAAAATTATCTAGCATGGTAGTGCAGCCAGCCTTGCCCCAGCTCCCCCTTGGTGGGCTCCTGCCCATCCCAAGCCTCCCCAACGGGCACCGCACCGTGCTCCACGACACCCAGTCCCATCGACCGCCCAAGGCCTGAGGAGTGCAGGCACATGGCGCAGGACTGGCAGGCAGCTCCGTCCATGGCCCTGGCACGAGATCCACTAGGTGAAGGCAGTTGGGCTCCTGAGTCAGGTGGGGACTTGGAGAACTTTTACGTGTAGCTGGAGGATTGTATATGCACCAATCAGCACTCTGTGTCTAGTTTGGGGTTCATGGATGCACTAATCAGCACTCTGTATCTAGCTAATCTGGTGGGGACTTGGAGAAACTTTATGTCTAGCTAAAGGATTGTAAATACACCAATCAGCACTCTGTGTCTAGCTCAAGGTTTGTAAACATACCAATCAGCACCCTGTGTCTAGCTCAAGGTTTGTAAACATACCAATCAGCATCCTGTGTCTAGCTCAAGGTTTGTAAATGCACCAATCAGTGCTCTGTGTCTAGCTAATCTAGTGGAGACTTGGAGAACTTTTATGCCTAGCTAAAGGATTGTAAATGCACCAATCAGCACTCTGTGTCCAGCTCAGGGATTGTAAACACACCAATCAGCACCCTGTCAAAATAGACCAATCAGCTCTCTGTAAAATGGACCAATCAGCAGGATGTAGGTGGGGCCAGTTAAGGAAATAAAGCAGGCTGCTCAAACCAGCAGCAGCAACCCCTTGGGTCCCCTTCCACACTGTGGAAGCTTTGTTCTTTTGCACTTTGCAATAAATCTTGCTGCTGCTCACTCTTTGGGTCCGCACTGCCTTTATGAGCTATAACACTCACCACGAAGGTTTGCAGCTTCACTCTTCAGGCCAGCGAGACCACGAACCCACTGGGAGGAATGAACAACTCTGGACGGGAGGAACGAACAACTCCAGATGCGCCGCCTTAAGAGCTGTAACACTCACTGCAAAGGTCTGCAGCTTCACTCCTGAAGCCAGCAAGACCACGAACCCACCACAAGGAAGAAACTCCAAACACATCTGAACATCAGAAGGATCAAACTCCGGACACACCATCTTTAAGAACTGTAACACTCACTGCGAGGGTCCGCGGCTTCATTCTTGAAGTCAGTGAGACCAAGAACCCACCAATTTTGGACACAGTAGCACTGTCTTCCTTTTCCAGTTCCCCGTTTCTGTTACTGAAGTCCTTTCTCTGTTCCTCAAACGCTATGACCAATTTTATGTTTGCTTTTTGTTGTTGTTTGTTTAAAAAAAACCTCATCTCTATATGTAAAATAACATATAAAAATACTACAGAAACCCTGGTTACAATGTTTTATTTGCCTCATGGAAATCTCAGTGCCACTTTTCAACCTCTTTGATACTGATTTCTAATCAAATCACCACCTTTCATCCCACTTTCTGGATGCCACCTTCTCCTCCTAACTTACTTTCTTCCATCTCCTGCAGTTAGCTATATGGCATATCCACAGCTTCCACCTCTTTTATGGACTGGGTGTATTTCCACGTCCAGATCTCTCTTTGATGATGCTATAGCTTCATGAACTTTTAAAAATAAACTTTCATGTCACAAGACATAACTACTCACCATTTACTATTGAAAGGCAGAGTAAAGGAAAAATGATAAAAATTAATTTGTTTGTATACACATTTTATTGAAGGAATGATGTTCAATGGTAAATAAACCAATAGAATTGGCAACAATTTTTAAAAATACATATCCCATGTTCCATATCTGTTCCAAAAGTTCTGGTTCACCTCTTAACGACAGTCACACCCTGCTTTTAGCCTTTGAATGTTGATTGCATTGACAGGTTCTCTCTCTGTCTTTCTCTCTCTCAGTGAAATTTATTAAAGGCACTTCTCTCCATATTTTTGCTTACTTTCGCAACTTAACTCATGGAGGAAAGGTATCAGACATAAAATCTGAAATACAGCTGTGTTGTTTCAAAATGAATAATGTCTACTGGGTGAGACACTGAGTCAAGGGCTTAGTTTGCAGCATAAGGAAAATATTTGTGAGTGTTGCTGGAAAAGCTGACAGCGTAGCATATGCAGCCTCCCTTTTAGATACAGAAACATGGGAAAGAGAGCAAAATGCTAATTTGGCTAGGAAAGCAAATGCAACTTTTGTAACCAAGTTAGCAGTAGCCATCAGAATCTCTATTTGATTACAAGTAACTTTCTTCTGTTCTTCCTTGTTTTAGAAAATAAAGTTATGAACTTTTAAAAAATCAGAACAAATCTCTGATATTCAGGGGGAATAGAATTCCTGGAAAAAGACAGTGAAAACATTCCTATTGCTCAACACAGAACATTATCTACAAAATATAATAGACCTAAAATTAATGAGTTCACTAGCCATTGCTTCCACAAACATAAATCAGTAATATGATTTTTGCCTTGACTGAGGCAAAATGCCAATTAATTGAAGGTATATTTTCTAAAATGATAATTTAAATAAAGTTTCTTTATTAAAAATGTAGGATTTTCATTGAGTTCAGCTTTCCCATGAAGCACCTTTACTAGAGAATTAATACTAAAAGCCAGAGACAGTAGTAATGACCTTCAGGGAAAAATGGATTTTAAAATATTAGGCAGTCTGCATTTTTAATTTGAATGTTAAAAACATGATCGAAATTAATGCTACTGGAAAGAAATAGGTAGGTGTTAAGCTGGGTAGAAAGCTCAGTGTATTTGGTCAAGTGGTTTTCATTTGCTCTCAATGTTGAGCCAAATTTGTGCTAACATGTAAGCATCTATGAATATATAACTTGGATGTTTATGTACCTTGATGTAATTGAAATAATACTTGAGTAGCAGTCAGAACAATCTATTTTAAAAAGCATCATAAACTGGCTGTGTAACTGGGAATAATGAGAAAAACCCCTCTTTTCATATTGAAGCTCTTTGAAAGCACTGAAAATATAATAACATAATGAATAGGTCATTCAAAGGGAAGACTAAACTTCTCCATAAATCCAAGTATTTTCCAGAGTTAATCAAGTATATATTGAGATTCAGGCTTACAAGACATGATCTTCCACATGGAGATGAAGATCTCCTTGTGGAAACAACACTGACACAAAAGCAGAAATCTAGAATAGATAATCTGTAAGGTTATTTTCAGTCTTTACATTCTAGGAAAATTCAAGATTAAAACAGTTTTCTACTTGCATGTGAACTAGGATTTCAGAATCAGAAAAGTTAGGAAAGGAGTGCAGTGCACACAGAGTTAATGGAAGGAAAATGAGCTAATGAACTCTAGGGAGGCAACCATATTGCAGTATAAAACATTTTCTTGGCTTCTAAATTAAGTATTGATTTAATAATGCAATAAATGAAGTAATAGGAAAAAAGAGAGCCAATATCAGTCAGTCGAAGTCTGCTAGCAAGCTGACAAACATGACCTGTTAACAATCCATTTGCATGAGCAAATAAGCACCATTATTAACAAAGTCAGTATAATACAGAGACATTTAAATGTAACAAATTTTAGGAATGAATTGCAGTCATTATTAAAGATGATTAGAGTGTTAGCTTTAAAAATTTAAGATGGGTCTGTTTATATGAAAAGCTTTAATAGTCCACTTTGATTATTTCAGACAACTAGATTCATTGAAATATCACTTGTTAACAGTGCCTAAGATCGTGTTCAAAATCAGTCATGTCTTTTAGATGTGTTCTGAGAAAGTTTTTAAATCAATGTATTTGGCACAATATAAGAGACCTGAGCAAAAAAGGGGGGCAAGGAAAGAAAATGCAGTTTCTGATGATTCAGCTGGAACTAGTTAAATCCTTAGGGATTACCAATAAAAAGTCCTTTCGCCTTGCTTAAGATGGTTGCTTTTTAAATTTGTCAGATATATGTGAATTAATTTAAAACAATGATGAAATCAGGTAGTATTGCCAGTACATTTGCTCACTGCCTCTCCTACCTCTAACTCCACTAAGAAAAAAATGAGATAATGTGTTACAGAATAAAGAATTATGAACTAAGAAATTAGAAATACATATAAATACAATTTTCCTCTTTTCCTTCACCTAGGCAAATGAGAAAATAGTTTTATGATGTAAGATGTCAACAAATTAATATAGTTGCTTTGCAACCTAGTAAATTCAAAGTACCAAATTCAATTAGACTCCTTTATCACTGTATAATCAGCTTGTTAGCCATTATTATCATAATAGATTCTTGACCAATTTTAAGTCATTAATATTACAATTTAAAACAGAATGTGGTACAGAATAAAATTTCTGAGATATTTCAGTTTATTAGTTGTTACATGTGTAGACTAATGCTGACATGACTGATTTTCTTCTACACTAAATTATTTCAGAATTAAGTTGTCCAAGAAAGCAAAACCTCACATGCATACAAAGAAAAAGACTAGTGGTGCTAGTACCTAAAACAGACTTGAAACCATTATTTAATTCATCTGTGCATGAAATTTTCAAGTAATGTTTTATTAGGAAAACAATTATTTTCAATGTCTTCAAGTTAAGAAAAAGAAAATATGAGTTCTTTACAAAGTAACAAGTCATTTAACTCGTAAAAATAAAGAAGGAAGGAAAATTTTTTACTAGTAAATGTTCTCTATACTTTCTCCACAAAATAATACATGGGCTATAGAGTTTGTTGCTATAAGAAAAATATTTGAGAACTAGTCAGTATTTACTAAAATATGCTGTATATAGCATATTGTATAGAGTGATTTGAGTTTTCTTTACTTAAAAAAGCCTAACTAAACTATTTTTACCTCCTTTATAAGACATAAGGAATTTTAGAAAAAGAAGAAATAAATAAGCAAGGAAGAGAAAGGAAAGAAAGAAGAAAAGGAGGAAAGAAATTCAAATCTATGTACTTTTTCAATAGAGATGTTATCTTTTCATCTACCTACTCAATGTGTTTCCATCTTTAAATAATCTTTTTTTCTGAGAACTATTTGTAAGATATAAGATCTTATAGAAAATAATCCAATTTTCTTAGTACAGTAATTTTTAAATGCTATTGGACTAATGAATTAACTAAATAGTTGTCGTTTCATAAGCATGGAAGCCCCTCAACTACAAAAGTAGTATCATCTATAAAGCGATGTCTTTTAATTCTCATGGATGCAGAATCAAATTGATAAGACATTAATTCAACTAATAAATAGTATAGTTTTTTTGTATGTGGGTTACTATCAGATATTGCCAGTCTTGCTGTGATCATATTTTGATATACCCTTGGGGTTTCTTTTTCCCCTGATGTGAGCATCTGATTTGTAGCACAGTAGTAAAATTAACATATGCAGTTAAATTATACAGTAAGTACTAAGTCCATATTCCTCCTGCCTCAGGCCAGTGATCAATCAGACACTCTTGTTCAAGAACTTGAACCAAGAGCCCTGGAGAGAACAGGCTCAGAGTCACATTAACGATGGCACACCAGAGGGACAGTCCTTCAAACACCACTGCTCACTCGCCTGGCTGAAATTATCACTGCTAATGCAACCAGACATCCCTGGCATTCTTCTTCGTTATTCAATTTTTGTTCAAACTTTGTAAAACACGTAAGTTCTGTTCCATAAACAATATATATTACTAAAAACCAGTTTTCTTAATTTGAAAGAGAAGAATTACACAAGCATGAAGGAAACTGGAAACGATATACTTTAAAACCTAGATTAGACTCTTAGAAACTTTCATGTATGGATCTTCATATTTGCTATTATAATATGGGCCTAGATATGTCTTTAGAAGAAAGCCTGTTGTCATTCATTGCATAAATTTTGTGTAAAGAGTATATTTTTTTCTGTAAGAATTTTTAAATTTTTAGTCTATATAAATATAGCCAAAAATCTCATTAATTCTAAGACAAGAAAGTACTCATTGTCAACTAGAACCACAACATTCACAGCATCTTTTATTCTGTTTGTTATTTTGGAGAGTCAAATACCTAACATGACTTTAAAAGTTTTTTATTTTTGTTTAAAGCACATATATCCTTCTCTTTCACCAATATGCTTATCAAGAATTCAAATCAAGAGCTAAATCAAGCTGAATCAAGAAGCTAAATATTTGTATTTGGTTTTGACTAATAATTAAAACAAATATAAATTTTAAAGTTAGTGATATAGTGGAATTCTTACTAACTCCAGAAAATAAAACAAAACATGAAAACACACAGAAAAACAAAAAACTTGGATTGTTACAGGACAGAATCGTTCTCTGTGAGATCAGTAGTTCCCACAGCTTCTACCAGGCAGGGTAAATGGTTTTAAAGGAGGATCGTGCTTAAATAAATATATTCTCAGCCACCCAAGGGTTTGCCGATTTCTGGAGGGCCAGAAACACAGGCTAATGTTTGGCATCTCTGGTTTCTGACCTGGATTGAACTGGACATGCTGAAATAATGTGAGAAAAGACTGTTTTCTGGCTAGAACTGGAAGTATATCTGCCAGCATTCCTGTGAACATGCTTTTCTTCTGTCCAGCTTTGACTGTTTAAGAAGTCAAGTTATGTTAGACCTAGATTGTATTCTGAACTAGAGCTGGACTATAAAACTTTTTTGAGAATGATAGAAATGTTTAACCCAAATTTGTGAGGGCAGAGCATTTAGGAGTGATGAAATTTCCAAAAGTCAAAAACATCTGAGGAGTGAGAGAAATGAATTGTTAAAACATGTGTCAGTGGAAATGTCCTCTCATCTAGGGAAGATGGCTTGAAAATATCTTCTCACCTAGTGTATAACCAAAGATCACTCCAGATGAAAAGCCCCAAGCAGAAGATTTTGAGATGTTAGGGATCGTCTATCATACTATGTTCAATGGGAAGAAGAGGACACATTAATAGTTAAATCTCCATTTAAGCCAAAGCATGCTAAGTTCGTATTACACTAATAGGTTATTTGAGATGGCCTAATTTTGTAATTTATAAATAACTTTAAACTTTATTATTCTTCAAATTGATCTCCGTCCACCAAACATCCCTTTTCATTTTTAGAGTTATAAATTTTCTAATGGAGAACAAACAGTGACTAATGACTAATCCGAGTTTGTATGTTGTTGTTAACATACTGAAAGTTTTTTTCTCCTACTTATTATTTTATCTTGTTCAAATGTAACTTGATTCTCTTTTGGAATCATGAAATAGAGTTGGAAGGCTTCTTTAAAGGTCAAACATCCCAGAATATCCTTTGAGGAAAGGAGCGGCACATCTTCCCCATGTTACACAAACAGTAGATTTTGCCTAGGCCTATGTCCTCAAGATCATCACAAATTGGGTCCATTTTTGCCTTTTCAGTCACCAGTAAAGAAGGAGAACAGCTGGCTTCTCTCCTTTGTATATTCATCTTTTATATACTTAGAGATCAGGCCCATCTCTCAGTGTTTAACCAAGACTAAACATGAAAAGCTTCTTTGGAACTTACTCATCACTTTATTCCCAGTTAATTAATTATCATGTCGATGACTCCTGAAACTTTTCAAATTTTTTTCGTCTTCAGTTGTAGGATTATAAGTGGGCACAAAAGTCTTGAAAGAACTCAGCTGTTACTGAAGAACATATGTTGAAAATATTTTGTTACATTTCTTAAAGTTTATTGCACATTACCCTTTTTCTAAAATGAGGATAACACACAGTTGACTCATATGCTCAAATTGGGTTTGTTATTTCACCCATTACCAGCCATATTCTGTGAGTATGCTGATAGTATATATTTTCCTCCCCATGTCCTCTATTTTCAGTCCTAGTCCCAGTTAAGAAGTTAAATATTTATGTTGGATTTTGACTAATAATCAATCTGATGTCCACAACCACCTCCTGTCTACATGTCTGTCTACATATGAAAGGCATTACAATATCACCACTACCTATTGCAAAGATCCCAAAATTATCTAAATTTACTTCAATATTATCTAAACTATATTAAAGAGATAATTTTTAATGGGAAACCACATTTGAGAATCAAATATACAAGAATGAATTACCCTGTGACTATTACTTCAAATCAAATTGGAATTAAACTTTCAAATGGGCTCTGCTGCTAGATAAATAATTGTAATAAGTATTCAGAACTAACCTTCTTCAAAACTTGTTGTTTATCATATAACCTCTATCTTTATAGCTAAATTGAAAATATCAGGGAATCTAAATGTACCCTTAATGAGGAAATCATTACTATTTACCTTGTTTTTTGTGGAGGAATATTTAATATTTCAATACTCCTATCAAATACTATTTTCTAAATGGCTGTGTTTGTTAAGAAAGATTGGCAGCAATTAACACACTACCTCAATGACAGTGGCTTAAACCATAAAAATATGTATTGTTCTCTTAATTTAAAACCCTCACAATCTCAGCCGGGGAGCTCAGTGATGTCAGCAACAATCCAGGCTTATTCTTCCTGCTTTACCATGTTTTCATTTTTTTTTTTTTTTTTTTTTTTTGCATCTTCCAAGTTACAGGTGTCTGTCATAGCTCAAGGCAGGTTATAGTCATCTTCAGAGCAGGAAGAAGGGGAAATAGGAGGCTCATCTAACATTAGTATCAAGACTGTCTCATTCACTGGGAAATAAATTTACTTTTTAGAACCACCTCCACTGAGCAGAATGTGTGATCACTTGGTTACTCCCACCTGCAAGAAGTCCAGAAAAATAATTTTCTATCAGATGAGAGTTAAAGTTACCATGATTGGCATAAACAAATCACAGCTCATTTAATGGGTTTGGCAGATTGCCTTATTTTCTAGAGATCAAGGGCTCTTAGACCACCACTTAAACAAAATGGGCTCCATTGGCAGGAAAAAAAGATTTGGGGAGTGGCTTTTTGTAGGCAGCCAAAAGTGTCTAGCATAGTAGCCATTCCCCTTGAGTATTATCGTGTGCTTAGACAGGCGCCACAGATCACCAAACATCTTGGCAGAAATATGTTTCAGGAAATAACAAAAGATAGTTTTACCTAAAAGTGTGGAGCCATGTAGAAGAGACAAAACTGTTCTTAGCTGAAGAAAGGCTGAAATGTAGCAATCAAAAGGGCTCACTCTGTCTTCAGGCCCCATGTGAATGTCTTACCTGAGGTGAGGGTTAATGGAGGACTGGGCTTATGCTGAGAAAGCCCTGGACCTACCGATCTCCCTCTGGCTCCCCTTTACCCACAATGGCCACACTGTTCCCACAGTTATGCCTGCCCTCACTTGCGCTAACACCCCTCTTGTCAATCCAACAAGATTCAAACGTGAGCAAGACTCATCCCAACCCAGCCTCAAAGAGACTCAAACAGCAGGTAGAGATACCAAGAACACAAAGGACCGTGTTGTGAGCTGTAACAAAGGCATGAATGAATATATGAGATGGAGATAATAATAGTAAATTCCTCACAGAGCTGTTGTAAGGATTAAATAAAATAGTTACACATGATAAAAGCTAAATAAATATTATAGTACTATAAAAAGGGTGGACTCATATATATGGAATAAAATTAATGGTGAATGGTCACTGCTTAGATACCACTGGTGAAATATTTGAGGTTTGAAGATAAACAGTATCAAAGACTTCCATTCAAAAACAAAATAAATGTTACCTACACACAAAGAAAAATAAGAATCATTTCTTCTTATTCCTCTTCTACCACATTAAATGCTAAAAGATACTATAATATCTACTGAGTTTTCAGGGAAAATGTTTAAGAGCCAACCCAATTCTACTCACACAATAAAAACAATATAAAGACAGTCTCAAATACTCAAGGACTCAGATTAAAACCCACATAGTCTTCATGAAAAATAAAGTTATTCAAAACATACTTTAACTAAGAATAGCTGTCAGTGTCATCCTTTTAAAAACTAGGTCGAATCATGTCATTCTTTCTGCTCAGAACTATCCAATCATCCCCATTAACCTAACAGTGGTCAACACAACAAGGACCAAAAAAATCTGGCTCCCATGACTTCTCCTACCTCATATCCAACTCCCCTCACCCTTGGCCATTCAGCTGCAGTCACAGTGACTTGAAAAGCTCGAGACATTCTCACCTCTGTGCTCTGAAGAAACACTCCTTTCTTTCCCTCCTGTTATCTGAAAGCCACTCTGTCATCTTCTCACTCAAACATCTGTTCTTTCTGTGGACTCCTTGACCAATTGTTTATTTGAATATCCTCATCCCCAGTTCTATTTTCTCTCTTCTGGGCATTTCCAATATGTACTAGGATGTGAGTTCTCTGTATTTTCCCTATCTAATAACTTGTTTCACCTTTTTTCCCTTTGCTGTGTGGTCTGGTCATTTTGCTCAATTTTATTTCCAATGTGCTAATTCTTTTTTTAATAGCTTTATATTATTTTTAAATTATTTGCTGTGTATGTTTTATTTTAAAGAACTCTTCTTGGTCTGTAATTACTCCTATGCTCCAACAACTCGTTCTTGACTTATGGATGATATATGTTCTCAAATATCTCTAAGGACATCTTCAAATTTTAAAATTCTCTACTATTTTTTATATCATTTCTATGTCTGAGATCTGCTAATCTGTTTGTCCACCTTGGTCTTTCTCTTACAGACTATTAGTATTCTTCAAATGCCTAGTTATTCTTGGTTATACATTCATATTTACTAACATAATTTTATATTACTCAGCATAAATTGCTATCATACTTTTTTTAGTAGTGTAAGTCTGTGTACCTGAATAGGAAGGGCTCATTGAGAGTTCCATAAAAGTTGATGGATTCTGTTGAAAATCAAGCTTTCCTTTATAGTGTATAACCTTGGAGTAGGGAAGATAGCTCAATAACTTCACAAATGTCAAAATAAAGTATGTTACTTGGCAGTAGAATAATTCTCCAAAATATGGTTCTGTTAGGTACCAGTTCTTCCCAGAACATTTCAGAAATATGGTTTCCTTTTAGGTTCTTCTTTACTTCATTCAACTCACTATATACTTTATGATTAACTCCTCTCCATGTCTATTAGTCACTCATTATAGAAGGTAATCCTTGGGTTTCCATCTGTGAACTAATATTGTAGAATTCTGCTCAAACGTGTGGGAGAATGAGGAGCCACCTTAGACCACATATACTTCTGTGACTCTACTCAAGTCTACTGTTTTTTGGCCTTCCAGCTCCAAATTTATAATTTCTCTGAGGCTCAGCCGGGAAGAGCTTCTTCCTAATATGTAGCTTCTTACTCCTATACCATTTCCAAACTATAACTTTTTTTCACACATCTACTTTATCTATCAGTATATCCCTTCCCACTTTCAGAGTTCTACAAGTTTATACCATCTCTGGTTTGCTGGAGGAATCCTCTCTTGTTTACAAAATTCCCAAGGACTCACTCTGTTTTATATCTTTACTGCCATTCAATGGCAATGGACAAACACATTAGCAGATCTCAGACATAGAAGTGATATCTGGACTAAAGTTTCATGGCAAAGATGGCTATAAACCACCAAAGAAAAGGATGATCCTGGTTCCAAACCAATTATTTAAAAATGATATAAATTTTATAGAAAATAATCTATAAAATTTCACGGCCGAGACTTCTCTCAGTCTTATTTCGACATACGTCCTAATTCTGACTTTTCTGCCTTTGCTGATTTTCTTGATTTTACCCTTTGATTTGTTCTTTATTCTTTCCATTCCACCTCTCCTGCAAAGTCCTGTAAGAAAATAATTCAAGATGATACAGAAAGTAACATCTTCATTTCATTATGCTTTTCCATCCCTTAACAATTATCGTGACTAGAGAATGACAGATGCAATTGGCCCAGGAGTATAATACTAAAGCTGAGTTTCTGAGAACAAAAGTTAAAACATCAAAGCCAGTAGGACAAATGAGGAAGGCATAAACACATGTATTTTCTAATTTAAAATGAATAAATAAAAAATATTTTTCATTTTAAATTGGTGAATCAAATAAAATTAGAATAAGAGAAATTAGAATGTAATAGGATTGTCCAGTTTGATGCAAATGTTAATTCATTAAATATCATTGTCTTTGTACTTGCCTTAGTAACTACTGAAACGTACGTATATTGATGATGGCTGTCACTTATGGTCTCGTTTTATTAGATGGTGAAAAACCTCCTTTAGGAGGCTTTATAATTAGCATAGACAACCATCATCTGTTTTGGATGATTTTGGAGACAGAATTTTTAGGCCCCTTCCAGCTCTGATCCTGTGTCTGGGTCTAAACAAAATGAATCATTTCCAAACAATGTTCTGAAATGCACACATCAGCACTTCCTGGTGCTGCCTTGTCTGAGAGGCTCAGCTACAAGCACAGACTTGTAAACAACGCTTTACCTTCCCTTATCCTACCACTTATCGCAAAACACATTTCTTGTTGTTTTCACAGTGTGCCCTGTTTCCACCTTCTCACACCTGCTTCTCTGCTCTGTCCTCACCCCGTCCACACACAGTACTCAAATATATATACCTACTGACTCTTTCCAGCTCATCAACTAATCCCTCATTTCCCTCCAAGTCAGACTGCCCAGCTGCAAGAGCATCATTAAATCATAGTTTATATGCTCTCCTTCCTCTCCTTCTTGCTGTAATATGAAGTAAATAATTGTTTCACAAAGTGTTTTTCTCTGGAAAAGTTTTCTCCTTTCAGAGACCCAAGTTTTTATAAAAATTTAAGGGAATTGAAAGTTTTGGACTTGGTAGAGAGAGACACTTGCTCACATTTGCACACGATGACCCACCATTAAGTAAAATTATTAAGTACAACACAATCCATCTTTGAGTTATAAATTATATGGTTACTCAACCTCAGATATATATACATATATATGCACATGCACATATAATTGCAAATATTTCTCAATAAAATTAATATGTCTAATAAAATACTTGAGTTAATATAGTTTTCCAAATCCTATCTTTCCATTGATTTTTATTATAAAATTACCAGGAAAAATGGAAATAATAATAGCAATAGCTAATGTTTTTTGAACTCTTACCATGTTCCAGGCACTGTTACCAACACTTCAAATGGAATAATCAATTTAATCCTCATAACATCCCTATGGGCTGGGTGTTACTTCTACCCACATTTTATGGATAATGAAATGAGATACAGAGATTTTACGTATTCTACCCAAGATCACTGCTACTAAATGACATAGTGAGGATTCAAATCTGTAGTCTAGTTTTAAAATTCATGGTCTTAACCAACACAATTTAATGCATCATGATATAACGAAATAGTGCTAAATAGAAATAAGGCCTAAAAACTATCAAATGGAAAATTTAATAGAGTACCAATGATATCATTGAACGTTTTAATACTAATGTAGTTATATGCTGCACAATTTCATCAAAATTGGTTAAAATACATCTTTGCTTGCAAGAAAAAAAGTCATCTTATGTTAAAATTATGCATATGCTATGAAGTGAGTCTCTGTGTACCCCCAAAATTTCTATGTTGAAATCCTAATCCCCAAGGTAATGGCATTAGGAGGTGGGGCTGCTGGGATGTGACTGGTTCATGAGGGTGGACCCCTCATCAATGAGATAAGAGTCTGTATTAGTCAGGCTTCTCCAGAGGGACAGAACTAATAGAATATATATATGTATATATACATAATTATATATGTGTGTGTATATACATGTCAATATATATGTGAGTTTATTAAGTATTAACTCACATGATCACAAGGTCCCACAGTAGGCCATCTACAGGCCAAGGAGCAAGGAGAACCAGTCCGAGTTCCAAAACTGAAGAACTTGGAGTCTGACGTTCGAGGGCAGGAAGCACCCAGCATTGGAGAAAGATGTAGGCTGAAAGGCTAGGATGGGCTCTCTTTTCACATCTTGCTGCCTGCTTATATTCTAGCTGTGCTAGCAAATGATTAGATTGTGCTCATCCAGATTAAGGGTGGGTTTGCCTGTGCCATCCCACTGACTCAAATATTAATCTCCTTTGGCAGCACCCTCACAGACACACCAAGGATAAATACTTTGTATCTTTCAAATGGACACTCAGTATTAACCATCACAAGTCCACCCCTTGTCAACCTGATCCCATATACATCTCCTGAGATCATACTTAATCTTCAAAAAAAGACAATGATAAGGTCATAATCACACCTAACATAATACAACTTTCCTTTGTACAACCAGAAACGCACCAATCCCCAACCCCAATACTATTGCAAAAAGTTAACAATATCTAAATGCTGAGGTGAAGTCGATAAATCTTATGTCATATGATAAAGAGAGGAAATAAAATGAAGATATTTTCTTAGTACAAGTGTATACATGCACAAACATGTTTTTAACAAAAGAAGAAGGAAACACTCAGGACCCAATTACAGTCCTCATTGCTGCAGCTGGTCATGTGGTCATAGCTGTTATTTATGACTACCTTATTCTACTCCCCATTCTGTATTCCCTTTGCCTTCAGCAAGCACCTCAGCAGGTAGTGGGGTTTTTTTCCTGATGGAGTGACCCAAAACTTCATTCCAGAAGGGTCTGGGTCATTTGTAGTCCTCCCTGGATTGGGCTGTTGTAGTTTCCCATTGATCTTAATCACAGGACATGGTAATACTAAGAGACATCCTAATGGATCTCCTGTATTCCATGCATTCTCTTCCTTACCTTTGCTGTGGAGTAGTAGACCAATTTCATCTTGATAGTCTGGGTCAATCACCCCAGCCAACACTGTAACTCTCTTCTTAGCCTGTTGACTTAAAGGTAGGAGAATTCCAAAGTATCCAAGTGGCAATCTCAACTTTCAGTTTGATAGAATCTTTGTTGTATCTCCTGGTGGTAGCATTCCTCCCTCTGGAACTAAGACCTCTAGGTCAGAAAAATGTAATGTCGTGGGAACAGGAAGCAAAAATTTTGCTAGTGGATGACTAGGGGTGATGGTGACTGGTGCCACTTCCACTTCCACCCCTTGCTTCCTGGACCTATGGATCCTGGCTATGGGAGAAACAGTACCATATATTAGATGCTGATTCAGAACAAATAGCCTTCTGGAGAACTTTGCTCCAGCCCTGCAAAGTATTGTCACCTAGTTGGTGGTGTAATTTTGATTTCAAAATGACATTCCACCATTCTATCATTCCAGCTGCTTCAGGATCATGGGGAACATGGTAAGACCAGTGAATTCCATGAGTATGAGTCCACTGCCCTGCTTCTTTAGCCATACAGTGAATGTCTTGGTTGGAGGCAATGCTGTGTGGAATACCATGACGGTGGATAAGGAATTCCTCGGTTCATGGATGGCAGTCTTGGCAGAAGCATTGTGTGCAGGATAGGCAAACCCATATCCAAAGGAAGTGTGTATTCCATTGAGGACAAACCCCTGCCCTTTCCATGATGGAAGAGGTCCAATATAATAAACCTGCCACCAGGTAGATGGCTGATCACCCTGAGGAATGGTGCCATATTGAGGGCTCAGTCTTCGTCTTTGCTGCTGGCAAATTGGGCACTCAGCAGTGGCTGTAGCCAGGTCAGCCTTGGTGAGTGGAAGTCCATGTTGCTGAGCCCATGCATAACCTCCATCCCTACCACCATGGACACTTTTTTCATGGGCCCATTGGGCAATGGTGGTGGTGGCTGGGGAAAGAGGCTGAGTGGTGTCCACAGAAAGGGTCATCCTATCCACTTGATTATTAAAATCTTCCTCTGCTCAGGTCACCCTTTGGTGAGCACTCACATGGGATACAAATATCTTTACAGTTTTTAAACACTCAGAGAGGTCCATCCACATACCTCTTCCCCAAATTTCTTTGTCCATGCTTCTTCCATGTCCCTGACCAGCCACCCAAACCATTGGCTACAGCCCATTAATCAGTATATAATAACATATCTGGCCACTTCTCCTTCCATGCAAAGTGCACAACCAGGTTCACTCCTTGAAGTTCTGCCCACTGGGAAGATTTTCCTTCACGGCTGTCTTTCAGAGATGTCCTAAAAAGGGGCTGTAATGCTGCAGCTGTCCACTTTTGGGTTAAGCCTGCATATCGTGGAGAGCCCACTGTGAACCAGACTCTAGCCTTCTCTTCCTCTGTCAACTGATCTTAGGGAACTCACCATGAGGCCACCGGTGCAGGCAGTGGGAGAGAAGGCAGGGGGACAGGAGTGGAGACCATGGGCATTTGAGCCACCTCCTCATATAACTTACTTGTTCCTTCAGGACCTGCTCGAGCCCAGTCACATATGCACCACTTCCATTTGATGACAGACTGCATCTGTGCATGACCCACTTTATGGCTAGATAGGTAGGAAAGCATCCAGTTCATAATAGGCAGTTCAGGTCACATGGTGACTTGATGACCCAATCAAACATTCAGTTTCCACTAAATCCCAGTAACAGGCCAAGAGGTGTCTCTCAAAAGGAGACTAGTTATCTGCAGAAGATGGCAGGGCCTCGCTCCAAAATCCTGGAGGCCCCTGCTGTGATTTACCTATGGGGGCCTGCCAGAGGCTGCAAACAGCATCTCTATCTGCCACTGACACCTCAAGCACCATTGTATCTGCTAAGTTATATCGTCCAAGTGGCAGAGCAGATTGCACATCAGCCTGGACCTGTAGCAGAGACTTTTCCTCTTCTGGACACCACTCAAAGCTGGCAACCTTTCAGGTCACCTGATAAATGGGCCAGAGTAACACACTCACATGAGGAATGTGTTGCCTCCAAAATCCAAATAGGCCCACAAAGCGTTGTGTCTCTTTCTTAGTTTTAGGAGGGGCCAAATGCAGCAACATATCCTTCACCTTACAGGAAATATCTCAGTGGGCCCCACACCACTGGACCTCTATAAATTTTACTGAGATAGAAGGTCCCTGAATTTTAGTCAAATTTACTTCCCGTCCTCTGGTATGCAAAAGTATCACCAATAAGTCCAGTGTGTTTGCTACTTCTTGCTCACTGGATCCAATCAGCATAATGTCATCAATGTAATGAACCAGTATGATATCTAGCAGAGGTGAAAAGCAACCAAGGTCTCTCCAAATAAGATTATGACACAAGGCTGGAAAGTTGATATACCCCTGAGGTTGGACAGTAAAGGTATATTGCTGGCCTTGACAGCTGAAGGCAAATTGCTTCTGGTGGGCCTTATGGACAGAAATGGAGAAAAATGCATTTGCCAAGTCAATGGCTGCCTACCAGCTACAAGGAAATGTATTAATTTGCTCAAGCAGTGAAACCACATCTGATACAGCATCACTTGGTTAAGCTTATGATAATCCACTGTCAATCTCCAAGATACATCTGTCTTCTGCATAGGCCAAATGGGAGAGTTGAACTGAGATGTGGTGGGAATCACCACCTATGTGTCTTTCAAGTCCTTGATGGTGGCACTAATCCCCACAATCCCTTCAGGAATGCAACATTGTTTTGGATTTACTCATTTTTTTTTAGGTAGATGCAGCTCTAATGGCTTCCATTTGGCCTTTCCCACCACAATAGCCCTCACCCTACCAATCATGGAGCCAATGTGGGGATTCTGCCAGCTGCTAAGTATGTCTATGCCAATTATGCATTCTGGCACTGGGGAAATGACCACAGGATGAGTCCGGGGACCCACTGGACCCACTGTAATTGAGACCTGAGCTAAAACTCCATTAATTGCCTGACCTCCATAACCCCCTACTTTAACTGGAAGACCACAATGATGTTTTGGGTCCCCTGGAATCTAAGTCAGCTCAGAGCCAGTATCCAGTAGTTTCTGAAATGTCTGATCATTTCCCTTTCCCCACTGCACAGTTACCCCGGTAAAAGGCAGGACATCTCCATGGGGAAGGATGGGAGAAAGATTAACAGTATACATTGTTGATAATGTAGTGGGGTCCTTCCTCAAGGGTACCCGGCCTCCCCTTCATTCAAGGGGTTCTTGGTCTGTAAGCTGGCTCAAGTCTAGAAATTGATTGAAGGGCCATGATTCTCTGTTTTTACAATTCAAATTAGTATGTTGTCCATTCAACCTAGAAGTGTTCTGCTTTTATAAATTAAGTAGGAACGCAGCAGCCTTCCTATCAATTTCACATCTAGGAACACCATGATCAATTAGCCAATGCCAGAGCTCTAATAGTCAGACTATTCTGATTGCCGCTTTGTCTCTGCTGTTCATTACTGTAATTACACCCACCTTGCCTTTGACTGTTGAGTGCTGCCACTTGGCCCCTGCCTTCTTGGAATCTAGTTATTCCCACTGTATTTAAATTTTGTAATTGGGTGACTGCAGTTCCCTCCATTAGATCTGACCTACAGAGAAGAGCAATCATAAGGCTCTTCAAAGATGCAGGTGCTGTCCTCACAAATCTATTTCACAAGGCATTGGTCAAGGGTATATCTTCTGGACCCTTCCAGCTGTGATGAGTAGGTCTGAAGTGACTAATCCACTACAACATACTGACCTCCCTAAGCCTTTGGATCTCTTCCTCTACATTAAACCAAGGGATATCAGGCATTTCCAGCTCACTCATGGTGCGCCATCTTTTAATCCATATTTCAGCTAACCAAGAAAATAAACTATTAGAACCTTTTTTAATTCCTTGATCTAAAACATTAAATGCAGAGTCCTTACTTAGTGGACCCAAATCAATAAATTCAATCTGATCCAACTCGATGTTCCTTCCACCATTATCCCATACCCTTAATATCCATTCCAATGCCTGTTCTCCAGATTTCTCTTTATACAAATTAGAAAACTCGAGCAGTTCTTTCATAGTGTAGCACACCACCTCATGGATCACATTCTCAACTTCACCTCTAAGGGCCTGCTGGGACTTTAATCTAGTTATAGGTCTAGAAGCAAACAGGGATGTTGGGGGTGGCTTCTGAAGAGAATCAACAAAATCTTGCCTGGCAACTGCCTCAGGGGAGGCCATCACTGTTGCCTCAGGCAGCACAGGGTTTATCTCCTCAGACAAAGGTGGAAAGGCTGATGGCAGCATCAGTTGGGGAGGGGATGTTGCCACTGCTGGGGATGGTGAAGCTGTCTTGTCTGGCAAAAAGTTTCATCGGAGTTTACAAACTCAATGTCCCCAGCTTCATCGGGGTCCCCCACACAACCCCATTCCAAGTCGTAGGGTTTCCTTCTTTTCCAGTCAATACCCTCACTTTAACAGTCGACATCTGGCAAGGCTGTGCATGCATTTTTAGTTGCAGGTCAGCCATTCTCATGATAAGAGCTTGTATCTGTTTCTCCACTATTTCAGCTCTTTCTCTACTGGAGATAAGACTCTCACTCAGGGCAATCTTAACAGATTTGAAGCTCAGTATGTGCTTCTAAACCCTGAGTTCATCATTTTCTTTCATCACGTTGTCCACTGAACTTAGGAACAGCCATCCATCTTCATTATGTTCCTTGGTTCTCCACATATGGCCAAAGGCATTACATATAGAGTCACTAAACTCCTTGCCTCTCACGACTGATCAATCAGGATTGTTAAATGCATTTATTTTGCATAAATCTTTAAATAGTTCATTCCAAGGACTCTCAGTGTTCTCCATACTATTAGAAACAGAATCCTTAGCATTTTGGGTCTAATTAGATTAAGCAGCCAACTCCAGATACCCACAAAACCAATGAAAGAACTCCATTCTTAACACATCTATATAAAAGGGAGTTTATTAAGTATTAACTCACATGATCCCAAGGTCCCACAATAGACTCTCTGCAGGCTGAGGAGCAAGGAGAGCCAGTCCGAGTTCCAAAACTGAAGAACTTGGAGTTTGATGTTCTATGGCAAGAAGCCTACAGAAGAAGGGAAAGATGCAGGCTGGGAGGCTAGGCCAGTCTCTCCTTTCACATTTTTCTGCCTGCTTATATTCTAGCTGGGCTTGCAGCTGATAATATTGTGCCCACCCAGATTAAGGGTGGGTCTGCATTTCACAGCCCACTAACTCAAATATTAATCTCCTTTGGCAACACCCTGACAGAGGCACACAGGATCAATGTTTTGTATCCTTCAATCCAATCAAGTTGACACTCATTATTAACCATCGCAGAGCCCTTATAAAAGATGTTTATGAGAGACCTCTCTCTTCCTTCAATATGTTAGGACACAGCAAGAAGGCACCATCTGTGAACCAGAACGTGGTTTCTCACCAGATACCAAATCTGCCAGCACATTGATCTTGAACTTCCCAGCCTCTAGAACTGTGAGAAATAAATTTTTGTTGTTTATAAGCTACCAAGTTTATGGTCTTTTGTTATAACAGTCCCAATAGACTAAGGTAGCATATGGTACATCCACATACTCCCCTAGAGCTACTGCGAAAGGACAGATAAGTATACAAAATGTGACATGAAAGAATTGTAGTTATGCCTTTGTATGTCACATGATTATGCATTTCCTAGTGCCTAGCAGCATCCTTTGCACACAAGGGGCATCCAATAAATGTTTATTGATTTGGATAGACATTTATTGGTAGCCCTGCAAGGGAATTATAAGGCATAAAGCATCCGAATGACTTCTTCAAACATAGTTAAATTTAATTCTATGAGGATGTATAAACTATGAAATAATCTTTTTTTCAGAAGTCTTCAGCAAGATATGCGCAGGTAAATGCTTTGGTCATAAGCTGTAAGAATGTTGAAGCACAGACATCAGAAATCTTCTAGCCCAAACCTCTCATTTACAAAAGAGGGAAATGTTCCAAGTGTTCATTGACTTGCCCACACAGCTGGTTCATTGCAAAAGTGTGACTAGTCTCTGGATGCCTAGGTTGACTTGAGAGGTGCAGGTATGTACACAAACACACACAAATTCTATCTGCCATAAACTATCTTTCTCCTCAGTACACTACAGTTCTGAAATCTTAGCATTAAAAGATATTGCTTTTAATTATGTAAATAATTAAGTTATCTGGTACCCAAGATTTGGGGGAAAAAAAAGGAAAAACAATGGCCTGACCCTTCACATTTTTCATGAGTTGGTGCTGTGCTGAGTGTTTTGGCTGCCAGGTAACTGCTAATTGAATGCTTTCTGCAGCACCACTGAGCAAAAAGTTTACTATGTACCTGAGGAATGCCCTCAGTGGACATCTGGAACTTGTTCTCCAACAGTATTTTTATTTCTCATTTTAACCTTCTCTCTTCTAAAGTGAGGTATCCACCGACCCAAACCTAAGAGAGTGCTGATGCTGACAATGTATATAAAGGGAAGCATAATCTATCTAACTCTCTGGGCTTTCTTGCCTACTTTGCACCTCTTAGATGTAAAAACAAAATAAGACAGTTGACTATCTAGCATGTCACATAAACAGAAATCACCTGTTAACTCCTTAAAACTATATTTATTAATACATTTACTAGCATAGATTAGTTAAAAATGTAGTTGATATAGTGATTATTGTTGACTCCCCAATATCCAGTTTATCACCCCAACAAATAGCACCAGTACAATTTTGTGACCAAGGCTGCATTCTGATTTATTGTTATTGAAGATACTTAAAATAATCCAATAACCTTTGGCAGTGATTGGGATGAGTCCTTTAGCCAACTTGGTCTTATGAGACATGAGAAAGAATTTAGAGGGCTTCTAAGAAGTTTCCTCACTCTCACAAACAAACTACAGAAGAATGACAGCCCTCTGTTCCTTTCCTACTGGATGTGAATAAAATGTATAGCCCTTATTGCTACTACAACGATTATTTAATGACATATCAGGGTTACTTGGGCCAGATAATTCTTTACTGTGGGGATATTATAGGACATTTAACAACATCTCTGGCCTATGAAACTAGATGCTGGTGGCATTCTTCCAGTCATGGCAATAAAAAATGTTTCCGATATTGTCAAATGTGTCCCCTCAGGGGCAAAATCTTCCCCAGTTGAGAAACATCGACTTAGATAAAGCTAGAAGAGTAGATAACAGCAGGGAGAGATTAAAGGAAACTAAATTCATGGCTATGTCATTGAGACTCTAGGTCAACTCATTCTGAAACTTCTTTCCATCTGGCCTATCATATGAGCCAATAAATTCCGTGCCTTTACTCTCTTAACTAGTGTGAGTTGATTTGTCACCTGCAGTGAACAGCAGCATAGTGGATACTGAGCAAAACTTGGAGTGAATTGGATAGTGGTAAGAAGAGATAAAAAGATGCAATCTCAAGGAAAAAGCAGATGGCTTATGGAAGAAGATGAGAAATATTGGGTTGGGGGCACATGATGGTGATTAACTTGGAGAAGTAAGTGCCAAAATAGGTTGTTAGAAAGAAAAAGGGAAAGGGCAAAAGTACAAGAAAGACTTACTCTTATAAAGAGAATTTTAAACTAATGCTAGCCGCATTTTACTATTTTTCCCCAAGTATTTGTTTCAACAGCAAAAGTAATACATTTGCATGGTACATTCACTTCCCTCTTCCCTAAATGACTACTTCACATGACCAAGCTCTTCAAACCTCAAACACTTTCTCCCCATCTTCACATAGAGAGGGGTGTGGAGGTTCCTCTCCACCCCCGCAGTCAAAGTTAAGTTGTCATCAACTTAAAATAGCCTGCTATAACTATAATATGTTTTTGTAAGCCTCATGGTTACCACAAAGCAACAGCCTGTAGTAGATGCACAAGAAATAAAAACTGGGAATGAAAACAGCACTAGAGAAAAACGTTTAGACACAAAGGAAGACAGCAAGAGAGAAAGAAAGGAACAAAGTATCCCCCCAAAAAACTTAAAAAATTAACAAAATGAGAGTGCTGAATCTTTACCTATCAATAATTATATTGAATGTATATGGATTAAATTCTTCAATCAGAAGACATAGAGTGGCTGAATGGATTAAAATAAAAACAGGACCTAACTATATACTACCTACAACAAACTAACTTCACCTGTAAGGACACACATAAACTGAGAGTGAAGGGATGGAAAAAGATCTTTCACACAAATGGAAACCAAAAGAGGGCAGGAGTAGCTGTAATTATATCAGATAAAGTAGACTTTAAGTCAAAAATTATAAAAATAGAGAAGGAAAGTCATTATATAATGATAAAGAGGTCAATTCAGCAAGAGGGTATAACAGTTGTACATATATACATATATATAGGCATCTGACAGAGCGAGTAAATATATCAAGCAAATATTAATAAATTTGAAAGAAAAAATAGACTGTAATATGATGATTGTGGGGACTTCAAGACCCTGTTTTCAGCAGTAGATCATCCAGACAAAAAAATAATTCAGGTAACGTCAGACTTAAAATAAAGTTTACATCAAATGGATCCAACAGACATATACAGAACATTCTACCCAACAGCTGCAGAATATACATTCTTCTCAAGTGGATATAGAACATTCTCCAGGACAGATTATATGTTATGCCACAAAACAAGTCCTAACAAATTTAAGAAGATTGAAATCATGTCAAATATATTTAACGACCACAATAAAAAAAGAGCTAGAAATCAATAACAGAAAGAATTTTGGAAAATTCACACATACATGGAAATTAAATGTGGTCCTGAAGAACAAAGAGGTCAATGAATAAATTAAAAGGTAAATTAAAAATTGTCTTGAGACAAACTAAACTGAAACCACAACACACTAAAACCCATGAGAAATAGCAAAGGCAGTTCTAAGAGGAAAGTCAATAGAAATAAAAAGTCTACATCAAAATAGAGTGATCTCAAATAAACGATGTAATGTTGCACCTCAAGGAACTAGAAAAACAAGAACAAACTAAGCCCAAAGTTAGTGGAAGGAAGGAAATGGTAAATACCAGAGTAGAAGTAAATGAAATAGAGACCAGAAAAACCATAGATAAGATCAATTAAACTAAGATGGTATTTTTAAAAGGTAAAATTGACAAACCTTTAGCTAGACTAAATAAGAAAAAAAAGAGAAAACTCAAATATATAAAATCAGAAATAAAAATAAAGACATTAAAACTGATACCACAGAAATCCAAAGAATCATAAAAGACTATCATGAACAATTATATGCCTACAAATTGCATAACTTAGAAGAAATTGATAAATTCCTTGACACATACCATTTATCAATATTGAATTATGAAGAAATAGAAGATCTGAAAAAATGAATAATGAGTAAGGAGATTGAATCAATAATAAAAAGTTTCCCACCAAAGAAAACCAAGACTTGATGACTTCACTAATGAATTCTACCACTGAATTCACACATGCATATATATACACATAGAGATATAATGCCATGATTTTCATATAAATCATGCATATTCTTCACATGAATATATAAACCTATACTCCTCACAAACATAAATTATGTACATATCAGTCTTATTATGTCATGTATGTCATGAACATCTTTTTCAACTAAGTACACACTTTCTATCATTTTTGCTAGCTGTATATTACATCAATAAAAT
Source organism: Hylobates moloch (assembly GCF_009828535.3). Taxonomy (NCBI): domain Eukaryota; kingdom Metazoa; phylum Chordata; class Mammalia; order Primates; family Hylobatidae; genus Hylobates; species Hylobates moloch. The sequence goes on along the minus strand of NW_026652276.1, from coordinate 53,413,983 downwards.
TTACTATAATGAGTTAATCATTCTATTATTTAAATTTTTATTATATCTAGAGTAACATTCTACAAAGAATATCTTTCTTAATTGTATATTGGTATTATTGATTTTGATTTTTAGCATAAAGAAAAACTATTGAGCTTTCTTTGTCTTGTACCTAGTCACTTAATAAATAGCATTTATTTTATTAGATTTAACAAATTTTAATAAAATTTTCTAGGAGTACATTAATATCATCTGAGAATAATTATGATATTGACCCTCCTTTTGTGATATTTAGTGTGATTAATTGTGCTTAATATATTGTATTTGGTAGAAATTCCAAAGATTATTTGAACAATAGTGGTAATAGAAATTATCCTAACTTCTTTCCAAACTAACACTTGTGGAATACAGTCATTTATGTATATGTGAACAATTAACCGTTACTAATTTTTAATTACATTTTGGAAGTTCCCTTTTATTATTTATTGGCTTTTATCAAGAATAAATGCTGTTGATGTTTATCAAATGCTTTTTGGAGGGACCATTTCTTGATGTAATTGCTTACTTTTTCTTCTTTAATTTGTTAATGAAATTAATTAATATGGTGAATTTCCTAATAATGAATCACCCTTTCATTAATGAAATTAATCTGCATGGACACTGGGTATTATATGCTGATTTATTTACTTTATTATACACCTGGATTTTCTTTAAGGACTGGAACAGGTATTATTCTGTATCTATTTGGCCAATGTGGCATAAAGGGATAGTCATGAAATTTTGACTTTCAGTGAATTGGAATCAAATTCTAACTTCATGTTTTAGTAGCTGTGCGACATGGGCAAATTAAAATCTCTGAGTCTAAATGTTTTCATCTTTATGCATAACTGCTATAAGTTGCTGAATATAAATTTGTTTTTATTATTGTACTTTAAGTTTTAGGGTACGGGTGCACAATGTGCAGGTTTGTTACATATGTATCCATGTGCCATGTTGGTGTGCTGCACCCATTAACTCGTCATTTAGCATTAGGTATATCTCCTAATGCTGTCCCTCCCCCCTCCCCCCACCCCACAACAGGCCTCGGTGTGTGATGTTCCCCTTCCTGTGTCCATGTGTTCTCATCGTTCAGTTCCCACCTATGAGTGAGAACATGCGGTGTTTGGTTTTTTGTCCTTGCGATAGTTTACTGAGAATGATGATTTCCAGTTTCATCCATGTCCCTACAAAGGACATGAACTCATCATTTTTTATGGCTGCATAGTATTCCATGGTGTATATGTGCCACATTTTCTTAATCCAGTCTATTGTTGTTGGACATTTGGGTTGGTTCCAAGTCTTTGCTATTGTGAATAGTGCCGCAGTAAACATACGTGTGCATGTGTCTTTATAGCAGCATGATTTATAGTCCTTTGGGTATATACCCAGTAATGGGATGGCTGGGTCAAATGGTATTTCTAGTTCTAGATCCCTGAGGAATCGCCAATGTGAGAAGATATATAAAACCCTGGCATGGCCCCACTCTCAGTAAATGTTAATTTACCTGTTCTGTGAACTAATAAGTAAGGATGCCAGAACAACACATAGCCATGCTTTCAAGTGGATTAGAATGAATTTCCTCCTGAGTTACTGTGGAAATGTCCAATTGTGTATGCATAAACAGCAAAGGTGATACAAATATCACACTAAAGAAATTTTTATTTCTGTTACTACTTTAATAATAGCAGCTGCCAGTGAGTGAATCTCCTGGCTGAAGTACCTTTACAGCAATCTGTCTTTTTCATAACAGAACTGTTTGATCCAAACATGTGTTCTTGTCCAACCTTTCCCAGGACTCCTTATTTATAACTACAGTAAATGATGCCAGTGGCCAGTGTAGTTCTCCTTACATATAATCACTAAAACATATTTGCAGTCGAATAGTTACTGCTGTTTCCTTCTCTGAATTTCTTTCTAGGACACATGGAAAGGCAGAAGGCCACTGTTTGCACAGCCAAACATCCTCTGTGTCTGGAAATTTCCTTGGGCAGTCTATGCAGTAGGTTTCTAAGTATGATCAGCATGCATCTTACACTGGAAATTGTGAAAGCAGCTACCAGTACTATGTCTGGCACAGACGAGATTTCAAATAAATACATGAATAAATGAAAGGATAAGAATTTAATTAAAAGATAAGTTGTTTGGGCAACATCTTAATACCTTGAAGTACTGAAACAAATGATTTTATCCATCCATTCACACATTCATTCAAATAAATATTGACTGAGGGTTTGCTATTTTTCAGACACTAAGTCACTGCAAACATTCTGTTCACTATGACATCCTGGCCTACATGGAGATTACAGTGTGGTGAATAGATGCTTATTGAACACACACATAATTCCAAAATTACTGAAGGTTTTAGAGAAATCTAATTATGAAGCTGGTAATAGGGAATAAAAATATAGAAATTTCATGTTTTATCTATAAAAATATGAGATTTGGTGCATTGAATCCTCCTTAATCCACATTTGTACTGGTAATGTATAAGAATAGCAATTGAACATATTATGATCACCTTCTGAATACTGGATGATCTAAAATCTGATTGAAGATCTAGTGTTTAAATGAGCTTTACTATAAACTTATCATCTACAAAATCAAGAGATCACATGCACAGAGAACAACATTGAGTCAGCCATTTAGAGGCTGGCTATTTTCTTTCAAAAGCTAAACATCCCTTTATTGCCCATTAGCAACATAACACTGAAAAATAATACTATTCAAAAATAGACAGCTAAATCTTTAAATGCTAACATAGTATAATCTATAAAACCCTGGCTGGATGAAAGTAACATAAAAAGAGAATAGAATATGCTCAACAAATGGAAACATAATCAAAACAATAAAATATGTTATAATTCAATGTAGAAAAAACACATAAGGAAAAATTACAGATGAATTTTACATAAGATGGAAGGCCCTACACGGATATTTAAAAAACAACTACTCTTTGACTAGTCTGGGCCTACAAGCTGAACATGGGTAACTTTCACTTTTGGTGAGAAAAAGCCAATCAACTAGCATGCAATGCACTCATCCCTGGCAATAATTACCAAGCTCCTTTACTCTCTTCTTCTCATAACCTTCTGGCAACAGTCTATAGAACCTTGAAGATCATCAGCTTCTATTCACAGGAATTCCAGTATGACTACATGAGGAACTCTTGTTTAGATACCCAAAAGCAACACATATCCGTTTTGTGAACTTTCCCCTACTCTGCCCCATTAGGTAGACCCCTCCCATCACTTCCTACCCCTATGAAATAATCCTCTCAAGGAGCTCAGACTTCATGAAAAACAAGATTCTGAAAGGCACAGTCAACCATCCTTTGAAGAAATTGCCAAGACCTGGCTCTCTTCTCAGAAAAGGAAACGGAAAAGTATAGTGAACACAAAATGCATATCAATATCTCAATATTCTCAGCAGAATCTTCCTTTCACTTGGATCCCTTTCATCAGAATTTTAAATCCTTAAGTATTTCCCATCAGCCTAAAAGCAAAAATAAAACCAAAAATAAATTATTTACCACCAATGACAACTACACTGTCAAATTTCATGTCAGACTATTTTTTTTCAGCCTTCTAAGTTATTGACCTGATTTTGAATAGGAATATACTCCAATAAAAAACACATTGCCGATCTATCCTCTCAGCTGGTTTTCAATATTTTTGGTTAGCTCTTCCTTCTTCAAACCTTCCCCAGTTTTTCCTTCATTACAAACACCTCTTGCTTATGCTAACCTTTTCATCTCTCAGCCTCCTCAACCCAACTGTTAGACGTTAAGAGTTTTTTATGGCTAGACTGTAAGCCTTTTTCTCATTCTGTTCTCTCATTCAAGTCTACTGCTTCAATTCCAACTAGACACCAACGTCTTGCAAATTTACGTTTTAACCCCAGATAATTGTACTGGGTTTCTGTATTAGTTCGTTCTCATACTACTATAAATAAATACCTGAGACTGAGTAATTTATAAACAAAAAAGATTTAATTGACTCACAGTTCTGCATTGCTGGGGATGCCTCAGGAAACTTAAATCATGGCAAAGGGGAAGCAAGGCACCTTTTTCACAGAGTGGCAGGACAGAGTGAGTGCAAGCAGGTGAAATGCCAGATGCTTATATAACCATCAGATCTCATGATACTCATTCACTATCACAACAACAGCATGGGGGAACTGCCACCATGATCCAGTTACCTCCACCTGGTCCTGCCCTTGACACATGAGGATTATGGGTGATGGGGATTACCATTCAAGATGAGATTTTGTGTGGGAACACAGCCAAGCCGTATCAGTTCCAAACCTGTATGTGGAATTATTTACTGAACAGCTTCACTTAGATATCTCAATGCACCTCAAACTCAACAGGGCCAAAAACAAATTCCTGATTTCTCCTTGCCAAAACAAAATAACACAATGAGTGAATGAACAAAGCAAATCAATTTCTACAAAATTAACTACTTTGTTGTCTTCCGGTGTTTCTTATTTCTTATCTCAACAAAATGATCATCCACATATGACTGGATAAATTAGAAACCTAATGCTTAGCCTTACTCCCATATTCAACCAATTTTTTAGACTTCAATTCCTAAACCTCTCTTAAATGCACCCACTCTTTTTTAGCCTGTCTCTCATAACCCTAGTATAGGCATTCATTTTCCCCAGGCTTGATTTCTGAATTGCCTGACTGGTCTCTTCATATCCGCTCATACTGTCTTCCAATCCTATCCTCATACCACCATTAAGGTAATGTTTTGAAAGCTAAAATTTCATCATGCTTTTCTCCCTTACTTAGAAACCCTTCAATACCATGTTGGCCTATTGAGAAGAAAGTCTTGTACCATCCTATAGTATACAATGCCTTATGAGATTTCATTGCTGCCTACATTACTTGCTTTGTCTTACACAATCCACCCTTGCTGTCTGCTCCAGCTTCACTGATATTTTTTCAGTTCCTCAAAATAAATCATCCTCTCTCCCACCACAAGTCTTTTGCTAAAACTGTGCCCTATACTCTAGTGCTTTCTCAACTTTGAAGAAAGTTTTCATTCATGCCAACTTTCATTTCCTGAGAGAACTCTCATAAGCCATAAATCAGGTCAAGAACTCGTGTTATATACACTGGTAGCACAACACACCAATTCTTTATAATGGCATTGTTATATATCAAATAGTATTTGTAATAAATTGATTATTGTTCCTCTTTCCCAGCTCCTCTCCGTAATGGCAAAAGTCTTGAGTGCTTTTGTCACAGTTATATACCTAGGGTCTTGCACAGAACTTGTCACATAATTAATGTTTAATACATTTTATGATATGAAAACCCAAAGGAAATAATTCTATAGAGATAGATACTAGTTAATTTGATAAAGTGGAACTGGGTGCAGTAGCTCGTGCCTGTAATCTCAGCACTTTGGGAGGCTGAGGCAGATTGATCGTTTGAGCCCAGGAGTTCAAGACCAGCCTAGACAACATGGTGAAACCCTGTCTCTACAAAAAAATACAAAAAAATTATCCAGGCGTGGTGGAATGCATCTGTAATCATAGCTACTCAGGAGGCTGAGGTGGGAGGATCACCTCAGCCCAGGGAGTTGCAGTGAGCCATGATTATGCCACTGGACTACAGCCTGGGTGGCAGAGTGAGATCCTCTCTGAAAGAAAAAATTTGATATACAGGAACAAATAACTGCCTGTTTTTCAATCATTTATCTTTGATCAATAAGTACATAAATACTTTTTGAGCAGTGTATATTGACATTAATAAAAATGCCTATTTTCTTACCTGTGTATATCTTAATAATATTTTTGAATGACTAGTGGAAGAGCAGGAAAGAGTAAGGTGAAACTTTGCATTTATTTCACTTCTCCATTTTCATAATGCAAAATGTTGGATCTTATTATGTACATATAACTTGAAACATATTGCTGGTTTATATCTATAAATATAGATATAAATATTATATATGTCATAAATATAACAATAAAGTATTTAAGGGAGCTGGACCCTTCCTATCTTTAATAGTTAAATTAGTCTTTTTTAAATTTAAGAAGAGATATTGTTTACAACTTCTTGACACCAGTAGGCACGAAGTGATAAAGAGAATTTATCGAAATTTATCAAAAAATGAAAATATCAGGCAATGCTTGACTGTATTGAGAGACCTATGGATTTTAATTGCAGTTGTCAAAACTTGAATATAACTAGCTGATTTTCCACTCACCATGTTGGAGGCAAAAAAAAGCAAACAAACAAAAGGAGGCATCATTTTAAGTAATTGATACAATTTATGGTGCTTATTACCAACTTCGAGCCATTTACAAGCTCTGAAAAAAATTGGAGGCCACTGATCAAGAATATATATCCCAAGGCTATATAGCTAATATACTAGCATAATCAATTCTTTTAAAATTACTGTTTAATTTCAATGCATATATGCTATTCACTAAAATACAAATGTAATTTTTAAATATCACACAAAATATGAAAATTGATTTTACATTTTTATTTTAAAGTTTTTATTAGGTGTTCATTGACTGTAAGACTGAGTGTCTATTAGTCATAAAATTCTCAGCTGAATGTATCCTAAAATATAATAAATTATTATGTGCAACTTTACTGCTAATATTTTCAAATCAAAGTTTGTATAACATACTCTCCAACTTCTTTTTAAAAGCTATAAAAACTATGACACAGGCGGAAACATTAAGACCAGATTCTAAGTATTTTCAAATGAGACAAATGGCAAATGCACATTTAGCTCACAAGCAGAAGACATCTCTTAATTTATTCAACAACTAAATTTGTTAGATACTACACTGGTAGCTAAGAATGTTCCCAACCTCACAGGGCTTAATCTAGTTCTCTCCAAAAATTATAATCACAACTTTGGTAAATCCTGTGACATATAGATTTATTTTTTACCCTCAACCATTGTTTGTATTATGATTCTCATTATATTAAAATAGCATTTGAAGTTGATTGTTCATATTATACATACCAAATAGACAAAATAAATATTTTGATTTGTCAATATTTGATTTTGTCACTTTTAAAAAATATTTTTAAAAATTAACCTCCTATGTACATCAAATGAAAAACAAAATAGATATTATCTTTAGAAGGGAAAATGGTTTTTCAATTCACTTTACTACTGAAGACTTCATATTTTAAATTATTCTAGGTCATTTTAAAAACAAATGTTCTCATCTGTTCCCCTTTACTATTTATACACCTTCTAGATCCCACCCCATAGGTTGGCATGAATTTGCATGGCTATGTTGTTGGAGGGAAGTATTCATGCTGCCAGAGTGGAGCATGAATGAAAGGGTGTGTCCAGGGATCTGTAAAAATGTTTTTCTTGAACTGTATTGACTATTCTTTAATGCCAATGAGTCATGCAAGATCATGCACTTCCAGCACAATGAAGGGAATAGTCTCTGTTCTCCATCTATGTTATGTGAATGGATTTTGAAAACTAGCCATCTGTTTTTCTTTACCTGTTCATCACAAAATTATATTTTGCAATCAGATTAACCATAATACCTCGATGTAGATAGAAATGATTTGTATACAACTATTACTACTGCTTATATCAGTGGGCAAAATGGGTTATGCAAAATGGGAAAAATGCAAAAATGCATTTTAACACTCCTCCCTTTGTCTTATAATTGTCAATGACATGAATGCCTCCTGATCTGATCCTACCATCACAAGGAAGTTCCTTAAGGACAAGAAATACATGTTACTTGCATATTGTAATATTCCCAATATTTAGCAAATATTTCTACATTTAATAAGCACTAAAATTTGCAACAGTAGAAACAAAATGTGCCAATTCTCCATTTAATGTTCTGATAAATTACTCAGCAACTCACAATGTACAGAAGAAAGACACTGGAATTATATCACTGATAGGTTAGATTACTGTTACCAACTCTGCCTACTTTGTTGACCTTGAAGTGGTTTTCAATTTTGGCTACACAATGGCATAACCCAGAGGGTTTTAAAAATATCCCACCCAGATCACATCTCAGATGAGATAAATCAAAGTCTCCGGAGGAAAGATGCCAGCATCTGTGTTCTTTTTTCTTTTTTTTTCTCTTTTTTTTCTTTTTTTTTTAGACGGAGTTTCGCTCGTTACCCAGACTGGAGTGCAATGGCACGATCTCGGCTCACCGCAACCTCCGCCTCCCAGATTCAAGCGATTCTCCTGCCTCACCTCCTGAGTAACTGGGATTACAGGCATATGCCACCGCGCCCGGATAATTTTTGTATTTTTGGTAGAGATGGGGTTTCTCCATGTTGGTCAGGCTGGTCTTGAACTCCCGACTTCAGGTGATCCGCCCACCTCAGCCTCCCAAAGTGCTGGGATTACAGGCGTGAGCCACCGTGCTGGGCCAGCATCTCTGTTTCTTAAAACTACCCTGTTGATTTCAATGTGCAGCTAAGTTTGGAACACCTTTCCAGAGAAACCTGAAGAATGCACTTATTTCACTGATATATGTTAAAAGAAAAAGCTATGATGATTTCAATAATTGATAACAAAGAAAATAATTAATTTGAACAGACTTAGAATTTCATAGAGAATGATTAATATTTCAATTCCTCAATCCTGATAAATTAGAAGATATTCCCAGATCAAAATATCAAAATGTATGTGTTTGAAAAGTTTCATGTGATAGAAAGTACATTAAGTCTGGAGGAGGTTTCCTGGGTTTTACTGATGGTCATCCATAAATTAAACTGTACATTTCAGTTTTCTAACCTGTAGAATGATCAAGTTAGGCTGGATAATCTCTATGATTGTCTCCAGTCCCACAATTTTATAACTGGTTTAATGAGCATCCTGAATAATTATTTTAAATAGTTTCTAAAATGTAAGATTTTCCATTGGAGGGAGTATCCTTTATAATTATTAAGAAATAGGCCTTTGGTGGTACTCAAAATTCTTTGTTTTATATTTAAGAGCTCTATTAAATAAGAAAAATAAATGTAGAGTCTTTCGGTTTTGATGAAAGATTTTCCATGGCGCAAATTCTTTGACGTTGAGTCCAGATACCAAGATTGCTGCCCATACTTCACCTGAATAATTCCAATAGTATTGGCTACTATACTCTGTAAATCCCAGTTAATTGAATAAGGTTGATTCTGACTGAAAGAAGGCTTCACCACCTAAAGAGAACCATAAGAATTAATTCTAGCTGTGGTAAAATAATATGACACCCTATTACTGGTTCAGTTAGTGTACAATGAGCCTAAAATTAAACTTACTGTTAAAAGATCTTCCTCTGAATTTTAACATCATGTTGAATCTTCCATCTTTCTTCCATGCTGTGTTAACCCATTTGTATTGATATAAAGATATGTCTGATACTGGATAATTTATAAAGAAAAGAGGTTTATTTTGGCTCACAGTCCTGCAGGTTGCATGGAAAGCATGCTGGCATCTGGCTCCTGGTGAGCCCTTAGGAAGTTTACAATGATAGCAGAAGGCTAAGGGAGAGCCAGTGTATTACATGGCAAGAGAAGGAGCTAGAGAGAGAGAAAGCAGAGATCCTAGACTCCTTTAAACAATGATATCTCACTTGAACTGAGTGAGAACAAACTCAATACCAAGGGGAAGTGTTAAGCCATTCATGAGGGATCCACTCCCATGATTCAATACCTCCCACCAGGCCCCACCTCCAATATTGTGGATTACATTTCAACGTGAGATTTGGAGGGACAAACATCCAAACCATATGATGTATTCTCATAAATGTTCTTTGGGTTAATTGGTTAGTATCAACGTTAATCCCAATCTAATATTCTATCATATTCCTTAGTACCTTTATTTATTATGTTAGTCAGTTCTTACACTGCTATAAAGATACTACCTGAGACTGGGTAATTTATAAACAAAAGACGGTTAATTGACTGACAGTTTCACATGTTTGGGAGGCCTCAGGAAGCTTACAATCATAGCAGAAAGCAAAGGGGAAGTAAGGCACATCTTACATAATGGCAGGAGAGAAAGAGAGTGAAGGGAGAACTGCAAAACACTTTTAAAACCATCAGCTCTCTGAGAACTCACTCACTACCACAAGAGCAGCATGCGGGAAACTGCCCCCATCATCCAATCACCTTCCACCAGGTTCCTCCCCTGACACATGGGGATTACAATTTAAGGTGAGATTTGGGTAGGGACACAGAGCCAAACCATATCACTTATATCTCAATAAATTCTCAAAAAAATTCTGAGGAAGACACTGTTTTAATTTTTTAAAATGAGAAAGCTAAAGTTATAAAAAGTCAATAACTTGCCTAAAGTCAGTTGGTGGCAGAACCAAAGATTATATCATGTAGTCTTTTTTAAACTTAAGCAAAAGTAATTTTTTAATATTAATATTATTTTTGGTTGGAAATTATAATTCTATACATTTATGGGGTAAAATGTGATTTTTTGACATATGTATACAATGTAAAGTGATTAAATCAGGCTAATTAATGTAACATGATTACCATCTATCACTTTTTATGGGGAGATATCTGAAATTTACTCTTAGTTATTTTGAAATACACACAACATTCTTATTGAGTATAGTCACCCTGCTGTGCAATAGATCTCAAAATCTCTTCCTCCTGTCTGTGTAAAATTTTGTATCCCATGATCAACAACTCCCTATTCCCTCCTTTTCTAGATTGCCAACCTCAGGTAAGTATCATTCAACTCTCTACTTCCATGGATTCAACTTTTTATATTCTACATATAGGTGGGATCATAAAGTGTTTGTATTTTGTGCCTGCTTTATTTCACTGCCTTCTTTCACTTATATCCTCCAGATTCATCTGTGCTGTTGCAATTTACAGGATTTTGTTCCTGTTTTATAAGGCTAAATAATATTTTGTTGTGTATATATGTCACATTTTCTTTGTCCACTCATCCATTGATGAAAATGTAGGTTGATTCCATATTTTGGCTATTGTAAATAATGCTTCAATGAACAAGAGAGTGCATATATCACTTCAACATGTTTCATAAGTTCCTTTTATCCAGAAGTAAGATTACTTGATCATATGGTAGTATTATTTGTAGTTTTTTGAGAAACCTCCATACCATTTTCCATAATGGCTGTACTAATTCATATTCCCACCAAAAATGTACAAGAGTTCTCTTTTCTCCACATCTTAGACAATACTTGTTATTGTTCTTGTTTTTGATAAAAGATATTCCAAGAGGTGTGAGGTGATATCTCATTGCAATTTTAATTTGTATTTCCCTAATATTTAGCAATGCTAAGTATTTTATCATTGTATTAGTCTGTTCTCACACTGCTAATAGAAACATACCCGAGACTTGGTAATTTATAAAGAAAAGAGGTTTAGTGAACTCACAGTTCCACATGGCTGAGGAGGCCTCAAAATCATGGTGCAAGCTGAAGGAAGAGCAAAGACATGTCTTACATGGTGGCAGGCAAGAGAGCATGTGCAGGGGAACTGCCCTTTATAAAACCATCATATATCATGTGACTTATTCACTATCACGAGAACAGCATGGGAGAAACCCGTCTCTATGATTCAATTACCTCCCGTTGAGTTCCTCCCATGACATGTGGAGATTATGGGAGCTACAGTTCAAGATGAAATTTGGCGGGGGACATAGCAAAACCATATCAATCATTTATCTATGGGTTATTTGTATGTCTTCCTTTTGAAAAATGTCTGTTCAGATCCTTTGCCCATTGTTTAATCAGGTCATTTTTTTCTTTCTATTGAGTTACTTGATTTCCTTATATATTTTGGATATTAACCATTTATCAGATGTATAGTTTGCAGATATTTTCTCCCATTCTGTGGGTCAAGTCTTCACTTTGTTAAATTGTTTCCATTGCTGTGTGAAAACTTTTTAGTTTAATGCTATGTCATTGGTCTATTTTTGCTATATTTTCATTTATTCGTGTTTTCTTTATTTTATCAGCATTATATAGTTTTCAGTAAACAAGTGAGTTACCTTCTTGGTTAACTTAACATCTAAGTATTTAATTATTTTGTTCCAATTGCAAATGGGATTGTTTTCTTAATTTCCTTTTCAGATAGTTTGTTATCAGTATATAATAATTCTCACTATTTTTGTACGTTGATTTTGTATCCTGAAACTTTAGTGAATCATTTTATCAGTTCTAAACAGTTTTTCAGTAGAGTCTTTAGGGTTTTCCATTTAAAACATTGTATTATTATCAAATAGGAACAATTTAACTTCTTACTTTTCTATTAAAATGTTATTTATTTCTTTCTCTTGCCTAATTTCCCTGGCTAGGCCTTCCAGTACTATATTGAAAATGAGGGCTGGGTGAGGTGGCTCACGCCTGTAATCCCAGCACTTTGGAGGCCATGATGGGTGGATTACTTGAGCTTAGGAGTTGGAGACCAGCCTGGGCAACATGGCAAAACCCTATTTCTACCAAAAATACAAAAAATAGCCAGGCGTTGTGATGGGCACTTGTAGTCTCAACTGCTCAGGAGGCTGAAGTGGGAGGATTGCTGGAGCCCAGGAGGTGGAGGTTGCAGGGAGCTGAGATTGCACCACTCCACTCCACCCTTGGCAAGAGAGTGAGACTCTGTCAAAGGGAGAGAGAGAGAAAGAGAGAAAGAAAAAGAGAGAGAGAAAGAGAGAGAAAGAAGAAAGAAAGAAAGAAAGAGAAAAGAAAGAAAAGAAGTGATGACAGTATCTTTGTCTTACTTCTGATCTTAGAGAAAAAGCTTTCAGCTTTTCACCATTGAGAATGATGTTAGCTACAGATTTGTCACGTATAGCCTGTAATGTTGAGGTATATTTCTTCTATACCTAATCTGTGAGAGTTTTTATCATGAAAGAAAGATGACATGCTCTTTCTACATCTATTAAGATGATCGTATGATTTTCATGCATCATTTTGTTCATGTGATGTATAACATTTATTTATTTGCATACGTTAAACCATCCTTGCATCTCAGGGTTAAATCCATTGATCGTTGATGTTGTTTGAATCTGTGTCCCTACCTGAATCTCATGTTGATTTGGAGAAGCGGCCTGGTGGGAGGTGATTGGATCATGGAGGCAGACTTCCCCTTGCTGTTTTCCTGATAGTGGTTAGTTTTCATGAGACCTGGTGGTTTAAAAGTGTGTGGCACCTACTCTTCACTCTCCCTCTCTCCTGCTCTGCCATGGTAAGATGTGCTTTCTTCCCCTTTTCCTTCTGCCATAAAGTTTCCTGAGGCCTCCCAGCCATGACTCTGTACAGCCTGCAGAACTGTGAGTCAATTAAACCTCTTTTCTTCAGAAATTACCCAGTATCAGGTACTTTTTTATAGCAGTGTAAGAATGGCCTGATACAGTCATGGTAAATTATTCCTTTAATGTGTTATTAAATTTGTTTTGTTCAGAATTTTTGCATCTATGTTTATCAGGGATATTTGTCTGTAGTGATTTTTTACTTCTAGTGTCCTTGTCTGGCTTTGGTATTAGGCTAATTCTGGTCTGACAACATTAATTTGAAAGTGTTCGATCATTAAAAAGTCAGGAAACAACAGGTGCTGGAGAGGATGTGGAGAAATAGGAACACTTTTACACTGTTGGTGCTACGGTAAACTAGTTCAACCATTGTGGAAGTCAGTGTGGCGATTCCTCAGGGATCTAGAACTAGAAATACCATTTGACCCAGCCATCCCATTACTGGGTATATACCCAAAGGATTATAAATCATGCTGCTATAAAGACACATGCACACGTATGCTTATTGCAGCACTATTCACAATAGCAAAGACTTGGAACCAACCCACATGTCCAACAATGATAGACTGGATTAAGAAAATGTGGCACATATACACCATGGAATACCATGCAGCCATAAAAAATGATGAATTCATGTCCTTTGTAGGGACATGGATGAAGATGGAAACCGTCATTCTCAGCAAACTATTGCAAGGACCAAAAACCAAACACCACATGTTCTCACTCATAGGTGTGAATTGAACAATGAGAACACATGGACACAGGAAGGGGAATATCACACATCGGGGCCTGTTGTTGGGTGGGAGGAGGGGGGAGGGAGAGCATTAGGAGATATACCTAATGTTAAATGACGAGTTAATGGGTGCAGCACACCAACATGGCACATGTATACATATGTAACAAACCTGCACGTTGTGCACATGTACCCTAAAACTTAAAGTATAATAATAAAAAAAATAAAGTGTTCATTCCATTTTGATTTTTTGGAAGAGTTGGAGAAGAATTGGTATTTGTTTTTTAAAAAATGTTTGTTAGAATTCATCAATAAAAGTGCTTGATCCTGGGCTTTTTCTTTTTTATGGGAGACTTTTTACTACTGATTCAATCTCACTAATTGTTGGTCTTTTCAGATTTTCCATTTTTATTATTTAACTTTTCTAGGTGTTATGTATCTGGAATTTATCCTTTTTTCTACAGTACCCACTTTGTCAACATATAGTTGTTTATAGTAGTACTTTATTATCCTTTGTATTTCTTTAATATCAATGGTAATCTCTCCTCTTTCATTTCTGAGGTTATTTTTTCGAGTCTTCTTTCTTCTTTTTTTCCCTAGCTGACCTGGATAAGGGTTTGTCTATTTTGTTAATCTTTTCAAAAAAAACTATTCTTAATTTTGTTGATCTTTTCTATTGTTTTTCTAGTGTCTATTTCATTTATTTCTGCTCTATTTTTCATTTCTTTCCTTTAACTTTGGCTTAATTTGTTTTTCTTTTCATAGTCTCTTGAGGTTTAACCTTAGATTGTTTACCTGAGATCCTTCTTTTTTGATATAGGCATTTATTGCTCTATATTTACTCAATAGGATGGCTTTTGATGCATCCCACAAGTTTTAGTATGTTGGTTTTCATTTTCATTTTACTGAAGGCATTTTGTGACTTCCTTTTTTATTTATTCTGTGACTCACTTGTTGTTTGGGGAGACATTGTTTAGTTTCTACATATTTTTGTATTCTCTAAGATTACTCCTGTTATTTATATTTTATGCCATTGTGATGCCAAAAGATACTTGATATAATTTCAATTAACTTGAATTTGTACAATTTATTTTGTGGCCTAATGTATTTTCCATTCTGGAGAATGTTTTGTGTGCAAACATGAATTAAAGGAAGCATCAATACAGCTTTCAGCAGAAAGTATAATTTAAATCCAATGTTTATTTATTGATTTTCTGTCTATATTATCTTTTCATTGTTGAAAGTACTGAGCTCCTCTACTACAATAATATTGCAGTCTATCTCTTCCTTCAGCTCATTTAATAATTGCTTGACATATTCAGGTGCTGTGATGTGTAGTATGTATTTATTCACAATTGTTATGTCCTCTTGGTGAATTCGTCCCTTCATCATTATGTAATCACCTTGTCTCTTTTATAATGTTTTACTTCAATACTATTTTATCTAAGTATAAATTGCCCTACCTTCTTCAGATTTTTATTTATATGGAATTATTTCCCTTCCTTCACTTTCAGTCTGTGCATCCATGTTAGTAAAGTGAGTCTCCTGTATAAAGTATATGGTTGGATCTTTTTTAACGCATTCAGCAACTCTGTGTCTCTTTATTGGAGAATTTAATCCATGCACACTTAACATAATTATTGATAGGCAAATACTTGCTACTGCCACTTGGTAATTTGTTTTCTTATTGTTCTGATTGGTCTTTTGGTATTTCTTTTTCTTCCTCTCTATCTTCCTTTGTGACTGTGTGGTTTTTGGTAGTGGTATGCTTTGAATCCTTACTTTTTGTATATTGTGCAACTACTATAGGTTTTTGCTTTGTGGTTATTACGGGCTTATTACATAAAGCATCTTATCCTTATAGCAGGTTACTTTAAGCTGCTAACAAATTTAATTGCATTCAGAAACTCTACACTTTAACTCCTTAATCTCCCAAACACTTTTTCTGATTTTAATATCAAATTTTTACATTTTCCTTTCTTTTATAATTTGTATCTCAAAAACAATTTATTGTAATCTCAGTTGTTTAAAATGATTTTTTTCTTTTAATCTTCATGGTGTGGATACAATTGTTTACATACCATTCTTACAGGATTAGAGAATTCTGAGCATGACTATGTATTATTTATACCATTGAATTTTCCACTTTTGTATGTTTTTGTTATTAATTAGTATCCTTAAAGAACTTCCTTTCACAATTCTTTTGAAGCAGGCCTAGTGATGATGAACTGTCTTAGCTTTGTTTGTCAGGGTAAGATTTTATTTCTCCCTCAGTTTGTCAGAACAACTTTACTGGGTAAAGTATTATTGGTTGAAAATTTTGATTGTTTGTTTGCTTTCTTAAGCACTTGAATACATCATTCCACTCTCTTCTGGCCTGCAGGATTCCTGATGAGAAATCTGCTGAAAGCTGTATTGGTGTTTCCTTCAATACAATATGTTTCTTATCTCTTGCTGCTTTCTTTGTCTTTGATTTTTGGTAATTTGATTGAGATATGTCTTGGTGAACTCCTCTTTGAACTGAATTTTATTGGCCACCTGAGGGCTTCCTGTACTTGGATTGTCATCATCTTTCCATAGATCTGGTGAATTTTCAGCCGATATTTCTTAAATATGTTTTCTAGGCCTTTCTTTTCTTTTGTTTTCTGGAACTCCTGCTATGTGAATATTACTTCACTTTATGATGTCCCATAATTCCTATGGTTCTTTATTCTTTTTCATTTTTTCTCAAAAAGAGATTGAATAATTTCAAATGTCCTATCTTTGAGCTTGATGATTCCTTCTTCTACTTAATCAAGTCTGCTATTGAAGCTTTCTGTTGAATTTTTCAGTTTAGTTATTGTATCCTTTACCTCTAGGATTTCTATTTTTAATTGTTACTATGTCTTTTTCAAAATTCTCATTTTGTTCACACATTGTATTTCAAATTGTATTTACATTTCTATATTTTTTAATTTCCCTGAACTTCTTTGTAAGGATTATTTAAAATTCTTTGTCAGTCATTTCATAGATCTTCATTTCTTCTAGGTACATTATTGGACCTTTATAGTTTCTTCTGTGGTGCCATATTTTCCTGATTTTTTAATAAATCTTGTGTGCTTATGTTGATGCCTGTGTATTTGATGAGACAAATCCTTCTTTCAGCTTTTGTGGACATTCTTTGGTGGTAATAGTTCTTTAATATTTAGTTTAGGCTGAAAATTCTGGATGAGTTGGCTGGTAGCAACACAAGGCAGAAAGATGTTGCTGTCAGATTTTCTAGTTGAGTTGGGTCACTTCCTGTTCTCTGAGGTCTAATGATACGGTTGTCTATGCTCCATGCTCTGGTGAGATGACTGGCTAAATTCTGCTGTCAGGCAGAGTTGTTAGCTAGGCTCTGTGGTATTCTGTGACCAAGCAGGGTTGCAGGTTGTCCTCCCTGGTTAGGAGACACTGTTATTTGGAATCTATAGTTGGGCAGAGTCATGTGCTGGGATCTGAGGCTAGGTAAGGTATCTCAGGTTGCTACTTAGCCACACAAAGTGGGCAGGGCGAGAGGCAATGCTTTGTATATATGATGAACTTGGGCTTGCGTTTCTGCCTAGGATAGGCTTAAATAGAGCACAAAGGCTTGGTGTAGTTGCTGCTCAACAGCTGGGGTTAGATGGGTACAGATGTGCCCTCTTCACTTTATCACTGACTTGAATTTGTCTCCAGATGTGAGAAAGACTTCGCTAAAGCACAAAGGCTCTGCGAGGAAGCTGACTAGGGACTCAAGCCTGGTAAACCTGTGAACTATGATTCCTGCAATGTGATATCATTGGCTAGTCCTCTGATATGGCGCCTTTGTTGACCAGAATGCAGAGCAATGAATTCTACAATTATTCCCCAAATTTCCTATTCTAATATCTGAGAATGCGAATAAAATAGATAGTATTCCCATGATTAGATTATGCTATGGCACAGTTGACTCTAAAACAGAGATTATTTAAGTGGTCCTGACCTAATTGTAAGAGTCCTCAAAAGCCAAGAGTTTCTTATGGCTGATTATAGAAGAGAATATCAAGAATTTGAAATTCAGGAAGGATTTTACATGCCATTGCTGATTTGAAGATGGCAGACTTTACCTGCCAAAGAACAAGAGTGACCTTTAGGAGCTGAGAGCAGTTCTCAATTGATAGTGAACAAGAGAATGAGAACCTCAGCCCTACAACTGCAGGAAATAAGCATAAGCTTAGAAGTAATATTTTCACTGAGGCCAGGCACAGTGGCTCATGCCTGTAATCCCTACTCTTTGGGAGGCTGAGACAAGAGGATTCTTGAAGCCATGAGTTCGAGATCATCCTGACCAACATGGTGAAACCCCATCTCTACTGAAAACACAAAACTTATCCAGGCAGGGTGGCACATGCTTGTAATCCCAGCTACTCAGGAGGCTGAGGCATGAGAATCACTTGAACCCAGGAAGTGGAGGTTGCAGTAAGCTGAGATAGTGCCAATGCACTCCAGCCTGGGTGACAAAGTGATATCATGTCTCAAAAAAAAAAAAGAAAAGAAAAGAAAAAAAGTAGTATTTCCACTGAACCTCCAGATGAGAACTAAACCATTCAACATGTAGATTTTAGCCTTGTGATACTCTGAGCAGAAAACTCAGCACACTATACCAAACTTCTAAATGATCAAATTTCAAACTAATTAGTGGATGTTGTTTCAATAAGTTTGCACTAATTTGTTGCACGAAAATCAAAAAGCTAATGCTAATCAAGCTGGCCTCATTTTTTAAATGTAAGTTTAATAGTTGTAAATGCACACTACACAGAAAACTATCATTTAAAAAATAAATAAAGTATATTTTTCGTGGAAGAGCTTTGATTGGCATTTCAAACTTTCTTTGGGCAAACATAAATCTAATTTATCCCTCCAAGTATAAACAACTCCATTTCTAAGCCATTCCAGAAAACCCTTTCCCAATGTATTTCTGTGTTAAATAATTCTCACAACTATGAAATTTCCTTCTAAATCTTCATTTCCTCAGGTTAGTGGCCATTAGCGTAATGTATGGATACTATCTGCTGCTCCTATCTAGGCATCTTACACCTTATATAAAAAATGTATACACACTGTTGTGGAAAAGTAAAAATACGTAAATAATCTCCTTAAAGCTGTTAGACCTGGGAGGCAGAAGTTGCAGTGAGCCGAGATATCGTGCCACTGCACTCCAGTCTGGAAACAGAGTCTTGTCTCAAAAAAAAAAAAAAAAAAAAAAAAAAGAAGCTGTTAGAGATGGAAGGGAAGGGGAAAGAACTGCAAATGGGACCTAGAATGGCAGCAAGCACCCAGGGAATTTTAGCAACCATTTTGTTTCTCTTTCATAAACTGCAGGATTTTTCTCTTAATGCATTTCTTAACAACAATTTTCTCTGACTTCTAAAAATTTTAGCTTCATTTTGTCATAATATGATTCACATGTATAGCAATTTTTTGAGTTCTGATCTTTTTCTCAATTGGCAAATCATTTCCATACTTCTGACTCAGTGTTGTAAGAGAGAGAACCTGGCTGGATAAGCTCACTTTATTCCACCAGTCCACATTTAAGGCCAGTAGCCAGTCTAAGGAAGGCTACCACTGGATCCCTAAGGCAAAAGAAGGGTGAGATCACAGGCTCTAAAACTGATCAACTGTGCAAACAATAGAGATAGCTGCTTCCAAGAACAGACTTTGCCCAGTGGTCATCAGCTCTAATAAAGACCTCATATTGGCCAGGCGCGGTGGCTCACGCCTGTAATCCCAGCACTTTGGGAGGCCGAGTCTGGCGGATCATGAGGTCAGGAGATAGAGATCATCCTGGCTAACACGGTGAAATCCCGTCTCTACTAAAAATACAAAAAAATTAACCAGACGTGGTGGCGGGTGCCTGTAGTCCCAGCTACTCGGGAGGCTGAGGCAGGAGAATGGCATGAACCCGTGAGGCGGAGCTTGCAGTGAGCATAGATCATGCCACTGCGCTCCAGCCTAGGCGACAGAGCGAGACTCCGTCTCAAAAAAAGAAACAAAAACAAAAACAAAAACCACTCATATTTATTTTCTCCATCTCTCTGATTTACAAACTAAAATTTGCCTTATCTCTTCCTACTGAAATAACAGAAAAATCACACTTACTAATAAGGTGGGAGACGTAGGTACAAAAACAAATCTCTGCAATTGAACAATTACAATGTAACTAAGCTTTCCACAGAAGATTTTACTAAAAAGTAATTTTTCTTGAATGTTACTATAGTTGTATTATAACTATATGTCTATAAATGTAAATGGAAAATAAAACTGAGCCAAAGTTAATTTTGAAACTATCAGATAATCAGAACTGAGCTGGGAATAAAGTTATTAAATCATGTCCCTCAATCCTTCAAAAAATATCAGCCAATAAATAAGAATTTTGGTTTGACGTTGCTTATATTAAAGTGAACATTCTGGTCCTAATTAGCTAACAGTGAACAATGCTCCAATCAAACTGTTCTTTAATTTCAAGAATATAATAAATGCTATACAAGTTCCAAGGAGATGATATCACCTTTTTCTTATATAACTAAAAATAACCTGTAAACTTAATCTTGCCTTTGGATAATTAATGATTCCTAGACACATACAGAACAGGAGAGAAAGGCACAGCTGAAGGGGATAATAGTATGAGTAAAAGTATAGCAAAGGTGAAAATGGACAACGCCAGTTGAGATACATGGAACAAACCATTAATAAAGTGTTTTAGAAGTTGGTTTGTAGTAGATTAAGCCTTTGATATACAGGATGTATGGATAGAAATGTGTAAAATACACTGCTCATAACAATCTAATGAGTATAAGATAATACATTTGACGGCCGGGCATGGTGGCTCACACCTATAATCCTAGCACTTTGGGAGGCCAAGGCGGGAGGATCACCAGAGGTCGGGAATTCAAGACCAGCCTGACCAACATGGAGAAACCCCGTCTCTATTAAAAATACAAAATTAGCTGGGCATGGTGGATTATGCCTGTAATCCCAGCTACTCGGGAGGCTGAGGCAGGAGAATTGCTTGAATCCGGAAGGCAAAGGTTGTGGTGAGCCGAGATCGCGTCATTGCACTCCAGCCTGGCAACAAGAGCAAAACTCCATCTCAAAAAAAAGAAAGATAATACATTTGATAACAATAACTGAGGTTTGTCCGGCCTTTAGTTAACTTTATGTCAGGACCTGTTCTATATATATATATATATATATATGAACTTACATAGTTTTCACAATAATCTTTTGATATAGATGTTATTGCTATTTTCCATTTTACAAATGAGGAATTTGAGGCAAAGTGGTTAAATGACTTGCCCAAACTCAAATAGCTAAAAGAGAAAGTTAAAACTAAAAATATCTTATATGCTAATATCTACTTTTTGTCACTAAACCTACTTTTTCTACCCTGTTTACTTTTCTCTTTTGTGTGTTTTAAGAAAATTAGCTACAGTCTGTAAAGAAATCAATTATATACATGTGGGTATGTGGAGCTATAGGTGAGTATGTTTCTGTGTTAACTATTTCAAGAGCTAATGGCAACATGAAATCCAAGTTTGGCTTGGATTGGAACAAGCACAAACTTGTTGAACCTAAAATGTATACTCATTATATTCATTTTTTAAATGCATTTGGAAAACTAATAAACAACAATTATTTTATGGGTAAATTTCCTAGTAGGCCATTTTAAACTCTGAAATGTTTTGACTATCCAAGGCAACATTCAATATGCCATTTATTTCAAAGAGCATATAGTTTATAACTCTGAGTTGTTATTTATCCCCAGTTCCCACAATTTATCCATTTGGAGACTACAAACTTGAATTCCTTTTTCAGAATTTAACTATGTTTTCCTTCATCTAGTTTATAAAATTGAGATCTATGGAAGTGTATTAGTTCTTGCATTTGTATAAAGAAATGCCTGAGACTGGGTAATTTATAAAGAAAAAATGTTTAATTGGCTCATGGTTCTGCAGGCTGCATAGAAAATATGGTGCTGGCATCTGCTCGGCTTCTGGGCAGGACTGAGGAAACTTACAATAATGGGGAAGGTAAGGGGGAGTGAGCATTTCACACGGCTAGAGTAGGAAGAAGAGAGATGGGAGAAGATGCCACACAAACAACCAGATTTCATGAGAACTTTATCAGGAGAAAAGCACCAAATAGATGATGCTAAACCATTCATTAAGGACTCACTCCCATGATTCAATCACCTCCCACCAGGATCCACCTTCAACACTGGGGATTACAACTGAACATGAGATTAGGGTGGGGACATAGATCCAAACCATACCAGGAAGCTTCTTGTCAATTTATTCTTTGGAGGCCAACAATTTGTGATAAATACTAGTCTTAAAATTAAAAAGCTGATTTTCATAAGAAAAAAAATCCTAGCATTTTTTGTGGTGTCTGTTTATGATTGTTGAAAGGACTGCTATAGAAAAGAAAACATCAAATGAATTATCAATTAGTGATTTTTTTTTCTCTAAATTTGCACTTAGCTACTAATATTCATTGATCTTGCCCTTTTGTCAGTCAAGTTCAGGGAGCTGGAGAAGCATACTTCCCGACCACTCCATTTAGACTCTTCAGGCACTAGAGCCCTATGTATTATTGATGTATTTTATTCCAATGATAGGCTAACACTCTTGGTTGAAAAAGTTTTCATTAATCAACTACTCATGTACTGAGTTTAACTGAAGCCTGGAGGAATCAAGATCCCAAAGAAATAGGATCACCATAAGCTTGCATAAAAATGTAGAGGTACTGACCTGTTCAAATGACAATGGTTAGTAAATTAGTAGTTAATAGTAAATTAGTTTCATTTAAAAAAAATTAAATTAGTAGTACATTAATGTTATTTTTAAACAATCTTTGAAATCTTTGAGTAATTGGTTTGAATTTTCCAAATGGAAGTTCTTTGAACATAAAAACTTCTTGGGACAGCATTAGGAGATATACCTAATGCTAAATGACGAGCTAATGGGTGCAGGAAATCAACATGGCACATGGATACATATGTAACAAACCTGCACATTGTGCACATGTACCCTAAAACCTAAAGTATAATAAAAAAAAAATTCACTTTGCATCACAATGTGACATGTGTGCACACACATGCACACACACACACCTCTAAAACCAAAGTTTAATAAAACAATACTTACCCTGAAAAAAAAAAAAAAAAAAACAAACTTCTACAACTTATTGAAATGTGATGGTTTTCCTCTGATTCAGGAAACTCTTCATGTGGTCTTTTCATGTTTTCATTGTCTCTAAGTTAACTCTAGTGGTCTAACTGACCCAAAAATTTCAGCAACTTTGAAAGAAACCACTGAAGTTTATATAGTTTTATTAGACATTTCTCTAAAGCCATTTCATTTCAAGCTATTTTAGCTGTATACAGTCACTTTCAAAAGGCATATTTGTTTTCTTTTATCTTTCTCTGTCCTGTCAAAGGTCTTAATTACTTTCTAAGTGGATATCTAGTAATTAAATTATAACCTAATATTTATATGAAAGTTGAAGACTTTATTGCTTTAGACTTTCAATCTCCTGCAAAGATAAAAATCAGGTAATTTCTTTACCAAGTAACATCTGATTTGTATATGCAGTGTTTAATGAATATCATCTAAATGGTCTCTCAGTTGTTCATGCATATGTAAATAACCTAACAAGGAAAGCTTACTAGTGCTCAGCTAAATTTGCAGTTTTATTCCGGAAATTTTTTCCTGGAATTTTTCTTCTAAGAGCAGACTTTGGTTCATATTTTCTTTATCCCATGAAAGGTGATCAGAGGTGACATGCCAATTACCAGTAGGAACAATTAAGAGTGGTCCAGGCTGGGTGCAGTTGCTCACACCTGTAATCCCAGCACTTTGGGAGGCCGAGGTAGGTGGATCACGAGGTCAGGAGTTCAAGACTAGCCTGGCCAAGAGGGTGAAACACCATCTCAACTAAAAATACAAAAATTAGCTGGGCGTGGTGGCAGGTGCCTGTAATCCCAGCTACTCGGGAGGCTGAGGCAGAGAATTGCTTGAACCCGGGAGGCGGAGGTTGCAGTGAGCTGAGATCACGCCACTGCACTCCAGCCTAGGTGACAGAGCAAGGCTCCAACAACAACAACAACAACAACAAAAGTGGTCCAATTCTCTGTATTCTCTTCACCTAACCTAGAGAACTCTAAAGTTAATATGATAGCAGAGCCTATATCAGTCCAATTCCCTGAGTGACCCGTATTGATCTGTAGTGATATGTAGCATAAAGACAAAATAAATCTCTGTTATTTTAAGAGTTCTTGGTATATTATAAATACAATTCTTTTATCAGATATGTGTAATTTCTCCCAGTCTGTGGCCTGTCTCTTCACTGTTATCAGTGTCATTTACAGAGAAAAACTTTTTAATTTTAATAAAGTGCAAATTATTTTTTTCAATGAATCGTGCTTTTGGTATTATATTTAAAACTAATACCTGAACACCAGGTCATGAAGATTTTCTCTTATTTTTTTCTAGAAGTTTTATGGATTTGCATTTTACATTTATATCTTTGATCCATTTTGACTTAATTTTGTGTGAGGTATGAGATTTATGTGTAGGCTTGGATATCCAATTATTTCAATGGCATTTCTTGAAAAGACTATCCTGTTTCCATTGAATAACCTTCACACCTTGTCAAAATCAGATGGCTATACCTGTGTGTGTTTACCTTTGGGTTCTCTATTTTGTTCCATGAATTAATGTATCTAATTTTTTTGTGAATACCAGACTGTTTTGATTATAGTAATTTTATAATAAATTTTGATATCTGGTAATGGGATTACTCCAATTGTCTGTTTTCAGAATTGCCTTTGTTTTTCTAGTCTCTCTGCCTTTCCATATAAATTTTAGAATATTTTTTATATTTACAAAAAAAGGTTGCTGAGATTGTGACTGGTATTATATTTAATCTATAGATCAGACTGGGAAGAACCAACATCTTAACACTATGGAGTCTCCTAATCCAGAGGCATATCTTGTTTCCTATTTAGATATTGTTTGATTTATTTCCATAGTAATTTGCAGCTTTCTACATACATATTTTGTACTCCTTTTGCTAGATTTACAACTATTTATTTCATTTTTATTCTTGGTGCTACTACTTTTTTTTAACTTCAAATTCCAGTTTGTCATTGCTGGTACACAGGAAAACAATTGGTTTGTGCATCTTGCTTTAAACTCTTGAAATTTTTGTTTCTTTAACAATTGACTATCTCTTAGTGATTATAAAAATAGAACCTAAAGCATAATTATTACCTTTAAAAATCCTAAAATATGTCATGCTGTCTTAGGGACACAATAGCTGGTGTTGGGAAAACTGAATCCAGAAACTGAAGATAGTGATGTGTGCCCTACAGCATGGAGATAAAACATTTGCTGAAGCCTATAATAACATGCAAGACAGCTCATGTTCCCAATGCACTTGTAGCTCTAGGGGAGCATATTGGAAAGCAAATGTTCGTTGTGTGTATTGGTTACCACTGGATAGTTTTGCAATACGTTGCAAAAAACAAAAGAACTCAGGAAAGAATTAGTCAGTTTCCAAAGACGAGGAGAAAGGAAATAGAATGAGTCCAGAAATTACTTTTTTCATCCCAAACAACCAAGATTGAGAAATACTTTGTGAGTCCAACATTCACTAAAACCTTTTAATTGATTAAATTACCTCTGGGCATGGAGCAGATTAGGGTATACAACTCAGTAATTTTGTTGTTAGTTTTTTCAAAAAGGATTCATTATTACATGCTCCAGTCTCAAAGGACCTAACACAAAGGACAGAGTGAGAGTGAGAAAGAGCATGAGAGAGAAAACAAAGAAATGTTAGCAGTTCTGGCAACTGTATCTCAGAAAATAGTGTCAGTCTAGTTACAGACCCATGATTAAAATCAGATAGATAATAAGTTCCGTGAGTCTCTGAGAGAGCTGTACTTCCAAAAGAACCAGGAATCTGTTTCTTCAGACTTTAAATGATCTTTGAGCACCCAACCATATATAGGCAGGAAATGAGTTAAGAAAGCAGCACAGAGTATTCCCCATGGCCTACTTTAGATGTGGCCAAGAAATATACTGGAAAAAGCAAACTCTTTCAGAGGGTGTAGCTAGTGACTTGCAAAACAATGAACAAAGGAGTTCTTCCCAAGGAATAGAATCAGAGCATAACCAAGGAACATTCCACACCTCCAAGATAGAGAAGCTCATAATATCTTCCCAGTGAAATTTTAGAATTGATGTGAATCAGGGCCTGTAGAAAGTAAGTCCCCTATTCTTCCTGTTTCTGAAGGAAAATGTTTATTATCTTCCTTTTCCATCATTGCATATTGTGGGTGGGGGGCAGCACAGGGTGGGTGAGTGGTTGAGTAGGTGGTGCAATTTAGCTTGATTTAGGTCACTCTTCTCTAGATCAAAGCAAGCCAAATTCAGACCTAATGAACAGAACAGTGCACATCGTTAGAGACAGCTTGAATTTTAAGTTCTGTACCGTGACTGGAATGAGCTATTGTGTTGTCTCTCTTTAAGTGGTATTGAGTATGCGCTGCCTGTGGGAAGGAGAGTAATCAGAATACTTAGTGATCAAAAAAGCAAACTGTAATAGATGTTATTATGATATTCCAAGAATTCTAGGTCTCCTCTCCTTCCATAATCATTCACTTTTTATGTCTAAGTATAGTCCTGAGACTTACTTTGGTTAATGAAATGTGAGTGAAAGTGATGTGTCACTCTGCACAGAAGCATTTAAAAAACTCAATTCTCCATGTGTTTGTTGGTTTGTTATTTTAGCCTCACTTCAAATGACAAAAGAACCTGAATCAAGGTAGTCTTTTTAGCAACCCCCTTCTCTGTCAACCCAGATTGTAAATATATTATGAGAAAGAAGGAAAAAAAATGATATCGTAAACCACTGACATATGGGAGTTTTTGTTTTACAGCATAAGGTTATCCTGATTATTGCATCAGGCACTTTAGAAGATTAAACTCAACAACTTTGTAGATAAATTAAGATGTTCAGATTATGCATGAAATTATCCGGGAAAAAAATCGAGATTTTACATCCTTCCAAAATGCAGTAGTCATAATAAACACGTAAGAAGAATAATACATGCAGATCTGAAGCTAGGAAACCTTGTGAAGTTTGTTTTTTTAAATCCTTCTACTTCCCTTTTCTGTGGATATTCTGTCTCCAGAGAGCCCTCATCTCTATCCACCAACCCTAACCTCTAAATATGTAATTATACACAATTTAGAACATGATGGTTTTGGAGAATATGCAAAAGCAGTGCCATTTGGAGTTAGCAAAAATTATCTCTATTATTTGGTTTGGAAATTGGAGAAGCTCATATAGAATACAAAAAATAATGAACAGGTTTATACACATTTATCCCTAGATGCAGTAGTCAATCATACTTTCCCTTCTCTTCTTTCTCTTACCTTCTTTTTTACTGTTATATTTTTCCTATAGATAAAAGAAACATCTTTTTCCCACTTTGTATTATTAGTATATGCTTTTAAAAAAGTAGTTTTAAGATAAAAAGCAACAATTGTTGATTTATCAGGATATGTAATGGTAAGTCCACTTAAGGTAATTTTTCTCAGAAATCTGTTTTAAGATGTCTTATCTACATATTATACAAAGTCAGAATGTGTTTCATTTTAGAACTTGAAAATTGAAACACAGAGAAGTTCATTTATCTGGAATTTAATGATAACAGGGAAATTTAGGTGTTCTTACTGGTGGAAACAATTTTGACTAACTGGTAATGTAGGATCTCAAATTTCATAAGCATGAGGTGTGCTATTCATTATATTGAGAAGTTTTACTAAACGTTCAAAGATATATTATAATTTTATTATAAAATGAAGGGAGACACCTTATGGAATACATCCTAGTTCTCCCATCTCCCAAGATATTTTAACTATTATCCAGCAAACCATTTTCTTATGCATTTCTTAACACCTAGATACGGCCTAAAGTTTCCAGTGTCTTACAGCTATAAGAAATTAAACACAATATACTAAGCTCCAGGGACAAGAAATCAACAAATACCTATTTGAAAACAGCATTTTTTCAATATTATTGCAACATTAAATGGAAAACATGTTGGTTTTGATAAAATATTATTTAAAAAGTGTGAATTTATAAAGCTATAAAGTGTCAACACAAAATATACACAACAAATTAAGTCTGTTAGTATGGAAGGCATTTTGATTCTCTCAGGAATATATTCTCAGGATCAGACCATTTACTGAGTGCTGTTTTCCATGACTATGATGAGATTCAGCTGGGCCACTAACAATCTTCTCCAGGGAGCTGGCAAGTCAAAAGGGAATTGCTACAATTGGCGTCCCTGCTCCCCACTCCCACTTCACTGCCCTCAGTGAAATTGACTGTCTGGGAAGACAAAAGCATACAGACAGAGAATTCAACATCAAGTCTAAAGCAGTGCCAAAACCCACTTTATTTAATGTAGACAGTGAGTTTCCACCCACAGCTTCCATGTCCTGTAAGTGTTCCAGTCCTGTCGGCTCATGAACAATCTTTTCCTGTGGACAACTGCCAGTTACTTGATTATTATATTTTTCTTTCTAACTTTGAACTTGAATTATCTTTCACCACTTGAAAGTCTTTAATATCCCCCAATAAAAGTTACCTCTTTCTTTTAATTTTTTCTTTTTATTTATAGAAAATTCAAGAACATGAGCCTCACTAGCAGCACTAAAGAAAAAAATATTTTTAAAAAACACAATCTACACATTTTATTGGCAAAAAAGAAGAAACTGGTTGATAAAGGGAAAGTAGTTGATCTTTGATATTGTCTATTATTTCTTTCAATGAAAGTCTCAACCTCTTCTTCTGTATCTTTTTTTTTAACTTTTTGGAAACTTGCATTGAATTTTTTCTCATATTCATTAGTATGGCCATACTGGCTGGGTTTCTCCAATCTAATACTTTTCCTCTTAGCATTCTTCATTATAGCTCCTCCTACTTGAGGATAAGGCACTATACGTGACTTTATATATAATCCATTATGGCTATATTAGGCAAAAGATAATTAAAAAGCTTAAACAAGTTCATTATACTCTTAGTACACTGACATTTTTACCAGTAAATATGATAACAAGCAATATGGAAATGGTAATAATTGCCTCAAACACTGGACATAACTATCAAATCAAGAGACAACACATAGATATTCTTGAATTCTCATCTTCTATGTAAAAGTATAATAAATATTAAGCACTAGGTCTGGTTTACCTAGACCAACTAAAGTTTTCTATAAATTACAAAATTTTAAACTATATTTCATTAGGAAAATAATGTATGAGGCTTAAATCTCATGAGGGATTGGTAAGGCTTGGTTTTTTTATTTGTATACGTACATTGGTCCATATATGAATATGAAATACCTAATATGAAAAGGAATATAAACATGTCCTACCTTCCACAGAAAAAAAAACAACCTTAAGAGACTTTTAAAAATGCTATTTTCCTCAAAAACACTCTTTCTCTGTTACATCCTCAGGACACACAACATTTCCAGTTCCCGGGTAAATGCTTCCATTTCATTTGAGGACAGGTGCCATATGAGGTCAAGAGTACAGTGGTAGAACACGTAGTACACGTTGGCAGTAGGAGACATGACTTTTGGATAGAAGAATGAGAAACTAATATGTTTCCATCCAGAGTGTCAGTTAAAAACTCAGTATTTGGTAGTGATGATGGGTGGGTGGGGAGGGCTTTGTATGACTTTCTTTCTCTTGATTTTTTTATGATGTTTCAAAAATATGTACACTGTTCCAAAATAAACCACCTAGTTTTAAATAATAAGGTAATTGGAGAATTGTACAAATTTGATTGGTGCTAATTGCTTTGATATAAAAAATCTGCAAAGGAAAAAATGGCTTTCCATAAGTAATTGTAGTATTCGAATAGTAATAACAATAACACAATTAGCAAAGAAAATTATCTATGGAAGTTCTAAACAACTGCCATATGAGTAAATTCCTATCCAGTTGGGAGGTGACAGAAGAGATTTTTTTTTTATTAAAATCCAAGATTTCCTTCCATCTTCACTAGAACACCTGCTGTCGAAATCCATCAAAACTTTTAAGCAAGGGCACTAACTATAAATCCTCTTGATATTTGGTAAATTAGTTTTTGAAATAATATGATTACTTACCATTTGCGTCTTCTCTATTTTCCTACCTCATAACTTTTAATTTGAGGTAACTAGTTTAATCTTTACAGGTACTATATAGAAAGTATTTAGTTTATTACAAGATTTGAGGAAATCTCTCTTCCCATACATTTGTTCACGTAAGAGTCCAGGATAGTAATTTCCATTGGCTTGTAACTTCCTGTCAGGGAGAACCATAGTCTTTTATACTGATTGGAAGCACTGAGTTTACATCAGTTTCCTTTTGTTGTTGTAAAAGTCACCATAACATTGTGGCTTAAAAAAACACATATTTATTATCTGATAATTCTAGAGGTCAGAAGTCCAAAATGAGTTTCACAGGGTAAAATCAAGATGTCAGCAGGGCTGCCTTCCTTTCGAGAGGCTTAGAGGAGAGTCTGTGTTCCCGCCTTTGCCTGCTTTTAGAGGCTGTCCACATTACTCCACATTACTCAGTTTGTTGTCCTCCCATCTTCAAAGTCAGCAGTGGCTGGTGGAGTCTTTCTCATATCATATCACTCTGACACTGACTCTTCTGCCTCTCTCTTCCACATTTATGGACCCTTCTGATTACCTTGACCTCACTCAGATAACACAGGATAATCACCCCATTCTAAAGTCAACTGATAAGCAACCTCAATTCCATCTGCAGCTTTAATTCCTTTTGCCATTGAACCTAATATATTCACGGCTTCCAGGAATTAGAATATGGGCACCTTTGGCAGGCTATTTTGCTGCTTGCCACAGGGTATTCTTTACACATTTGTGAAACTGAGCATCTTAAGGAGGTATTTTCAATATGAAATATTTGGTTACTGATATATTTTCATGAACTTTCCCAAAAACTAAAAACATCATCTGCTTCTTTTCTTAAGGTCATATTTTCATTATATTTAGCACTTTATTTCTCCAGAAAAAAAAAGTTTAGAAATCCATATTTTTTGAATGAGTCAGTTGCTGAGATTATATTCAGGCATGTAAATTAATTAAAAACTTTGTAGAATATTATGTAATTTCTAGATTTTAATAATGGCACGTGGCTCAGCAATAGTTTCAATAGAGTAAATGAGTCTTTAATAATAACTAATTTGTAAGAAACTTTCCAAGTTTACACCTGTCTTCTTTAAGATTGTCTTACGTACTGAAATATTTTATACATCAAAAGAAGACTTTACTTAGTTAAATGCATACAACCTTACTTTTTAAATATTGCATAAAGCAAACTTAACATATAAGCACTGCTTTATTGTTCCATATTCTCTAAAAGTGTTGTACATACTTTATTTTAACAAATCATCAAGACATAACCAGACAAACAGGTGTGTTACTGTGTCCAGAATTGGTGGGTTCTTGGTCTCACTGACTTCAAGAAGGAAGCCGCGGACCCTCGTGGTGAGTGTCACAGTTCTTAAAGATGGTGTGTACCAAGTTTGTTCCTTCTGATGTTTGGACGTGTTCGGAGTTTCTTCCTTCTGGTGGGTTCGTGGTCTCGCTGGCCTCAGGAGTGAAGCTGCAGACCTTTGCAGTGAGTGCTACAGCTCATAAAGGCAGTGCTGTGGACTCACAGAGTGATCAGCAGCAAGACTTATTGCAAAGAGCGAAAGAACAATGCCTACACAGTGTGGAAGAAAACCCAATCAGGTTGCTGCTGCTGGCTCTGGCAGCCTTCTTTAATTCCCTTATCTGACCCCACCCACATGCTGCTGATTGGTCCATTTTACAGAGAACTGATTGGTCCATTTTACAAGGAGCTGATTGGTCTGTTTTGACAGGGTGCTGATTGGTGTGTTTACAATCCCTGAGCTAGACACAGAGTGCTGATTGGTGCATTTACAATACTCTAGCTAGACATAAATGTTCTGGAAGTCCCCACAAGATTAGCTAGACACAGAGCACCGATTTGTGCGTTTACAAACCTTTAGCTGGACACAGAGTGCTGATTGGTGCATAATCTCTGAGCTAGACACAGAGTGCTGATTGGTGCATTTACAATCCTCTAGCTAGACATAAAAGTTCTCCAAGTCCCCACCTGACTCAGGAACCCAGCTGGCTTCACCTAGTGGATCCCGCACCAGGGCCTCAGGCAGAGCTGCCTGCCAGTCCCGTGCCATGTGCATGTACTCCTCAGCCCTTGGGCAGTTGATGGGACTGGGTGCTGCAGAGCAGGGGGCGGCACCCGTTGGGGAGGCTCGGGCCACATGGGAGCTCACGGTGTGTGGGGCGAGGCTCAGGCACGGTGGGCTGCAGGTCCCGAGCCCTGCCCCGCGGGGAGGCAGCTGAGGCCCTGCAAGAATTCGAGTGAGGCGCCGGCGGGCTGGCACTGCTGGGGGACCCCGCACACCCTCCACAGCTGCTGGCCCCGGGTGCTAAGCCCCTCACTGCCTGGGGCCGGCAGTGCTGCTCCCAGTGCGGGGCCTGCCGAGCCCACACCCACCCAGAATGGCACTGGCCTGTGGCGCTCAGCTCCGGTTCCCACCAATGCCTCTCCCTGCACACCTCCCCGCAAGCCAAGGGAGCTGGCTCTGGCCTTGACCAGCCCAGAGAGGGGCTCCCACAGTGCAGCGGTGGGCTGAAGGGCTCCTCAAGCGTGGCCAGAGCAGACACCAAGGCCGAGGCGGCACTGAGAGCAAGCGAGGGCTGCTAACACGTTGTCACCTCTCATTACTATCCTCCCTTTGTAGATGAGAAAACAAGGGGCTCAGGTAAATTAACTGCTTTATGTAACATCACTCTTCTAGAAAATGGTACAGACCAACCCTCAACTCAGGGGTTCTGGTGACTTAATGGTAAAGGGTACTTTCTACCATGGCATTTGTTATAGAGGATAATATAATAGGAAACACTCATATAGAAACATAAACAAGATTAGCGTCCATACTCAAA
Organism: Hylobates moloch; assembly: GCF_009828535.3. Taxonomy (NCBI): domain Eukaryota; kingdom Metazoa; phylum Chordata; class Mammalia; order Primates; family Hylobatidae; genus Hylobates; species Hylobates moloch. The sequence goes on along the minus strand of NW_026652276.1, from coordinate 53,380,871 downwards.
CAAATAACCAAAATTTAGAGAAAGAAAATAACCCAACTTAAAAATGGGCAAAAGATCTGAATAGACATTTCTCAAAAGAAGACATGCAAATATGCAAATGGACAAAGCTATATGAAAAAATACTTGACATCACTAATCATCAGGGAAATGTGAGTTATAACCACAATGAGATATCACCTCATATCTGTTAGAATGGCCATTACAAAAAGGACTCAAAATAGGTATTGGTGAGGATAAGGGAGAAAAGACAACCCTGGTACACTGTTATTAGAATGTAAATTAGTGAGGCCATTATATGATGGTTACTAAAAAAATAAAATTTAGAACTACCATATGATCCAACAATTCCACATCTGAGTATATATCCAAAGGAAATGAAATCAGCATGTCAAAGAGATATTTGAATTCCAATATTCATTGCAGCATTATTCACAGTAGCCAAGATATGGAATCAACCTCAGTGTCCATCATCAGATGAAGGATAAAGAAAATGTGATATATATACACAATGGAATACTATTCAGCCTTAAAAGAGAGAGTTATGTCATCTGCAACAAGTATGGATCTTGAGGAAATTATGTTTCATGAAATAACCCAGGCACAGAAAGAGAAATACCACATGATCTCATTAATAGGTGGAATCCAAAAAGAGTCAAAACTCTCAAAAGTGGAGTAGAATGGTGGTTACCAGGAGATGGAGGGACAATGGAGAGATGATGAAATGTTACAAAATTTCAATTAGAAGGAATAAATGCTAGAGATCTATTGTACAACGTGGTAAGTGTAGTTAATAATAATGTATACTTGAAAATTGCTAGGAGAGTAGATTTTAAATGTTTTCATAGTAAGAAGTATGTGAAGTAATAAATATGTTAATTAGCTTAATCATTCCACATTATGTATATATATCAAAACATCACTTTGTACCACATAAATATACATTACAATTTTATTTGTCAGTTAAAAATAAAGAAATTTAAATAAGATTGGCATTCATAATAATAAATTTGTGAATACTCAGTGGAAACAAATTTACGAGAGTAAGTTTCAGCTTCACGAGGAGCAATTGTGATTTTATCTTAGACTATGTTGCCATTCACCACTAGGATTTTACTTTTTCACTCATCATTGTCATTTCCCTCTTTAGGAATGTATGTCAGCAAAATGAAATATTTGACCAATAATTATGGTCACCAAGCTTCCTCGTCTTTGTTTATTTGCTAGAAAGTGTACAAGCTGAAACTAGAACATTGAATGACGAACAGAAGCCGAAAGAAGGAACTAGGAAAAACCTAGGATGAGATTCCAATAACTGTTTTCAAAGACATCAGAGGTTCACCGTAAATTACTAACTTCATGCCTCAGGAGAAGCCAATTAATCTCTAGGTGCCTCAATTTCCTCACTTATGAAACTGGGATAAAATATTTCCCACAAAATTCACACGAATAAAAATACAATGTGTAATTATAATTAATTTTTGGCTAATTCAAAGGTATAATAAACGCAAGATCTTTATTTGAGAAATTTCACATTGTTGTATTGTTTTGTTTTCTGATACTGTAAGTCCTCCATAAGCATATTTCAAAGCACTTTTCTCTGTAATTATCAAGGTCAAAAATAAGAAAAAACTAACCATGGAAAATGAGTTTTACTTTCCTTTACTTCTTTACCAGACATCTTACATTTTTCTTGACCTAATCTTATTTGTTAGGTACAGATTGCCAATACTTATTAGGTTTGGTTTTAATTTTGAAAATGCTGTGACTGAACCCCAAATCCATCTATTTCGTAACCATAGGTAAGTCTTTCATGCTGTATCTATAAACTGGCTAAAAACAGATATTATGATGAGATAAAAATTAAACTTTGAAGAGCCCCATGTGTGATAGAAATGTACCCATGTATTTCTTCTTCTGAAGGTAAATTTCATGTGCATTTAACTATCAATGTGGTAAAGGTAATTTTTTCTTTTCTTTTTTTTTTTTTTTGAGACGGAGTCTCCCTCTGTCACCCAGGCTGGAGTGCAATGACGTGATCTCGGCTCACTGAAACCTCTGCCACCTGGGTTCAAGCAATTCTTCTGCCTCAGCCTCCCTAGCAGCTGGGATTACAGGCGCGCACTACCATGCCCTGCTATTTTTTTCTTTTTTTAATTTTTAGTAGAGATGGGGTTTAACCATGTTGGCCAGGGTGGTCTCAAACTCCTGACCTCAAGAGATCCACCCGCCTCGACCTCCCAAAATGCTGGGATTACAGGTGTGAGCCACTTCACCCAGCCGATTTTTTCTTTTTGTGCTCCATTAGTTGCTGTAAATCACACTACTTTTGATTTGATTCATGACTTTCTGGTAGGGCATGTATATGTCTTGGAGTGTCTAAAGTGTCTTTATATTTTTGTTGTTGACCAAAAAAAAAAATATTCTCTCAATCCTTAAATTTATCAATTTTTCAACAAAACTGTCTGATTTTCCTGTGGATATATGTCCTGGAGCCCTCAAGCTTGTGCAGCACTTGCACACACACGCGCAAAGATCTTGAATTGATCTGCCTCATATGAGCCCCATGTGTCACTCCCCTCTTTATATTTGCAAGCACTGACACTGAAATCCTCCCTCAATATCCCTTGGACAATTAGACTGTCATCATCATCAACATGCCCAATTCTACTATTTTTGGAGTCCTGACTAAGAGAATAAACAGAGGCTACATGAATATGGCTAAATATTTAAAGGCTGTAAGTTAAGTTAACAAACTGCTAATAAAGTCTGCTTTATCTTTGCTTCTTAACAAATTTATTCATTAATAAACTCAAAATTCTTAATAAATTCAAAATTCTTAATAAATTCAATTTCTTAACATTCAGAAAAACGTAATTTAAAAACAGATGTGTAAAGCCATAGTTTGTATATTACTGCAAGTCAAAATAATATCAAGGATGACTGAATTGAATCATTATTGTACATCTAGGCATTCTATCAGTGACCCGACATTTTTTAGGGGACAGGACTAAAATCAAGATACAGATAACTCACAAATTATCATTCACTTAGTCTATAAAATTTGCTTTTACTTATTCCCATTTCAGCATAATACATGTTGTATAATAATATAGAAACACAAAATAAAAATTAATTGTATGAAAATACACATAATTTACTATTTGTATTAAAAATATAAATGTAAAAATCAAAATGATTGTTATATTTGCACAGTTTTCCAAAAAAGATTTTTAATTTCACAATCATCTATTAGAATTTTGAGGAGAAAAGGGAATTAAAATCAACAAATATTTAATATTTAAATCAAAATTAAATAAAACTAAATTTTTAAATATCAAACTTACGGAAATTAAATTGTATCTTATATCAATATCTATCTAGTTGCCAATTTAAAAAAAGTCAATAACACACTTCAAATATGTTTGGTCTAGCCTCCCAGAGAAACAAAGTAAAAGTAATATGAATTATTTAAAATTCCAAAATACTCTTAAACTGCCGTGGGCAATACTTGTGAATATAATGCTAATTTGTTAATGTCTCCAAAACCACAAATGGAAACAAAATGAAACACAATAAATGGATCTTAGTACTGCTTGGAAAGACCGTTAGGTTAGGCAAGAATCTCTTATGATATTGTAGTGGAAGAGTAGAAGAAGATGATACATTAATTATTTTGAATTTTCTCTTGTCTAAGCTCTTCTACCATTCTAATCCTCTGGACACTTCTAAACACTGTATGTAGGTCCCCAACTTTGGCATCACGCAAACCAAAATTTTCAAGGTATTAAAACTGGGTTGATTTTTGCTTCTAGAACATAGAGCAGGAGAAAGTTTCCTTGAGGTCTGAATGTGTTAATGATACCGGAAGAGGGCAAGGAAATACTAGGTAGAAAAGAGCGAGGTCCCTGGTGAGGGCTCTGCCCTCAAGCTTGTACCCGCGAACCTAAATGAGAACAGGGACTCTTGTTTTCCTACCGGAATGTTGCATTTTCCAAGGCCACTGTCCTGCCCCGCCCCCTATTCTGTGCCATATACACCGGAAGCCTTAGCTGGCTCAGACATAGTGACTGGATGTCGACAGGAACAGAGGAGCACAGCGGCAGAGAAGAGAAGGGCAGAGAGCCGCAGACCAGCAGACCGGCACGGGAGAGGAGAGAAGAGAAGAGGTGTCTGAATTCCAGGGGAAGATTATCTCTGCCCCCACCCTCCACCCCACATTCCCACTTTCAGCTCCTCATCCCGCTGAAAGCCACCTCTACTGCTCAATAAAGTCTTCACATTCTTCATCTTTCAAATAGTTTCTGTGACCTAATTTGTCCAGGACAGCCAGACAAGAACTTGAGGGTTAACACTCAGCCGTCCCCGACGGCAGAGCAAGAGAGCATTGTAACACACCCCTAGATTCTGCTGTGGGGCGGGAGCTCAAAGGTGCTCGCCCCTGGCTCCTGCACTGGCTTACCTGCATGCTCCCCCTTCCGAAAGGGGTTCTGAGCTGTGGGCTGAGTGAAACGAACCACTCCAGTTGCCTCCTGCCCGCCAAGGGGGTCAAGGGAAAGCTCCCCGCTCATCAGTTCAAATTACGGATGTTTAGAGTAATGATGCCTTTGCTCTGTTTTGGTGCTAAGTGCTAGATCCTGAGTGAAGGATATACCAAATGTTTTTACGTATAGAAACATCACATAACAGAAGAACTCATAGGTTCCTTAGTGTACAGTGAATAATTAACTTTACTCAAAGAGGGGTCTGGCCTTTGTCCTTAACTACTAGGAGGTGATCTCTAGGTTCCTTCAATGTCTTAAGAGTGTTTTTGTTTACCTGGGGGGAGGGGGGCGGGGGGGTCTTTGGCCACTAGGCGGCCTAACAATGTAACTTATGGCCGAGGCTGTGGAACATACCATATAGTTCCAACCTCTGGAGAAAATGGAGACTAACCAAACTTCTGGATAATGGAGACCAAAAGTCAGCTATGGGGGTAAAATGTAATTGAAACCCAATACAAACTCTGAACACCAATGACTAGGGGGAGCTTCCCTGGTTGGCAATACAGTTGGCCCACCATTTCCATGAATTCCACCAACTTTGGATCAAAAATATTAAGACAAAACTAGCAATACAATAATAAAAATAATACAAACTAAAAACCAATAAAATATAACAACTATTTGCATAGCATTTACATTGTATTAGGTATTTATAAGCAGTCTAGACATGTTTTAAAGTATATGGGTGGATATACATAGTTTATATGTAAATCCTATGCCATTTTATATAAGGGACTTGAGTATCTATGCATTTTGGTATCTGCAGAAGGTCCTTGAACCGTTTCCCCACAGATACCAATGGACAACTGTATTCTTTGAGTATTGTTACACTTCAATACCAACAAGGTAATGTGTCCCTGATAATGACGGAAACTTCATTTTCAGAACCCGCCCAGATTTGCCCTATGTTCTGTTCTTTCAGCTGGTTCTAATTTGTATACTTTCACTATAATAAAACTGTAAACATAAGTATACAGTTTTCTTGAGTTCTGTGAGCTATTCTAGCAAATGACTGAATGTGAGGGTGGTCGTGGGAACTCCCAAATTTGTAGCCAGTTGGTCTGAAGTAAGGGTGGTCTTGGGATCCCCAACTTTGTGGCTAGCATCTGAAGCAAGGGAAATATTGTAGGAACTATTCTCTCACTGTTTGCCTAAATGCCATTGCATTTAACACTTTGCATTTTGTGTGGTTGGGGTATGTGAGCCCCCTATAGCAGACTGTCAAGTTTCTCTGTACCAAACGAAGTGTGGTCCTGTTCCCCAGAGCACCTCTGTATTTATTTTGTTTAATCCATGAGTACTATTTATCCACATTTCCTCTTGCAAGAAGTCTCCTGTCTACTGATCATCCTCCCATTTTCTTCACTGGTGTGTATTGGTTTTTTTTCATTCTTAAACAGCTTAATTTAAATACAGTAAACATAAAATAAGCTGCACATGATTAAAGCAAACTAATAAGATTTGACATGTGTATACACCCATGAAAACATCACCACAATCAACATAATAAACATGTTATCTACAAAAGTTTCCTCGAGTCTCTGCAACCCTCTCCCTGCCCCTCCCAACCCCCTCCACCACAGAAAATCATTTATTTGCTTTCTATCTATAAGTAAACTGTCTATAGATAAGTTTGAATTTTATAGAATTTTAAATAAATAGAATCATATAGCAGTACTCCTTTTAGTCTGGTTTCTTTCATTCAGCATAATTATTGTGTGAGCCTCAAGACTGATGAGTGATTCAATAGTTATTGCTTTCTATTGCTGAGTGGTGTTCCATTGTATACAAAATTCCACAATATGTTTCCCATTGACCTATTGTTGGAGATGTGGATTATTTTCAGTTTTGGTTGTTATAAATAGAGCTGCTATGAACATTTATGAATAAGTATGGACATATACTTTCCTTGCTATTGAGTAAATACTAAACATAGAATGACAGGGTCATGTGGTATATGTTTAACTTCTTAAGAAACTGAAAAACTGTTTTTCAAAGCAGTTGTATCATTTTACACATTTTACATTTATACTAATAGCGTATAAGAGTTTCAGTTGCAATGCATCCTCATCAACACTTTACATTTTAATTCTAGACTTTCTAATAAGTGTGTAGTGTTATGAAATTGCTGTTCTAATTTGCATTTCGCCAGTGATTAATGATGTTGAGCATCATTTCAATATACTTATTACCGTCAATTTATATCCTTTAATAAGTGTTCAAATCTTTTGATTTTTTTTTAATTGAGCTCTTTGTTGTCTTACTGAGTTTTGAGAGTTCTATATGTACTCTGGATACAAGGGTTTTTTTTATTAGATATACAATTTGCAAATATTTTCTTTCGATGTGTGACTTCTCTTTTCAATTCCTTAACAATGTTGTTCAAGAGCCAGTTTTTTACTTTGATAACCTTCCATTTTACAACACTTTCTTTTATGTATTATGATTCTAGTGCTGTCTATTTAGTCAACCCAAGGTTAAAACAATGTGTTCTCATATTTTCCTCTAGTGAGTTTATGGTCTGAGCTGTTACATTTAGGTCTATTACTTATTTTGAGTCTATTTTTTTGTATCTGGAGGTAGGTATGAAGAAAGGTTCTGTTTTTTAAGTGAATATCCAGTCCAGAACAATTAAACAATTATATTCTTTTTCATGGAATTAACTTCACACCTTTGTTGAATATCAATTGAATATGTAACTCTTTGATTAATCTACTTGTTTATACGTAAACCATTATCAATTTGTGTTGAATACCTCAACTTTAAAATAAGTCCTGAAGCCAGATAGTTTGTCTTCCAACTTGAATCTTTTTTCAAGTGTTTTGTCTATTCTAAGTGCTTTGTGTTTTCATATGAACCTTAGAATGAGCTCAGCAATTTCTGAAAACAAATCATGCTAAGATTTTGATTGAGACGTCATTAAATCTACAGTTCAACTTGCGGAGAATAGATATCTTAATATCATTATGTGTTTCAATTTATAAAGAAGATATACCTTTTCATTTATTTAGATCTTTTATTATTACATTTTACAATTTTTAGTGCACAGGCAAGCCTTGCACATGTTTGTTTTCCAGATTTGTTCTTAAGTATTTTATATTTTAATGTTACTATAGATGGTATTTATTTAAATTTCATTTTCCAACTTTAAGTTGCTGACATGTATAAATACAATTAATTTTAGTATATTCGTCTTTTACCCTGCAGTGTGCTAAACTCACTTAGTAGTTCCAATTTCTTATTTTCTAATCTAAATGACTTTATTTTCTTGGCTTATTGCACTGTCAAAAACATCCTGCATGATATTGAATAGAAATGGTGAGAGTGAACAGCCTTGCCTTCTTGCTGATGTTAGAGAAAAAGTATTCAGTCTTTCACCATAATGTATATTTAACTGTAGATTTTTCATGATGACTCTATCAGGTTGAGAAAGTTTCCTTATATGCTTAGAAAGCTGAAAGTTTGTGGATGGTTGATGTCGTCAAATGCTATTTCTGCACCTATGGGATTATTATGTATTTTTATTTCCTAGTCTGCTGATATAATGAACTACATTGATTTTCAAACTTTAAACAAATTTTGTATTCCTCAGACAAAACTCACTTGGTCGGTGATTTTTATGTTTTATGAAGTATTCTTGGATTCAATTTGCTATCATTTTGTTAAGAATTTTTGCACCTATGTTCACAAGGCATGTGGGCTTGCTATGTTCTATTTGTGCAATATCTTCATCTGATTTTAGGATCACAGAACACAAGTCTCATAAGTTTTATTTTTATTGATGAGTTGATATAGTATGGATATTATGTCTTCTTTATTTAATCGAATTCATCAGTTACCTAGAATTAAACTTCTTTCTGGGAAGATTTCTTTTTATCTGCAATAACATTGTTTTTAATAGGCCTATGGCTGTTCAGGTTATCTGTTTCTTCTTGAGTAGATATTATAGTTTGTGGTTTTTAAGAAATTTGCCTATTTCATGTAAATTGTCAAATTTACTGACATAAAGTTTTTATAATATCCGTCACTATCATTTTAATAACTGTAATATCTGTCCTAATGTCACCTTTCTCATTGCTGATACTGGTAATTGGTTTCTTCTCTCTTTTTTCCCCCAGGTCAGCCAGATAGAGTGTTATCAATTTTATTGGTCACCTCACAAACCAGCTTTTGGTTTCATTGTTTTCCCCGTGGTTTTCCTGGTTGATATTGCATTTATTTTGCCTTTACATTTATTATTTTCTATCTTGTGAATTTCATATATGCAGCATCTAGTTGAGCTCACTTATTTGTCCAATTTGATAAGCTTTACCTTTTAACAGAGTGTTTAGTCCATTTATATTTAAAGTTATTGTTATTAAAATTAGCCTTAAATCTATTTCTGTAAGTTTTTATCTATTAATATATATTTTTTCTGTACCATTTGATAATAAATTACATGCTCCATAAATCTTTGCCCTTAGAAACTTTGATGTGTATTTTCTAAAAATAAAGATGTACTCTTATGTAATCCCAGTACAATTATCAATTTTGTAAGTTTATATTGATACATTTCTTATATCTATTTTACTGTCTATACCTTAATTTTATCAGTTGATCAATTAATGTCTTTTATATTATTTTCTGCTCTCAGACAGGATCCAGTCTAGAGTAAGGTAGTGTGCTATCTGCCATGTATCTTTATTTTCCTTTAATCTGGTACATTTTCACAGTTTTTTTAAAAATCTTTCGTGACATTGACACTTTGAAGAATAAAAATCACCTTTTAGACTCAAATTTTTCTTTATTTTTGTATTTGATGTTTCCTCATGATTGGATTATGGTTATGTATTCTCACCTAGAACACTACATACTTGATTTTATGTCTTTCTAAATTATCACATCTGGAGGTACATGTTGTCCATCTCTTCCTCACTGATGCTGTTAAATTTTTTATCACCTGGTCACAATAGAGTGCTCAAATCTCCATTGAATAATTACTGATTTTTTCTCCATTGAAATTAATATGCAGCCTTTGGGTGACACTTAAAGACAATGCATATATTCTCCTAATGAAAAGTTCTTTCTAAGGTTAGCAGAGTCATGAGCCTGCCTAAATCAATATATTACATATTTACCAAATGATTATTTTCCAAGTCTAACATTTCCTCCACATTTGTCAGTTAGTCCTCAATATTTACTTTAAGGAAGATATCTCTTTTCTCCATTTATTTATTTCTCTATTTATAAATTCCCATTTGTTCAGAAGATTATAATTAATTAAGGTATGTAATTATTTTGGTGCTCAAATAGTCCTAGATTTGGCCAATCAGAGCCCCTTCAGCCTGGTACCTGTATCCTTATGATACACTTCCATTTTTTTTTTTATACTTCCTTACTTTCAAGCCTAACAAGAAGGGCCACAATCATCTTGAACCTACTATACCTCAGCCCTGCTATTAGACATGTCTTCAAGGTGCCCTGGTTCATTTTAATGAAGAGAAGTAACAGAGAACAAAACAAGGGCATCACGTGGGTTCATTGCTATTACTATCTCTTCTTGAATGAAGGTATATATTTAAATACCATATTCATGAGTTACTTTGATTAGTTTGTCATTTAATTTATTTCCCTTCCTTGTGGTTATGATATTCAATTGAAATGCAATTAGATCTATTTGTTTCAGTGTTCTTTCAGTTTTTTAGTTATATTTCCCCTTTCACATTTCTATTAATTTATTTCTAAAATAAATGTAGACTTACGCAGTTTCAAATGCCACAAGTATGCAAAGGGTATACTGAAGAAAATGTCATTCTTTCCCCTTATGACTCCCACTTTATTCTCACCTCAAGTTGTTCTACAACTAGTCTTTTTGAACTACAGTGAAATTTCACATAGCAAGCCATGACAGCATTTGAACTTTGTTACTGTTTGTCACTACTTGGTGATAAAAGAGTGGTATGTATTTCTGAAGTATAAATATGTATATTCATGGTTGTGTATCATCAGAATAAAGACACAAAAATAAAAGTGTCATAGAGAACTCATTGACTTCTGATAATTTATCTGTGGATTAAAGTACAAGAAACACGTGCTTTTCTTATTTTCTCTCAGTAATCATATCGCATAATACAGAAAGAAAGAGATAAGGAAAGAGAAAAAGGGAGAGCAAGAGAGAGAGACAGCAAAAGAAAGAAAGAAAGAAAAAGAAAATAGAAAGAAAGGAAGAAAGGGAAAGGAAGGAAGGGGAAGGGAAGGGAAGGAGAACGAAAGAAGAAAGAGAAAGAAAAAGAGAAAGAAAGAAAAGAAAGAAAAAAGAAAGAAAGCAAGGGAAAGAGAAAGAAAAGAGTGGGCTGCCATCTTTTTTGTTTATAAACCATTGCTTCTGCTCTGCAACAATATATATTTTTCATGGGGTATATAAATAAAAGGTTATATGTTGAGAAAAATAAGTAGTTTATGTAGGTTACAGTAAATACAATGCATGCCTATTCTTCCTAATGGTATGAATGTGGTCAAATATAAGAAAAAAACCTGTACTTAGCTAATAGGTTTTTCGTTCATATTTCTCACTTGAGTTTTGCTAGAGAGTGTACTTATTATACCAGATTATTTATTACCTGAAGAATTTGTAGAAATTCAATAATAATATTCAAATTATGGATATAAAATAAAATAGGAGTACCCAATACATGTTTCCCAAATCTCTTCTTCCTTTCCTCTATTGCACTCCTAACCCAGTCAGCACTTCTGGCTCCTACATTGCAAACTTGTTCAATACTTTTTCTATCTGAAAATTCAATTCTGACTCAATTCCTCTTCCAAGTTATGTTATATGTTAATTACACATTCTTTCCTCTCACTTCTAATATCTCACTTTCATATATCAAGTTTTGTTAGTCACATCATAATTCTAGAAATTACATTGCAATAAATTGAAAATTTTGAGATGAATCCAACATACTATCAAATCATTTTAGTAATTGTGGATAAAGCAGAAAAACAATAAATAACTATATCAGACACTTGGATTTAAATAATAAAATTTGATTAAATTTTATTTTCTTAGCATTTCGTAACTTCATTCTCCTTCCCACATATTACCCTTTCATTTAGTTAGAAAATAGTTGTCTTAGTCATAAATATCTAAGCAGAACTATAAGAAAAGTGTTACATTAAAATGTGATTAAGATATTTTGACTGTGGCAAATAAAAAAAAATCCAGGCACAATAAAAATAAAAAACAAATAAAATGTTCCTGTGTACACTCTGTATTTTTAAATTGTTGTTGTTGTTTTGTTTTGTTTTGTTTTTTCAGTGTGTATATAATTTTGTTAATGTGGTATGAAAGAGAAAGTTCTGCTTACTAACATATGAAAGATTCTCATCAGTGATTTGTCTTAGGCATGAAGATCAAGTTCAGTTCTCTAATAATATCAGATGGTCTGTTATCCTTCTGTATTAGCTCATAGTCTGAGGAGAATTCTAACACGTGGCAGACTCAGTGAAGAGTTGAATTCCAAATTCTTAGCAGAGTTCTGAAAGATGGCAATAACATTTTGACAAGGAAAAATAATACACAGGTCTTGGCGGCAGTTTCTCAGGCTCAAACTGGTTCCTCCCTCTTTCTTCACCCACGTTTCCAACTTTTTTTTTCAAATTGGTGTTTTGGTTTTGAGAAAAGTACACAAACAAAAAGCCTCTTATTGGTCTATACATCCTTGAGAGTCTACCCCACTCTATCTGTATCACTCTAATGGGTGATTGTTGTTCCATTTAAAAAAGCGTATTCTTACCAGCCCTTTACCTTCTCTTTCCTACTTTATTTTTCTTCTCACCAGTTACGATCCTTTGATATACTATCTATTTTACCTATTTAATGTTACTGTCTTTATAAATGGAGATGTCAGGTCCACGCAGGGCTTCCAGGTCCATGCAGACTGTTTGGAAATATTTGCCTCTGTTTCCTTGAAAGGCAAAGCAGATAAGAAATGTGAGCAAAGTTAAGGAAAACAAGAAGGGACGCTAAGCCTTTGGTGGTTTGGAGTTGTTTGGGAAGTCCAAAAATATTTCAAGTGTTGGGCATCCCAGAAAGCTTTGAATAGGAAGTTTTGGAACATTGAGAACACTTATTTAACACAGTGACTAATAACTTGATTGCCCAATAGTTGATGCTGCCTGAAGAGGTAAGCAATTTAATGGTAATTCTGATAATAAGATAATTACAATAAAAATACAGTTAGTTTAGAATTGCTTGATTAAAATAGCAAGAGACATATTGCAGTTGCAAGAGACAAACACATATTGAGACAGCCTTTGAGAATCAACACATCCATTTCTACCTGTGATGTCACTGTCAGTCTCTTGGTGAACACAGGCTAGCTGGACCATGTCCTGGCCTGGAGGGCATTTTGAATGCTCTCACTAAAATATAGTAAATGTATCGGATAAACAACCTATGCATACTCACAAAGTTTACCTCTAGCTATCTGTCTTGTGTGTTAATTTTCAGATATTTATTTAGCACCTGTTACAGGCTAGGGAGAATATTGGGTTATTTAAACAAAAGAATGACTTAAACATAACTGTTGAAATACTCTTTGCTGCATTTTAGACATGTTTTTATTATCCAATGAAAAACTTTAAGAAAGTTTATTTCCATGGGTAATCTAAGCTGACCTTCTTTTACAACAATAAAATCTAATTCCACATCCTCCCTTCCATTCATTCTTACTCTTTCTCGCTTTTACTTTCAACAAATATCAAGCCCATACTAGAAGCTAGGGATTATGCTGACCTTTAGAGATCTAGGTGTAAGTGAAACAAATAAGATGACTATCTGCTTGATTCTTAGACTCTATTAAAATTAACAGAGAAATCATCAATTTAAATAGCATGATGACTGTTTTAAGAAAGTGTAGGTACGTATGAGAAACAACTGACTTTTCTATGCTTCAGAGAAAACTTCCCCCACTATGGCCATCTGACGATGAAAAATGGGTAGGAAATAATCTGATAAAGTGGGTTGTGGGAAGAGTGTCAAGCAGAATATATTTGATAATCTGGAGGTTAAGAAAGAAGGTGATCAGTTTTGGGGAACTTAAACTAGTTCAGCATGGTCAGAATGAAGACTAGCATGTTGAAATCTGAGACAACAAAGTGAGGTGAAGAAGAATTAGGTAATCCTTAAGGTGTAAATTTTTATCCTATGGGTGGTGAAATGCCATTGACAATTTATGAGTTGGAGAGTAGAAGGATGAGATTTGGATTTTAGAACTATTTCTCAAGAAAGTAAAGAGAATAAATATTTTTTTAAAACTGGAAACGGCTAGAAACTTCGAAGATGTTACATAAATCTAGGCGGAAGATAGACTATAGTGATGATCTCTGGGGTAGCGATGTGCATAGATTTGAAACAATGAATACGTTTATAACATGGAATTTAAGTTGCCCATGAGACATTCAAGTGGATGTATTTAGTAAACAGTTGGATATATGGCTTAACAATTGGAAAGGAAATCAGAAGTGAAGTCAATGTTTGAGTTTATTTTGTGATTCGTTTATTTTAAAAATATTTGTTTATGACATACCATGTCCCATATTGGGGACTGAAACTAGCTACTGGTGCTGCAAAAGAGAACAAAGCAAACAATGTTTATAAGTTCTTTTAAGCCAGTTGGAGAGAGAATAACATAAAAAGAGGTAAAACAGATAGTATATCAAAGAATCACAAATAGTGAGAAGAAAAATAAAGCAGGATAGAGAAGGAAGAGTGCTGATAAGAATACGCCATTTTAAATGAAAGAAAAGAGTACTCACTAGGGTTATATTTAAGCAAAGACCTGAAGAAGATGAGCAAGCAAACCACGAAGCCATTGGGAAGGAGTGATCCAGGTGGCAGAACCAGCAAGTACAAAAGCCCTAGGCAAGGATTTGCCCAATAAATAAGTAAGGATACGCCCAATATATAAGTAAGGATATGTTGGTAATTAAAATAATAGAATATGGTTTCAGGTCTTAGATTTAAGTCTTTGATCCATCTTGAGTTCATTTTTGTATAAGGTTAGAGATGAGAATCCAGTTTCATTCTTCTACATGTGGCTTTCCAATTATCCCAGCACCATGTGTTGAATAGGGTGCCCTTTCCCTACTTTAGGGTTTTGTTTGCTTTGTTGAAGATCATTGACTGAAAATATTTGGCTTCATTTCTGGGTTCTCTATTCTGTTCCGTTGGTCTATGTGCCAATATTTATGAGTACCATGCTGTTTTGGTGACTATGGCCTTATAGTATAGTTTGAAGTCAGGTAATGTGATGCATTCAGATTTGTTCTTTTTGCTTAGTCTTGCTTTGACTATATGGGCTGTTTTTTGGTTCAATATGAATTTTAGGATTGTTTTTTCTAGTTCTCCATAATGATGGTGGTATTTTGATGAGAATTGCATTGAATTTGTAGATTGCTTTGGTGGTATGGTCATTTTCACAATATTGATTTTACCCATCCATGAGCATGGGTTGTGTTTTCATTTGTTTGTGTCATCTTTGATTTCTTTCATCAGTGTTTTGTAGTTTTCCTTGTAGAGCTCTTTCACCTCATTGGTTAGGTATATTCCTAGGTATTTTATTTTATTTTATTTTATTATTTTTTGCAGCTATTGTAAAAGGGGTTGAGTTCTTTATTTGATTTTTAGCTTGGTCGCTGTTGGTGTATAACAGAGCTACTGATTTGTGTACATTAATTTTGTATCCTGAAATTTTGCTGAATTCATTTACCAGTTCTAGGAGCCCTTTGGATCAGTTTTAGGGTTTTCTAGGTTTAGAATCATATCATCAGCAAACAGTGATAATTTGACTTCCTCTTTACCAGTTTGGGTGCCCTTGGTTTCTTTTTCTTGTCTGATTGCTCTGGCTAGAACTTCTGGTACTATGTTGAATAGAAATGGTGAAGGTGGGCATGCTTGTCTTGTTCCAGCTCCCAGGGGGAATGCTTTCAACTTTTCCTCTGTTCAGTATAATGTTGGCTGTGGGTTTGTCATAGATGGCTTTTATTACCTCAACTTATGTCCCTTCTCTGTCGATTTTGCTGAGGGTTTTAATCATAAAGTGACGCTGGATTTTGTCAAATGCTTTTTCTGCATCTACTGAGATGATCAGGTGATTTTTGTTTTTAATTCTGTTTATGTGGTGTACTACATTTATTGACTTGCAAATGTTAACCTATCCCTGCATCCCTGGTATGAAAACCACTTGATCATGGTGGATTATCTTTTTGATATGCTGTTGGATTTGGTTAGCTAGTAATTTGTTGAGGATTTT
Source organism: Hylobates moloch (assembly GCF_009828535.3). NCBI lineage: Eukaryota > Metazoa > Chordata > Mammalia > Primates > Hylobatidae > Hylobates > Hylobates moloch. The sequence goes on along the minus strand of NW_026652276.1, from coordinate 53,365,036 downwards.
CGCATCTATGTTCATCAGAGATATTAGTCTGCAGTTTTCTTTTTTTGTTATGTTCTTCTCTGGTTTTGGTATCAGGGTTATACTGGCTTCATAGAATGATTTAGGGAGGGTTCCTTCTTTCCTTTCCTTTTCCTGTGAATTAGTGTCTTAGGCAAAGACTTCATGACCAAGAACCCAAAAGAAAATGCAACAAAAACAAAAATTAAAAATGGGACTTAATTAAGCTAAAAAGATTATGCAAAGGAAAAGAAATAATCAGCAGAGTTAACAGACAACCCACAGAATGGGAGAAAATCTTCATAATCTGTACGTCTGACAAAGGACTAATATCCAGAATCTACAAATAACTCAAATAAATCAGCAAGAAAAAAACAAGCAATCCCATCAAAAAGTGGGCTAAAGACATGAATAGACAATTCTCAAAAGAAGATATACAAATGGCCAACAAGCATATGGAAAAATGCTTAACCACACTAATTATCAGGAAAATGCAAATCAAAACCACAATGCAACACCACCTCACTCCTGCAAGAATGACCATAATCAAAAAATCAAAAAATAACAGATGTAGGCATGGATGCGTTGAAAAGGGAACACTTTTACACTGTTGGTGGGAATGTAAACTAGTACAACCACTATGGTAACCAGTGTGGAGATTCCTTAAAAAACTAAAAGTAGATCTACCATTTGATCCAGCATTCCCACTACGAAGTATCTATCCAGAGGAAAAGAAGTCATTATACCAAAAAGATACTTGCACACACATGTTTATGGCAGCACAATTTGCAATTGCAAAAATATAGAACCAGCCCAAATGCCCATCAATCAATGAGTGGACAAAGAAAGTGTAGTATGTATATACCATGGAATACTACTCAGCCATAAAAAGGAATGGAATAATGGCATTTGTAGCAACCTAGATGGAATTGGAGACTATTATTTTAAATGAAATAACTCCGGAATGGAAAACCAAACATCGTATGTTCTCACTCATAATTAGGAGCTAAGCTATGAGGACGCAAAGGCATAAGAATGATACAATGGACTTTGGGCACTAGGGGGAAAGGGTGGGAGTGGGATGAGGGATAAAAGACTACAACATTAAGTACAGTTTACACTGCTTGGGTGATGGGTGCACTAAAATCTCAGAAATCACCACTAAACAACTTATTCATGTGATCAAACACCACCTGTTCCCCCAAAACCTATTGAAATATAAAATAAATTTTTTTGTCTGTATGAAACTGAAGAGGGGGGGGGTCTCGCTCTGTCGCCCAGGCTGGAGTGCAGTGGCGCGATCTCGGCTCACTGCAAGCTCCGCCTCCCGGGTTCACGCCATTCTCCTGCCTCAGCCTCTCCGAGTAGCTGGGACTACAGGTGCCCGCCACCACGCCCGGCTAATTTTTTTGTATTTTTAGTAGAGACGGGGTTTCACCGTGGTCTCGATCTCCTGACCTCGTGATCCGCCCACCTCGGCCTCCCAAAGTGCTGAGATTACAAGCGTGAGCCACCGCGCCTGGCCTAAAATAAATTTTTAAAAAGAAAAACTATCATAGGATAATAAAGAAGGAATAGAAGAAGGACAAGGATAAGGAGGAATGGAAGGCAGGCAGGCAAATAGGCAAGCAGGCAGGCAAGAAGGAAGGAAGGAAGGAAGGAAGGAAGGAAGGAAGGAAGGAAGGAAGGAAGGGAGGGAGGAAAGGGAGCGGAGAGGAAGGGAAGGTAGGCAAGGAAAGGGAAGGCAAGGGAAGAGAAAAGAAAAGGTACCCTTTACCTTAAAATAAAGGTTATCTGTATTACCGCCAAAATATCCATTTAGATAAAGCCTTCCTCACATGCATTACAAAATTGCCTGTCTCCCTTGTGTAGCATATAACATCCCACTTTTACTGGTAAACGTTATTGACAGAACTGTGGAATAGGGTATATTCAGGCTTTTGTAGATTTGCTTGCTCTAACTTTGAATATTTTAAGGGTACTAGGATTATGATCTGTACATAAAAAAGAAAAACTAGTCTGCCTTTTACAGTGCCTTTATCTATCCTGTTTCCTACTTTATCTCATAGAAAAACTGGTCTGAAACCCATCCAATTTTTTTATATCAACTAATACTGTGCAGCCATATTTCTCTTCACCATATTCTTGTGCAATCAACTTTTTTACCAATGATTTTGCATTTATCTCTTATACAACTTTATTAGTCTAATAGAAAAACAAAAAGCTTTTTTCTTTTAATCTTAAGGCTATCATGCGTGTGTCGCCTTGTCTTACCTACAAACTTGATATGAATTTTTGCTATGTCTACTAATGATTATTCTGTAGAAATATTAGTAAAATAATTTCATACATCTTAGTTCAATATCATTTCACTAAGAGGTCTTAACTTACCTGGCAAGGGATAATATGAGCTTTGCCCAAATTCACTAACATGAACCTTGCAGTATCAGGAAGTACATTGAGCATCTCTGCTTAGTCTCAAATATGTAGAATTGTCCAAGCATATGGTAGTAACTTTGCAATTTATGCCCTATCACTTTAAGTACACTCACTCTTCTTTACACAAATAAGTGTTACATCATGTTTAAATTTACCATTTTATAAGTGAGAGAATTTATACCAAGAGTAGCCAGATAATCTGTTTAATATTAACTAGATTATAATGTATTTAAGGCTAGGGCTTATGCATTGCTTTTCTGTTTCTATCCTGACAAACTCAGTATGGTGCTGTGCATACAGTATGTATTTGAATAGCATACTTAACTAATTGAAGGAAAATTGTTTGAGCTGTAAATTATACCACTATCCGCATAGAGGCACTTACTTAAATGGTTGGAAAGTAATTTGGAGGCAATATGTACAAAGTGGATAATGCCCTTGAAAACCCACATCTATAAAGTGAGAGTAAATGACACATCCATCAAATAATTAATGACTAAAACTTAAATACCATAAAAATTGGAATTTGGTTAGCTGTCTTTATTTATTTAACTGTTGATAATGTACAATGTTCCTCAGTTTAACTGTCTTTCATGTTCTTCAACTGCTTTTTGGCACTGCATAAATTATATATACATATATACGTACACACACATAACTATATGTATATATAACAATTAAAATGTTATTTGGAGCAAAAAGTTTTCTTTGAAGAAACTAGGGAATTTATCAAGCTTGAAAAAGTGATAAAGAGATGTCTAAGTTGAGAAATGTTGGAAAGTCTGGGAGAGTGTTGTAAAGAAAAACCTATGATCCTTTTGGAAATACTTGCCTAAGTATGTCATTTCAGGACAGCTCCCTGCCACATAAGAAAGTTTTGTTGGAAACTGTGTTCATTTGTGCACTGTCAGGGTGGGATCATTTTGTACAGTTTACAACGTGGATGGGCTCTGAGGGGAGGGAAAGCCTAATTTGTCACTTTCTGGCTTTACTCAACTAATCTAAGCTTAATACTGACTACAGGAAAACTCGGATTATCCTAACAGATTTTAAGAAAAATAAAAATAGGATTAAAAAATCTAGTTTAGTAGAAGAACGTGAGTCTACTCATTCAGATCTTTTGTATTCCATTGTATGGTCACACCATCTCCATTCAAAACAATAAATTTAAAGAGCTTTCCATTGACTTTTAAATGTCATAGAGTACTGAGTTTTTCTCTTTTCTATTATTTACTTTTATTTTTGTAATCACAACAGAAAGAATGTGTGTTTGACTGGATCCTCACATATTTTTCAAAAACACTTTTGGAACTATTCTATGGAATTTCCTTTAGGATCATTTTATGAGACATTCAAAAAGTCAGAATCATTACCATATATTCATATTTTTTGATGCAATGTCAAACCACAACTTGCAACAAATTGTTTTTCGCATTTAAAAACAATTAAGCCTACCCTCAATGGTTCCACCAATAGGAACATGACAATAATATGTTTTGAACAAATAAGTAATTGAGAAAAAACTGAACAAAATGTAGTTACTCAAAATTATTCCATCAAAGAGGAAACCACTCATTTGAATATAGAGTTTTGACATATTTAAAAGCATAGGGCTGTTAAATTCACATAATACATTGGGATTAAAAGAATGAATTCCTGAACCAGACTTCCTGGATTAGCATCTTGGCTCTGTCATTCACCAAGTGTGTAATCTTAGACAAATCAGTTTCCTCATTTAAAAAAACATATAAAAGTAGTACACATTCATAAGAATATGATGAGGGTACTTTCTGTGTTTGTATGTGAGTGTGTTTGTGTGTGTGTGTGTATAGTACTTAGTATGCATGAGCCCTATTCTAAGTTTATATATGTGTGCATGTGTGTGTATAGCTATTATTATTCAGAAATGCTTTATTGTTTTAATTATAAAAAATCTACAATTTTTTTCATAACAATTTCTATACTAATAAAATCAACATATGTAGCCCATTTCATAATTCACCATTAAATATACATTTACTGAGCAACTCACATGCCAGGAACTGCATCAGAAATTAGATATTTAATATTTCTCAGATTTTATTGTGAGATGATTGAAGCTCTCTGCATAACACTTTTTAGGGCTAACTACTTAAATCACACAGTCAAAAACCATTTCTGAGACTAGTTTAATTGTGAAAGACTCTCTTCCTCTTCTTCACTCAACCCCATTTTTTGCCTTTATCTATGCAAACTAACATTTGCAAGCCAAGCTTTTTCTTACAAGCTTTTGGAAAAAAAAAAATTATCTCTTGGATAGGGATCCAAAATAAACAGTTCAAATAAGATAGGCTTCGGGAAAATGTTAATAAACTTGCCTCTGGCAAATTATTTGAGTTTCCTTGTATTTCTTTCACTTGGCAGGGATTTTAATTTGGAAGTTAAAAAAAAAAATGAAGAAAATGTCCTAAGATTTCACACATGGATACTTTTATTATAAAGTGATAATTTTCTTATAAAACCACAACTCAAGATTGAAAATTGGGGGGGCTTAATTTAAACTTAAACTATATAAAATAGACTGGACAAATAATGATATTGCCAGAAAATTTTGAATCATCCATATTTGACTAGAATCTCAGTATCTCATCAGTCAACAGGTCCTTACCAAATGTCTGCCCTTTTGGACTGCTTGCTAGGTGCTAAAGAAACAGTGACCACCAAAACAGACGCAACTCTTTCCCCGAGGAGCTTCCAGTCTTGCAGCAAACCTAAAGTAATAATTATGAGCAAATTATTATAACTATCAGAAAATAAACGAAGCACTTTTGGAATGTAGCCATTCACTATGATCCATATTTAGGTATTCTTCAATATTGTAAAATATCTTTACCCAAAATTTTGATGCCCATTGTCCCTAAATTCTAAACTTTCGAGAAGAAGAAATGAGAAGCATTATCTTTATCTTTTCTACGGAAGCAGAAGAAAAGTTAACTACAGCAATGTAGTGGTGGGAATAACAGTGAAGAAAGCTGACACCGTGATGGGTACATATAGGCACTGGAGATGTTGACCAGCTATCACTGCTGCTGTTGTTTCCTCTGGTTGCCTTGTCATAGTTTCTTCTTAATAACAGCTAGGAAGGATTTTGCTAACTAGTGGGCTGCAATCATTAGGGACTTGGTGAAATTCCAAAATCCACAACCCCTAGGAATTTTCCTGGATCCCCTACTTGGAGAAACATTGTAAGCAACTTACAGCACACTAAATCAGAAAGGTTGGCCTGTAAAACCATTTATGTAATTCCTCTGCTTTTGTTTTGGGGAATCTTCCAAAAGAAGTGTCTAGAGAATCAGATATAATTTGAGCAGAGTATGCTAACGTGGCTTCAACAATGATTTTACTTTTCTCGTAATTCTGTACTCAACAATCATTTTTTCCAGTGATGTGTCATGCTGTCCCAGTTGACTGTCTGGCCATATTTTGCCCTGGTGTTTGCTATAGCAAAAAGTACAGCTATAAAATTATCTTCTTCAGCTTGATGTTAATTTCGATGAAATCTTCCAAGATGTATCTTTTTTCCCCTCTAAATCTATATGATAACAAAAGATCAAATAGTTCTCGATCATATTTTGCATGGGAAATATTTGTATCGTAAAACAATTCAAGAGCCTTATTTTAGCTACTTATTTCTTTGTGGTTAGTCATCGTAACAAATAACCAGCAAATGTACTTTTTTTCTCCCCTTCCTCACCATAAAAAGTATGTCACTTGCACAACTTCAAGTTAGGAAATGGGAAGGGTCAGGGAAATCTCACACAATCCTACGCAGTTTGATCACATATTACCTCCAACAGCTAGCCTTCAGCTGTTGATCTAACACCGCCAGCCACACCCTAACTAAAATTTTAGAAGTGACTGTTTCAGCTGGACACCAGGACACAATCCATGGCAACACACCCCTGATGCTGAATCTAGGTCAATGTGGTTGCCCACTTTGCAGAGCTAACCTTGCCCTTAACAACCAAAAAATGGATTACAATTCCTACACATAAAGGGACCACTCTGGAATACTATTATCCGCCTTGTGTGTATCCTTAGCATGCTCAACTAAACAGATTGAAGTTCCCACAATTCTCATGGGAATTGAACCTAATAACTCAAGCAATCAAATATAAAGCTTTAGACATTTGTCTTACATTACATGTGGGGTGTCTGTATTTGTGGGAAGGTAAGGAATTTTCAGTGTTTTGATTTGTATTTTTTCTTTTTTTTATTTGACTTTTTGCACAGTTTTTTCCTTTTAAAAATTTCACTGTAAGGAAATTGACTCAAGAAAAGTGAAAACAATTTAAACAAAAAGTGTGATAATTCCTCTTTGAAGCATTTTAATTTCATGATGCTCATTTATATGTCATTTTTTTCTTTTTACCCTAAAATAAAAATAAATTAAAATTATGACGCATTTCTAGTTCAATTATTTCAATTCATTTTGAAATTAACTTCTGGCTTTTCTGTCATTCTCTTTCATAATCCTTGGTACATTACCTGTATTTCTTTCTATTTTACAAATTTTTTTAGTGGTCTCTGACTTGTAATACTTGTGGTGAACACAGAGTTTGACTGCTTTCAATTTATTTGCTAACTAGTTCTATTGTTTATTTTTTTCTGTTTTATAAATAAATTCATAACATCTGGAAGTTTTTTAAATCAATTATAAATCCAAAGACTTCCTATGCTGGAAAGAGTGACCTTCCTTTTTAAGAGTGATGGAAATACTGGAAATAATTAACTTATTGAAAATTACATGAGTTCTAAAGGATACAAAGGAAATAGATTACTTCAGATGTGTTTTTCTGGATTAAGTGTTTCATATTTTAAATCATTTGCCATTTGATTCTTATTAATTTCCTACTATGCACAAGGCCATGTAATAGCTACGATGGAGTATAAAATGAAAGATAAACCTTAGTTTTTCCCTGGAGTAGCTTTCAGCCTAGTAAAGGACATAAAAGGATGTAAATTAAATTAAACTCAGAGGCATAGGAAAGGTAAGGTAAATTAGAAGAAGAGCAAAATGATTTTAACAGGGAGGATCAGAAAGATTTTGTAGATTACTTGATCTTTGGGTAGAATCTTCAAAATAGGATTTGAACATATAGAATGAGGAACAATCATTTTAGACAGAAAGACAGTATATGCAAAGGTATAGAAACCCAGAAATGTAGAGTAGGTATTGGGAAAAAAAAGAGAGAGCCATTTGATTTACTAAGAAGATAGTTCTTGGATCAAGATGAATTGCATATCAAGAATTACCTAAAATAGTGTTTTGTATCCTGCTGGGTTTGGGTTGAGAAATAGAGGGGGTGGCTGTACATGAAATAATAGAAATCAAATTATTTTAATCTATTTAGTATTATTATCCAAAGGTTAGCACTTTGAATAATCAATATGGCATAATTTTTATGTGAAGACTTTCTACTTGGACTAGTTTATTTTCATGAGTCACATGTTTTACCTTAATCACTTTATGAAATGTATCTGATATCTATAAAATGAAGAGGTGAAGAGCAGAAACCGATCCATGGTCTGGGTCCTATAATTTTTTTAAGAAATGCTTATATTATTAAACATGTAATATTTTAAATACTATTTAATACCATCCTAATTCAGTCAGTCTTCTTTACATTGATCAGTATTCATTATGTATAAGGGACTGTGTTTACTACTGTGCATGATTTTTAAAAGTGGGTGAGGGTAGGAAACAAAAAAGGTTATAAAAAGGAATAAAATAAGTACATAAAGAAATAGAAAACAATGCTTCTAAAACGGACATTGCCACTAGAAAGCCAGGACTCCAGAGGGCAACACTTGAATCCTTGGGAACAAAAGGAGACTATTTGCTGCGGCCTCCTTCCTCCAAGAATAATGTTCCATATACCAAGAACATACCTAAATGTAGAGTTCTTTACACATGATTTAATGTACAGACAAAAATGAAGGCTTTAGACAATTTAGTAGACAATTTAATAGCCATGGCAAGTTAAACACAGAAAGGTCTGTTTATGTCTGTTTATTTTAGGCAACGGAGCCTGATGAGGAGGCTTTCAATTTTTGTGTACTTAAGAATTAATTGGAATCAAAGATCCTAAATCTGAGCCCCCATTGTGTATCTAAATAGAAAGGATATTGATAGGAATTAAAAATCAGTCTCCATTTGAAGCATGTAGATTCCCTGTTTTGCTTTGACCTATTTCATGTATCTATCAGAAGATCATGATTTGGGCCTTCCTTTTATCTTTATACAGAATTGGCTACAGCTGAAGAGCTGTTACAGCTGTGTTGGATATTGCTGAAAATTCCTAAGGATGACTCAGATGACAAATTATATTTGATAGAGAGTCTAGTGGGATTTGCAGAGTGGAGCTTCAACCCTGAGAATGATTAAGTTAACTGAAGACTCAATAGGGAACTCCTGAGCTGCTTCACGATGTGGCATCCCAGTTTCTGTGTCACCCCTGTGGTAAATGTATAAAGTAATCACACTATTCAGGAATGAGATTAGGTAAGGAGATGAATTTCAATCTTCTATGAATTTTCAAATATAATTACAATAATAATTATGATAGCAAATAAAGCTATAATTAAAACATAAGTAAATAAGGACTTCGTTCAAGAGAACATGCTTACAATACTTCAGAAAGTTTCACAATTCAGGTAGAGGCTTGCCAGTAGTTTCCCTTTCAGTGATTAATAGTCTGTTATGTTAAATAAGATTTCAGGTGACAGGTTTATGTCTACATAAGACAAAACTCATAGATACTTATCTACTTATGTGAAGCAACATTGATATAACAAATACAAGTTACTTACATGTATATTAAGGAAGTTTCCTAGAAATTTTTACTTGCTCGAATTTCTGACAGCTTTTAAAAGTATATACATATGTATTTAGTTGTACATATATATGTGGGGGGTATATAAACATATACACATGCAAACACACAAAAACACATATGTGAACTCTTTTGCATGCCCTAAGATGGTACTTCATGAAGTGTAAAGTAGTGAACTTTTACTTAAATACAATACAGAAAATTACTCAAAGATTAATGACAAGACAAAAATCAGAATAGTAATTTTTGTAAATTGGCCATTAACTCCATAACACTATCATTTTTTTCATCCTTTCACAATGCCTCATTAGAAAAATACAAAATTAAGTGTCAGATTTGTATTTACCACACTCCTAAATTGCATAAAAATATCTTTACCACAATCAGTGATTAGTGGAAAGCATGGTGAAAATATTTGTAAAGTGTGCTAGTCAGTTCCAATTGCAATGAATTATTTTGAGGTTCATGTAACCTCTTTGAACTTTCTGTTCAATCTTGGGATACTTCCCAGCTGCAAAATACAAAGACAAAAATTCAGAGCCTTAGCTTTAACAGCAAAGAATAGATAGGAATCAAGATACTTAGTTTTTTCTAACTAAATTTTACTGGAACTTTATTTTACTAAATGTCAAGAAAATATGGATTTTGTACAAAAGTGAAAATTTTTAGATAGTTACAATTCCAAAGAGTAATTTTGAAAGTCACGTAACCTCTTTAAACTTTCTGTTCATTCTTGGGATACTTTTCAGTTGCAAAATACAAAGATAAAAATTTAAAGCCTTAAGTTTAATAACAAAGAATAGATAGGAATTGACATACTTCGTGTTTCCTAACTAAATTTTACTAAAACTTTATTTTACTAAATGTCAAGAAAATATAAATCTTGTACAAAAGTGAAATCTCTAGGCTAAAAAGGAATGGTTATTAAACTAGTTCTATAAGAAAAAAACAAGGGGTCAATGAACTCTACCTTGGGGACTAAGGGGAAATTAAAGGAAAGGGTCTTGAAGACTTGGTCATATAATCACTCAAATACTGGACTATCATGTCCCACTGCCAGTGTAATTTGCCTCAATCCTGGAAATATCTATGGTTAAACATGTTTAAGTCCTGCAAGTACAACATGACTTTTTAAACCATATTTTTGGCTGTACTATGCACATACTAGTATTTGTTAAAATTCTTTTAAAGGAAACACAACTCTTCAAATGTAGCTTTACCTTTATCAACTGAGTGAACTTATCCACCTCTCTGAGAATAAGAAGACCTGCGTTGTATTTTACAGTTGTATTGGTAGTCCTATTAAGCACAAGTACTTTTTAAATGGCTTTACAGTGATTTGAGATCTAGAAAATGTCCCTAAAAATAAAGCATCTTGTTGGCTTCAAAAAGAAAATCACACATAAAGCCGCACAACAAAGGGGAGGGGAGAGGAGAGAGAGAAAGATTGAAACATTTCTGTTCCATGTGTTTTCCATGATGGAGATAATTGATTTTCTTAGTGCTCTTGTAGAAAGCGCTGCTGGCATTCACTAGCCTACTGAGTTCATCACAGCTGTGCTTGTGCATCTCTCTCAAGCTCCACTTTCCACTGAATTGGAAAAGATTTGAATTTTTGGTTGATAATCTGCCACACCCTTGCTTTGCCTCATCTTTCCAGGCACTCTCTTTGTTAAAGGAGATCCAGATTAATCAGTGTTTTAGTTGGTGCAGGTATTTAGATTTGTGTTAAAGCTCCAAATGCAATCCAAAAAGCAAAATGACATGTTTATGTGTCCTGGTTAACATCAATAAAGTCAGGGAAGTATGGGAAGAAATGTGTGTCTAGATAACAATGAGGACAGCAGTTCCTGGACGGCATAATAGGATTCAGAAGTGTATGCATTTCACCTAGTTCAGACCCTGTATTAAGAAATGCTTTGACCCCGTATTAGGAAATGCTTTGATAGGAGGTAGAGAAATAGGATCTGGGACACAGAATACAAAGGATCCTAGTGCAAAACCTCCAAATATAATCATATATTCGAGGTAGTGAAGAATGGTAAATCAGAATATCTGGAGAATGAATTCTCTAGGTCTCTCCTGAAGACCTTAAAATACAACAATCCTTCCATATGCAAAACATCAGCTAATGTTTCTTAAGTGAGTGGATCAATCATGAATTTTTCTCATGAGTATAAGGCTTTTATTTGAATAGCTAAGCAAATTAAGAATTTTAGAACAATAGTAATTTTATTTATAATGCCTAAAATAAAGCATAACAAGCATTATTATAAAAATAACATTCCTAATTTTTCACAGTGGAAAATAAATCTAATGAAGAAATTCAATAAATTTCAGCTTGTATAGACCACCTAAAACAAAGAGAGAAATCTAATATAGATATATGAATTCTGTGTAGATACAAAGACATCATGAGAAAAACTATGTTTCTGAATTGGTTTGAACACAAGAAATATTTTTTGTGTACAGGACAAAGATGTTTGAAAGACAGAAAGATGCATATAACAGCCTTTCCCCAACATCTCTACCGTGATCCAGTAGAAAAGCTTATATTCATGACCATTCTCAACAGTTACTTTTCTCCCACGCCCCCAAGCAGTGACTCTCCAATCTAAAATAAAGATACACAAGAGGTTGGTCTCGTTCTAGTTTTCCTTTCCTGTCATCAAATGATGTCATCTACACTGGGATGTCTTGGTTTGTGCCCTTGTAACTAAAGATATAAGAAAGCTTGGGAGGCCAAGGCGGGCGGATCACGAGGTCAGGAGATCAAGACCATCCTGACTAACACGGTGAAACCCCGTCTCTACTAAAAATACAAAAAATTAGCCAGGCGTAGTGGCGGGCGCCTGTAGTCTCAGCTACTCGGGAGGCTGAGGCAGGAGAATGGCGTGAACCCGGGAGGCGGAGCTTGCCGTGAGCCGAGATCGCGCCACTGCACTCCAGCCTGGGCGAGAGAGGGAGACCCCGTCTCAAAAATATATATATATGTAAGAAAGCAAGTTTGCCACTGTCCATGCTTACAGGATTCATGTACACCTGGGAATATACATATGACGTGAGTTGAGTGAAAATCTAGTAACAAATTAGAAGAAAGAGAAAGATGAAAATTAGTTTAAAGGAGGTGATTTACTTAAGGAGGAAAGTTTTGCATTGAGGCATAAGGAAGTGACTTCCATGAATTGGTGTGAAATCAGGAGAATTTTATGTGCACAGGCATAGAGATGGACATGTTAAGGTGAAGATAAAGAAAATTAGTTCAAGTGACCTTGATTAGAATTGAAATGTCCACTGTAGATTATAGAGATAGATGAACTATGAACTGATGATTAGGGTGTAAAGAAATATCTCCATTGCCAGATATAGCCTTATACTGTGGATAAGCATATTTTTCCTGCAGAGATTTATCAAAGACCTATAAATGGTATTTGCCCCTCTTTCAAATATGGCACAAAAATTACTGCTTAGATAGATCCAGAAATACATTGGAAAGTTTTGTGGCTGAGGATCTGGAAAGTATACCCATAAAAGTCTAGATTAGAAATATTTATATTAATCTTTAGAGTAATGCAGAAAAAATGACCACTTTCTCGGTACTCTTTTGCTATTCTATGTGATAAACTCTTTCTCTTCCAGTTTCCTAAAAAGTTATGTCATGAAAAGACTGAATTTTTCTCTAGAAAAATCTGCTCTGTCTTTCCCAAGCAACATAAAAATTGGAAATCTCACAAGAAAGCACTCTGGCTTGCTAAAGAAATTCGTGAGAAATGGAAACAGCTATAGATAAGTATCTAACTTTTAGGAAGCCATTCAAACATAGCTCAAATACTTTGTCTTTTGACATTTGCCGGAAACTTAACTTCTAGGACCCAGGGTGGGTGGATGGGTCGAAGGGGCAAACGGAGGCTTTTCCTTCAGTGAATCTCTTACAGTCCCCTATTTAAATTGAGTTAGGATTACTTCTGGCAAAATCCCAACAAAAAAATCTTCTAGGAAGATCAGATCTGCAAATTAGACGTACTAGATAAATGGGCATCAAGCAGTTTTTCAAAATTATGCAGTTGTTAACTTTATAAGGGGAAATAAAAATGTATGCATTTACATTGTATGTATTAAAACAAGGCAGAGCATTTCTATACGTTCCTAAGTTATACAAACATATATGTAAGACTGAAATATGCAAAAAAAACTTTTACATAAGCAGATGCATACAAACTCCAGATGTGCTCTTTTTCTTACTGTGGGTTGTGTCTTCTATAAGGGAAAAAGAAATATTTATCATTTCTTTTACTGCTGAGGGGATGGGTGCGGCTCTCATATTTCAGAAAGGGGCTGGAAAGTGAGGGAAGCCAAACTTTTTCCTATTTAAGGCCAAAGCAAAGGAATCTCAGTGGCTGAGTTTTATGACGGGCCCGGTGCTGAAGGGCAGGGAACAACTTGATGGTGCTACTTTGAACTGCTTTTCTTTTCTCCTTTTTGCACAAAGAGTCTCATGTCTGATATTTAGACATGATGAGCTTTGTGCAAAAGGGGAGCTGGCTACTTCTTGCTCTGCTTCATCCCACTATTATTTTGGCACAACAGGAAGGTGAGTAGGTACTGATTTCAAGAAACTTTATGGGATTTTTGTCTTTTCTTCTCCTCACAAAGAGGGGTGTAAAGGGGAAAATCGGCTGCCTGATTAAAGATAATTTCCTCTATAAGCTCCGAATTGTGAAACGTTGAACTGACCATGGCTGTGCTTTTTACATTACTTGAAAATTAATAGCGTTATGTATGTATTTAAGAGTTCTGTGGTTGTTTAAGATAAGATGTTCTTGTACTAACTTGTTTTCATGTTAAAGGCACTGGAAACTTTTAAAAATGGCTTTAAAATTTTTCCCTCCTGGATTGTTAACATCTTGGAATACTTCCCCAGGCAGTCTGGAAGTTATTGGTCTCTTGCAATAATTTTATGTTCCTCTTTGTCTGCTGGATTCTTTGTAGGGTTAGAATATTGAGCATAGTTTTCTGAATAAGAATGCATTTCAGATATCATGGATTAAGAACAGTCTAAAGGAAGGTTCTATGCATTATCAGAATCATTGAATATATTTCTGCAAAATGGCTACAAGATACCTATAAACATTCTTCAAAGGGATCAAACTGCTAAAATATTTTATTATTCCTGTTTTTATTTTGTTTCAAGAATGATTGATTAACTCATCTTTTCTAGTAGCTTGATATTAAGGCACTAATATTTTCCACATAGTCTACATTTTAACCACATTCGCATTAATGAAGAAAATATTTTTTAAAATGTTTCAACAGGAGGTTTGACTTTACTGCAAACAAGGTAAAGATACTAGTACTGTTTGACTTCAGAAAGCTGTTTTGCTATATTTTCTAATAATTGCATGTAATGTTTTTCATATTCTAATTTCCCCTAAAAACACATTGTCTTATTATTTATGTGAAAATATTCTTTTATTTACCATAGTCATGAAAATGCTGGACAAATTGGAATACAAACTTCCATAGAAATAAATATTTAAGTGCTAAACGTAAAGATAGCTAGGAGAAATTATTAGACAACTTTTATTGCACATAACTAAACACGGTTACATTTACACCTATAGATTTTGCAAAGGACATTGCATGAAAATTTGGTTTTTGTTTGTAATATCAAATGTATTTGTTGTCCTCATAGGTAATACATGTAAATGTGTGTATGAGGGGAGGGGTAGATATACAATGAAATGTCTTCAGTTATATTCAGCCCATGGACACAAAAGAAAAGAAACACCCATTTTCCTTGTTCCCTTAATTTCCTCTCCTCCTTACCCCTCCTCTCCTTCCCTTTGCCCTCCTCCTTATCTCTCTCCACCCCTTTTGGCTCCTTTAGACTTCTCTTCACTCATCACCCCACCCCTTCCTAGGCAAGCCCATCTCTACTCCTCTCTCCTCCTCTGTCTTCCCTGCCTGTTACTCCCTCCCTACTCCCCATGTGGCCTCCTTATGCCTCCATTTCTTTTTTTAGTTCTCTCTCTCCTTGCCTCCTCACCCTTTCTTTCCTCTGAACTCTCAATCCTTCTTCCTTTCTTATTCCTCTCCCCTTTTCCTCCCTATCCTGCTCTTCCCAGGAGATGCTACAACTCACAGTCCTTTCTTAGAAGGATACCAA
Source organism: Hylobates moloch (assembly GCF_009828535.3). Taxonomy (NCBI): domain Eukaryota; kingdom Metazoa; phylum Chordata; class Mammalia; order Primates; family Hylobatidae; genus Hylobates; species Hylobates moloch. Next base: position 53,349,559 of record NW_026652276.1, on the reverse strand, counting down.
ATGACTGCTATCCCCCACCAACCATTTATTGAAAAGACTACAAACTTTGGGGTTTTAGCTCAAAAAATTGCAACATATTTGTAGTTGCCTAGTGGTTGCAAGCTTTTTATAAGCACTGTGGCTATTTTTCTTCTCAATCCAACTTTAGAGGGAGTGTTTGACACTTACAGTACCTTGACTTCACATTAAGTTCTGTTTATTTCCCTTTTTCTCTTTAGATGCAAAAAATAATCAATAAGTATAAAATTTTGCTGATATGTGTTTGTGTGTTCTTAAGCTCAAAAAGAGTGGAAAGAGAACTGTTCAGCCTATTTTTTTTTTTCATGGATAAAAGTAAAGTTTAAGTGACTTAAGACAGTACATCTTATTTTCCCTATGGGTTTGACAAGAAAATTCTGCTATAAGATAAGCTTTGGAAAAGTTACAGGAGGTATCTGAATATACAGCACACTGAGAGCTGTCATAAAGTTCTGGGGTGGCGTTTCTTATATATGCCCTCATAACTTCAGAGATGGCACAGCTCTAATGAACACTCACTTCTAGTTCACTCACAGGCATTTTCTGGATACAAACAAGTCCTTTTAAAGAATTTTGGTCTTCTTACAAATTTGTGAAAATTGTATTTAATTCATGTGTTTTATTCCACCAATGGAGAAACATGGTCTGTTTTATATTTCCTGTAGTTGATAAACATGCCAAATTTTAAGTGCAAAGATGCGTCACCTAGTGGCTGACAAGCCAGGTTACCATTTACATAACGAATGCCAATATTAATGTTACGTAGCTGGCTTCGGTAGTTTCTAATGAGCTTTAAAAAAAATCGTATGCGTGAATTTTAAATGTTAACACTGCTTTCCTAAGGAAATTAGTATGTTACGGATAAATATTGCAAACACATATACTGACACAAACACACAATGGTAATGATATTCAGAGTCTTTTTGGAAATTAGCTTAAATGTTACGGCCACTTAAAAAATGCCACATGTGACTATTGTTTAAATATATTTTTCATGTCTCTGATGAAGTCCTTATTTGACATAAGTATTTTATTCACTGCTTAATTGCTAGATAGATTATAGACAGCTGTTACTAAGTAATACTGCTCCATTAGGGCAGAAACAGAAACTTTATTTTAATTAAATGTTTACTAACGTTTGAGTTTCTATATTTTGCTACAGTAAAACAAACTGTAGGCCTCTAGTTGTTTTAGAATTTTAAGACTGTAAATGGACTCAGAGAATCAGTTTCTTATTAGACGTCATGAGAGTATATTTTTTCATTATGCTTTAAGAGGGAATTTGTAACTTGCTCAGGTAACATTCAAGTTTTCTGGTTTATGTTTGTCCCTACAATTAAGCACACTGAACTAACAGGAAAAGGTTACATAAATTTAGGAACAATTGCACTTTTAAGAGGAGAGGATGCATAGTTGCTCACATATCTCAGTGTCAGTCACCTAACATGGATCAGTGCTTTATTTGAGATTACAAAACTAGAAAATGACAGAGTCAAGGCTAGGACCAATATTCTGTTAAGTCTTAGATAATTACAGAACACATGTTAAAATCAGAATATTTTAATTTTCTTAGTTTTGTGACTATTTGTCATTGAAAGGAGATACTAAAAAAATTATATATCGTCCTAGAAAGTACATGAGCTAATAATGCATTTCTAAAGGTGAAAAAAGAATAGATATTTTTCTGTTTAATATTCAATTTTATAGAGATTAGTACGTTTATTTTTTTAAACCCCAGAAGCTCAGGATCTTATCATTTTAAAAGAAATTATCACCAGTTCTGTGTGAGTAGATAAAGTATTATAACACTTTGTGTTTTTCATCCAGGATACCTTGTATTTACTTCCCTGAGCTTTTCTTCTAGGGAAAGAAAAGTGCTCAGGTAATACCAGAGCTTTGAAAAATTTGGATTTTCAAAAATACCTATTTATGTATAGGCCTTTAGATCATCTGATGTTGAATACTCTTTAAGTGATCTAAAGGCCTACACATAAAAAGATATTTTTATTAAATTCTGGAATTAAACATTTCAGCATTATAAGAAAAGAAAGCAAAGCCACTGGAACAATTCCGGGAAAGAAGGAAAGACTGTGATTAAATGCCTCTTAACTAATTCAGATTCCTGGATTGATGTCTTATCTACAGGTTTCTTTTTAAAAACCAAGAATGATTGGCTGTGAGTTTACCAGGATTATAGTTGAGGCTAAAGGACAGCTCCTCAGGAAAGCCCCTGTTCTACATCTACAGTCACATGCTGGACCTTGAGTTGTCACTCAGAGAAAAGAGTGCCATCTACCGAAACTCCGCAGTTTCCATTGTGAATGGCTTCTTTGGTGAAGAGTTCCAAAAATTATGTAGCCCAGCTCTTTAATTTTGTAACATCTAATGATATCACCGCCTTGAAGTGATTAAAGTAGATTGCTTAAGAATTAAAGCTTTAAAGATGAAAGATGTTATTGCTTTTGCTGGACATGAGGAACAGTTGTAAAGTTTCCAGGTCTACAATAACTTTCTGGAACCCTGTCAGTGAACTGTTTCTTGTAAAAGTTTTCCCTAAGATAAAAGCTCAATCCCATTGTTTCCACACTCAAAAAAAAAAAAAAAGAAAAAAAAAAAGGTCATATAGTGTAAAAAAAAACTCTTCAGACTTTTCAAAGGGAAAACTTTGCCTGTTTCATGTCAAGATGACAACGGAAAAAATGAGATAGCTATTCTTACATAAATCATTTGTGAACTGCAGTTGGAGGAGTTACATTAACCACCAGAGTTTCAGTCTGTGTCTAATGAAAACACAGCAGAAGTGGATTCCTTTCAGATTAACTAATAAAACCCTTGTTTTTTTCCATGACTGAGGTCAAGCACTGCTGTTTGAAATGTAGTCTTGATGAACAAAATGAAACGTTGAACGAGGACCAGTCAAAATGCCCAAAAGATGTAAACATCAAAGAGAAAAGATCCAGAAATTATTAAAAGTTAAATTTCCCTTGAATTCTAGTATTAAGAAAGTACTGCTTCAGTAAAATGGCATATATTTTTCTGAAACTGTTTTTCTATAGTATTTTGTGTGGAGGATGACAGAGACTGCATTTCTCAATTGAACTAAAATCACAGAAATACTCTTTGGAGTTGCATAGCATGTTCACAACTTTCCAGTTTCATTCAATGAAAACTTCTGATGAACTTAGATGTGTATTAACATGAATCATTTAGTAACTATATTTTCTGAAAAACAGTGTGTTAATGAGATATCTTAAACATATTTTTGCGTTGGATGCAGAAGTCTTTTCTGTCCAGTACTATTGTTGTTAGAACCCTACTTTTTTGTATATAGCAAAATGTATGCAGGGTTTCTGAGTCACACATTTATTCTGTTGGTGGTCTGGATGTCATCAGGGTAGCTTTAGAGATATAACCCTTCTTCATAAGGTCAAGAGAAAATAAACAGGAGAATTTAACTCCAGATGGCATCTTCCTGTTTTGAGGCCAGATAGAAAAATATTTTGCAGAGAACTGTTCTCCTTAAAAATATACCTATCTAGATTCAGATTTTAACTTTGCAGGGATAAAAAATCACATGGGACAGTGCTTTGGAGTTGGCTTCTTTAATCGCACTCAGTTTTGAAATAGCAGAAAGAAAATAGAATGCAGTAATTAAGAGTATCAAATTTAGAGAAAGCCTTCTTACACTCAGATCTTCTTTTTTACCCTGACTGTGTAACCTTGGGAAAATTACTTAATGTTTCTGTGGTTAAGATTCCTCATCTGTAAAATTAGGATTATGACAGCTCTAAGCTCATAAGGCCTTTGGGAGGATGAAGCAAAATAGATATTCAAACTACTCAGAGCAGTGCCTACAAGATAGGAGGTACTATAGCACTAGTTTTACTAACGCTGGCAAATAAAATTACTCTAAGGAAGAAATTAAAGTACTTAGTAACTTAGTGATAAGGATGTGAAATGTAAAATTTTATTTATAAGACTATACAATTTAAAGTTGTTTGCCAAATGTAATAAGACAAGTAGAATATATTCTCTTCAATGACTTTATAATTTGACAATAAGCAGATTTTATTATATACGCAATTGCTGGTGGTTAGATATATGATACTTAAAATTTTCTAATTATCTAATTATTTTTATTTTTAACAGGATAAAATATTAATCAACTTAAACGACATTTATAACTGGAGATTGAAAAATCATACATCTATAAAATATGAAACAAGAAAATATCTACAAATGATACTTTATCAATTTTTTTTCCTGGAGGTAGCAAGAATAAATAAAATCTTATTTTCTATGCAAAACAGTGCTTTTAAATTAAAATTATTCACCTAGAATGTCTACAGATACTTTCTTCAGAGTCCTTTTTGTTAAGTAATCTAACATATTTTAACATACTCTGATAAATACATAAGCAGCAGAAAAAATATTTTATTAAAATTTATGTTTTCCAAACAGTGTCATTTAAAAGGCAAACCAAACATATTTCAATTGGAAACTATATGGATGCCAAATACCCACACGTACAAAATATTCAGCTTTCTAAAGTAACGAAAATAATTATGATAATTTATATATCATATTTGTGATTCTTAGATTTTCAGATTATACAGCAGCTTTTCCCAGATACGGATTTAGTAAGGAGAGAAAAGGAAAAAATATTCACTTTTCATTCAAGCCAAATTAACTAATTTAATTAGGTGCTTTAGGGAATAATATTATTGCTCTAAAAATAGTATTAAGACAAACATAACGTTCATTTTTTGTCCAAACAATATGATTTCTTCAAGTCAGCATGATTTAACATGAAGAATGTAAAGAAAAAAATCACAAAATAGTAAGCTTTATGCACATCTAAAAATATGGCTTTATTTTTCTCTAAAATTCCAAAATAGAAAACTAGGAAAGAAGCAGCTAAGAGTGGTTTAAGACATGTGTTAGCTTCAATATGTTTTATATTATAGATCTCAGCAAGGAGATGATTGAGTTTAATACATTGCTTGTGTGGTCACAAGTAAATTTCTTTCAGAATTGTACTTAGTAGTAAGGAACAGAAACACCAAATGACATGGGAGATGGAATTTAAAATTAATTATAAATTGGAACCGAGAGATTTAATTTAAACAACTAAAATAATGGAAGTAATTGGAAAGTCCATTACTTTCCAATAGTAAAATGAAATTATTTGCCTTTTATTTAATATTTTTGGAAAAAATTAACATTTTTTTAACCAAAGCTACTCTGAATACAGATATCTTAGAAATGAAGAGAATAATATGAGATGACTTACTTCTAAATCCCATTTTCTATTCTATTTATAAATGTTGGCAATGGCTAACTAGAGCATTTTTATTCCTCTAGAAACAAAACATTCTTTTCCTTGACTTTGCCATGATTTTCGCACATATTACTAGATATTAAATGAAGGTCCATGAAACATCAGTCTAAGAGGTTTAACTTTCAGTAGAATATATTGCTAACTATATTTTGTCATGCATGGAATAATAAAGGAAGCTATACAAAACTATTTTTTTTCAGCAAAGGTAACTAAGGTAGAAAAACAGAGAAATGGCTAATTTCAGCCACAAGTTTTTACAGGAACTGACTTTTCAGGAGAGCCAAATTTATTTCAAGTGGACGCGAAATAAGTTATGGCAATAAACAATGTTGCATTAATTCTTATTTTTTAAGCATTCCAACTCTCTTTTTTTTACTTAAAAGAATATGACTTTCTAAAGTAAAACAAAACATGCATGCACCATGTTGACTGTCATGTGCAGGTGAGAAGAAAAAAATATTTTAAGAATATGATAATTTTTTAAATTGCACTAGAATAATCTTTATATTGAGGCCTCTGTGTTTTAAAAAGTACTATATGTTTCTAATAAAATTTGGAAACAATAAGCTAAATAACAAGGTTAATATTTATAACATTGCGTTTAACCGAATTTTAACAAACTCATTTACAATTTTAATAAGTGAATATTGTCATTTATTTAATAATTAGCAGAACAAATGGAAAGTACTGTATTTCTAATGATGTGAGGACAACCTTAATAAGACATAAACATAGGAGGATGAATACACAGGAGGGAAAAGTATTTATGTTAATTTCTAGGCAAATCAAGAACATGTAGAAGATACTTAAAATAGGAAATGTTTGAGCCTAGCTTTAACTATTATCTTCATTTGTCTTTAATATGCCCTTAGTATTCAATAGCTGTTTTTCATATTCCACATGCTATATTAAGTGTGAAAAGATACTGCTGATCCAGAGGCAAAGAGCTAAAAGAATCATCCGTACAATCTAACAATGTTTTTGAGGATGGATCTGGGGAGCTTAAAATACACACTATTAACGGGAAAATCTTGAGCTGAAACTAATCTGTAGGAACATTTCATATAAAGTTGATCTGGAGAAAATTTTTAAGTGGTTCATTTTGAGAACAGGAACCAATGTAATTACAGTGTTCCATGTAATTTTACTGCACAATCTTCCAACCCCAAATTTTCGGACCTTTTCTGCAAACTGGTGAACTTAGTACTTAAATATAAGACGCCAGTTCTGTCTAGAGAACAAAATGAGTTTAATGCATAGACTCACCTATGTTATTACTCTTCATACCAATGTGTAAATGACTGTTTGCTCTTCTCTTAAATATATTTTCCATAACACCGTTCAAATAGGCCTACTTCATTTCCACTGAGATAAGTATTTTGGTATTCAGCTTTTATATTCACTAAGAATTAAGAAATGCTCTTTTAAAAGCTTAGGAAATGTATATAGAAAATATATCCCATGTTCTCATATATGTGTTTCAAACACAAGGGAGGAATTGGAATAACTTTTCTAAATAAACAAATTATTTGCCTACTTAAAATTGCAATTAAAAAAATGAAGCTTTCCTTCATTAGCTGGAAACTACATTGAGAAATTGTAACATGAAGAAAAAATGGATTTTTAAAACTTCTCAAATAGATCAAGTGTGTTGTACAATATCATTAAATTTGTATCAGAACACATAAATGGAAATGAGATGGGGCAGCAATTTCATTCTAGAGTCTAGGTTTTGAAATTCTTTTTGGTGAACATGTACTAAATCAGCTAAACATTTCAACTCATTTAAATATAAATCTAAATTAGTATTACCCTAGACAGAGAGATGACATAGAAACAAGAACTTGAAAGGTGATTTTTTGTGGCTGCATGTAGTGCCCAGATAGAAAAATCTTAGGACCACTAAAAGGACTCTTGACCACTAGGCAGCAAAAACTAATTTTGAACTACTTGCCTACTCGGAAGCAGGCCTCTTTCAGTAGACATTTTAAATATCTTGGCTTTGAGAAAATAAAAATTTCACCGTCTCGCAAAAATATAAATTACTGAACAACATCATTTGTTGTTTGCAAAAATTTTTGCAGATGCTTAGAAACTTATTATTTATTTACTCAATTACTGGCAAACTATCATACTAATCATCAAGAACTAAAGTTGTATTTAACCACAATACACAGCTAATGCTTTAAGAATTGAGACCAGGTTTTGTTTTGGCAATTCCTAAGCTGATTCACAGTTAATAGCTGCTGAAATTTCAGTACCTTGTATATAATTATGAAGCAAGTCTAAAATTTTGGTTTAAACAATTTTTTTTACCATTTTAAGCCACAAATACAGATGGTTATGATTCATATTTTCCCTATTATTTTTACTTATTCCTTGCCAATATTTATTTTAAAAACATCTTTTTCTTTTCTTTTTGGTGATTTGGAAATGTCTTTACATCCATATGGAATATACAATATATTATGTCATATCATGTTGACCTACTAATGCCAAATAGAGCTAACAGTGACATTCAATACACACAATAAGTTCTGTTAAAGCTTTCCCAGGAAAATCTGGTGGAGTTTTATGGTGCCAAGATTAGCTCAGTTTTCCCCTGAATTTCTCAACTAGGTTAATAAAATCCAGAAAGTCTTCAGAGTTAGACAAAATCATCTTTTTAGTTTAATGCTCCCATCTGCTGTTAAGGCAAAGAATAGCAATTGGGTAGAAAAGCTGATTTTCAATTTTGCCTTTAATAAATAAATATTTAAATGCTTGTGTGATACACATTGATGTTAATTCTTACTATAAATGAAATTAAAATACCTGTTGGTCTTAAGGAAAATTGACTATGGTGTGTCAATTTTATGTTAATAAGCAGATATGATATTTTAATTAATTTCTTGCTACTTAGCAAATTACATAGGACAACTATAATTTCCTAATGAAAGGAAGAAATTATTTGTTTCAAACCATTTCAACTTTGGCTATTGTTAATAGTCTTGACAGCGTAACAAAAATCACATTTCAGCAAAATCTAAGGAAACTTCATGTCATCTAATTTGTTTTTCAGCTGTTGAAGGAGGATGTTCCCATCTTGGTCAGTCCTATGCGGATAGAGATGTCTGGAAGCCAGAACCATGCCAAATATGTGTCTGTGACTCAGGATCCGTTCTCTGCGATGACATAATATGTGACGATCAAGAATTAGACTGCCCCAACCCAGAAATTCCATTTGGAGAATGTTGTGCAGTTTGCCCACAGCCTCCAACTGCTGTGAGTTTAAACATAAACTGTACATCTTCAGTATTCATATTTAGACACATGAATAATTCCTATATCCTAGGAGGCTAAAAGGAAATGAAAGTCATGTTGGTCAAATAGCCGTATTTGTATTACAAGTAAAAAGTGGACGTTTCAATTTAAAGATAAGGATTGGTTAGAATCTGGGTTAATAAATAATATGCAAATTCTGTGTCTTGTTTAAGTTGTTTCTTTTCCATTTATTAGCCTACTCGCCCTCCTAATGGTCAAGGACCTCAAGGCCCCAAGGGAGATCCAGTAAGTAAACATTCTTCAGTAGAATAAAATTAATACTAATGATAATTCTAGTAAGAGTTTGCTTTTTCTAGATTTGAACTTTCATCATACATTCTCTTTATTACCACATATTTGAATAATGGCACCAAACAACAGACTGAGAATCCATAATTGTACATGTAAAGATTTCAATTTCCCAAACTTCATATTATATCTCCGCCCCCATGATCAGTTTAAAGAAAATGTGTAGGTCAATATACAAAAGGAATATATTATACTTAAATTATTCACAAGATTTTGATTAAAAAGTATGTGTTATAAAGAAAATATATTACTTATATTGTTTCCTAATATTATAAAGTGGAGAAACAACAATCTGATAATGATTCTGTATCATCAGGATTTTTCACTATTTAATTTATTTTTATTTCTTTTTTTAGGGCCCTCCCGGTATTCCTGGGAGAAATGGTGACCCTGGTATTCCAGGACAACCAGGTTCCCCTGGTTCTCCTGGCCCCCCTGGAATCTGTGAATCATGCCCTACTGGTCCTCAGGTATAACAAATTACGGTACTTAAAAAATCCCCTCATAAAACTATCTAGTTCATCTTCTTTCTTTACTCGATATTACATCTCACTATTACGAGTTCTTTGTATCTGTTCTCTGATTCTATGTATTTAACAAATCCTTATTTAGTGCTTCTATGTATTAGGCACTATTCTAAGTGCTTTCTAAGTATTCATTCTTCCTCATAATACTAATGTCATTGCTACTATATCCTTGGAAAATTTGCTAATTTCTCAGCAGATATATGGCATACACATTATTTTTAAGAAGTGAACTATCAACTTACAAAAAAAACCTAAATAATTTAGTTAGTACTATATCTATACTTTATTCTCCTACTAACACCAATGTCAAAGCCTCTAAAAGTTTAGACAAAAAGAAGTTGAAGAACTGTGAATATTCCTATTGAACAGGATTATTTCTGCCTATGAAACTGCTCTTGCTAATACTTCTGAGCAGATCTTGCTTCTCCTGAAGCATGGCAACCAAATAAATCTGCACGTAAAACAACCAGACAAATAAATATGACAAAATTTCTGTTGCATGGAATTAGGTGAAACAAGAAAATATATTACATAAATCTTTGTGAGGTTAAAAAGTGCTTTTCAAAAAGCAATTCAACAAGAACCAAAGTATATTGTCTAAGTTATTCTTATTCTAGTAACCAAATAGAACCTAACTCTAGAACTAGAACTTAGAATTTAAAAAAAGCTTCAAAGAAATCCAATAAGCATATGAGCCTTCCTACTACTTTTTGGTTTATTTTCTATGGAGATGTTTATTTTTGAGTGAATCTTTTAGTTATTAACCTGAATCCAGGGGATATGAATTTTACTTGTATCATTAAGTGTTGGAAAAATAATTTGACTTCATTTTTTGCTCAAAATGAGAAGGTGTATTATATGACCTCGAGACTCTTTTGGCTTAAAACAGCCTATGACCCTGTGTTTGTAATGATGTAGATACTGCTTAGAAATAATAGCTTAAGTAAGTGCATAATAGGAAAAATTGGGGAGAACCAACATTGAACACAGTGGAAAGATTTGTGCATCACACAAGAAAATGCCTCTGTCTATCTAATGTCTAAATCTAATGTCTATCTAATGTCTAAATCTACAGAAAGACAGGATAAACAAGATAATTAGTGGATACATACCACATCTTTTGGCACACAAAAACCTATCAGTAGGTAGTAGATGTTGCATGCACTTCTAAATGCTTTTTAAAAGAATTATGAACTGTCTATTAAAATGATCATATCTATTTGTCTCCTTGCCACAGAACTATTCTCCCCAGTATGATTCATATGATGTCAAGTCTGGAGTAGCAGTAGGAGGAATCGGTGGCTATCCTGGACCAGCTGTATGTACAAATGTTTCTCAGCATTTTAGAGCTTTATTATCTTTCCGGTTTGTAAAATCTTGAATGGTTGCTCTTCTAGGAATTCAGTATTTGTATGGAATTGTACAAAATAGCTTACTCCTACTAAGGTTGGAAAAGAAAACGGTAGCATTATCGTGTTCTTTCTATCTCATTCACATTATTAAACCTATTTTTAATCACATATAAACTTTTTATTAAAAAACAAAAACCAAAGTCAACACTTATTAACATTTCAGAAAAGTGTTTATAGGAGAAAATGGAAATATACAAACTATTGTTTTATAAATTTACTATCAGCATTTAGAAACAGCATGTTACAAAACTGAAGCATACTGTTTTCAGCATGCTGAAGGTTTTCTAGTTTAATATGTGTTTCTGAACAATGATAAGTCAATTGTCCTATGTATGATGATTCTTGTGTGATCATATAAATCTCTATGTCAGTTAACTCTGTGATAGATATATCAACATAATTATGGACTTTAGGGTTGATTTACATTAGTATTTTAGATACTTGATTATAGGATTTGTAGTGTGCCAATAAATGTTTTTCTGCACTGAGTTTGGCTGCCAAGCAAGAAATTGCTTCTTCACCAGTGCAATATAATCCTAACATTGCAGGGATTTTCATAGCATTGTGCACTAATTTTTCCAGATTTTTAACTCCCTTCCTTAAGAGTTCAGGACAACATTTTATAACATTTATTAATAATTTATATGGAATCTGTGAGAATTTCATTACAGTAATGTTTGCTTACTAAGATCTTCATTATAGATCTCATGAATAGTTATCAAAAAGTTATCAAAAGATGAGATATAGTTGTTCATAGTTTTAACAATGCTAGCGTCATCGCTCTGAAGCATGGATAAAGTATATTTTGCATTCATTTATTTTGTTTTTTATTCAAATTCACATTCCAGGGCCCCCCAGGCCCTCCCGGTCCCCCTGGTACATCTGGTCATCCTGGCTCACCTGTAAGTATAGCCATTAGTGGTGTTTTCTTCTTCATTTTTAGAAAAATCTAATTTATATATATTCTGCTGTAATTCAGCCATTCCAGCATGCATAATCCCTGTTAACTAGCGAAATCATAACCAAGAAACTGATTAAGGCTTCAGAGATGGAATTCCATATTTAATTCCTTTCCACCAACAGTTTATAGCAATTGAAACCTTGGTAAAATTAAACCACATTAATTTGCATGTAATATGGCTTTTAGTTCAAAACCATTCAGTTTCGATGGATTGCAATGAATGGAATGAAATACATTAACTTCATTCTGATCTGAAAAAAATTTGGTCTCAATATTTATAAACTGGAGTAACATTTGCTGATTACATTCACAATCCTGATTTCTTACTGTCAAGATGTAAATGAATTACATGACGATTTTGTTACTTTAAAAATATTTACATATTCTACTCACTAGGGATCTCCAGGATACCAAGGACCCCCTGGTGAACCTGGGCAAGCTGGTCCTGCAGTAAGTAAAAATTAAATTTATATTTAATAAGTTGATAATTCTATATGGAACCTACCTTTGTTTTCTAAAACAAGTATAGGTCCTTACAGAATGAAGATTAAATTTACCCTTAAATTTGTAAATAACAAATAGCATTCTATTGAGTCTTTTGGATTCTTTCAATTGTTTAGCTGTCTTAGAGACACTAGTTAATAAAGGAATTCCCTCATCATTAGCCATCAGAATAGTCCACTTCCCAGAGATGATAAAAATTCTGTATATATTAAATATAGATTTCATTTTTCAGTAACCACTCAGTTCACTCTTATATCTAATCTATTGATAAATATAGTTATATATATTTACGTATGTAAATATACATATACATGTATCTTAGGCAGTCGAAATAAACATAATCTAAGAGAGTCCTTTAGAAGGATATGCTCTGTAAATAAGCAAGTAAAATAGTTATTTAAATACAATATTTCACGGAATTTAGAAATACCTTTATATTTAGATATATTTAATATCCCAAAACATGTAGAAATGCATTTGGATTTATAAATACACACATAATATAAAATACAGATATGTGATGCTTTTAATTTTTATTAACAGTAAGTTGATATAACAGAGTTATAATATTAACTTAGTAAGTATCATTTTCATTATGAGAAACATTAAAAGTATTTTCTGGCCGGGCGCGGTGGCTCACGCTTGTAATCCCAGCACTTTGGGAGGCCGAGGCGGGCGGATCACGAGGTCAGGAGATCGAGACCACGGTGAAACCCCGTCTCTACTAAAAATACAAAAATTAGCCGGGCGTGGTGGCGGGCGCCTGTAGTCCCAGCTACTCGGAGAGGCTGAGGCAGGAGAATGGCGTGAACCCGGGAGGTGGAGCTTGCAGTGAGCCCAGATTGCGCCACTGCGCTCCAGCCTGGGCGACAGAGGAGACTCTGTCTCAAAAAAAAAAAAAAAAAAAAAAAAAAAGTATTTTCTAAAAGGAGGTTCCTTCCGGGAATACATACACTGTGTAATAATAAATTGTAACAGAAAAACTTACAAATCTATTCATTTCTTATTTTCTTATTTTCAGGGCCCTCCAGGACCTCCTGGTGCTATGGGTCCATCTGGTCCTGCTGGAAAAGATGTAAGTTTTTAAAAATTAAATAAGAATACAGCAAAACTTAACTTGGTGCATTCTAAACAGTATATGCTTTATGTCAGAATCCCAGAAGAAAAAAAAGTTATTCAAAATATTGTTGTCTTAACAACATTTTAGTTAATACTAATCTTTGAGTAGCTACACAGTATTTGCGTACCTATATATATCATTTGTTGAATTCCAAAATAAAATCCTTAAAGTGCTTTTTGACTACTGAGAAGACTCATCCATTGAATATATCATTTAACTGAAGGAGAAATAGGTGTCTCTGCCTGCCTCTTGTAATGATGAAATTGATACCACTATTTAATGAACTTGAGAAGTTGTAGATGCCTTCAATTCAATGGCATTCCTTCTTTCCCTTTTACTCTCCAATGGCTAATTCTTTTCACTGGGTTATGTTACTTCAGTGATTAGAAGCACCTGCATTATCTCTTTATAAGCTTATATCAAAGTGGGAAAGGTCTTCCTCATGCCTTCTACCAAGAAAGCTGATCTCAACCATACATTTTGTGTAACAATTTTAATGAGTCCTTTGCAACAAAAATGCAAAGTAACCATTTTGCTTATTGGCTACAATGTATTTTCTCATACATGAGCACCTATGTATTCTTTGTTTCTCTACCTAGGGAGAATCAGGTAGACCCGGACGACCTGGAGAGCGAGGATTGCCTGGACCTCCAGTAAGTCTTCAGCATCTAATAAATTAATTGGAATAATCTTAGCTCGAAAACTATTATGTAATTCAATGGAATTAAACTTAAAAACAAAGTGTTTTACTACTAGATTGTGATTCTATTTGAAGGTTCATTAATATTTTTTCATTCATTATTTTTAGGGTATCAAAGGTCCAGCTGGGATACCTGGATTCCCTGGTATGAAAGGACACAGAGTAAGTAGAGTTTCTAAGTTGTTTACAAGGTATTCCGCTGGGCTATTTTTACTTGCCCAACCAATTTTACTGGACAATTATGTGCCAAAAAAGATGATTCTGACAATTAATTAATTTGATATTTTTAAGTCTACCAAGTTTGTTTGTTGACCAAACTAGTCATTTTTTGCAAAATAGAGGAGTTGATTTCTAGTGTAGAAAATACTCTTGAAAAATATCGTTTTCTTACTACCACTATCAGAAAAATAAAAACATTTTATGAATTATGTTTTTTATTGACTTAATCTGATTTATAGATTGAGTTGAACAACTTTATTCTATGCAAAACATTTAGTACATTCAACCAACTGTGCCTACAACCTATCAACTTAATTATAATAAAATCTATGAAACTCATGTTTGCTACTCTACGGTTAAGGCAACTTTCTTATCAGACTAAATTGCACTTTCTAGTTAGTTCATGTTTTCCTGCTGTAAAATCAGTATGAAATATCTTCAACCCCTTTAAACAAGTTTTAAATTATTTAAGCTAATTTTGAAGTAGTGTTATAAAGACCAATTAGAAAAGTTCAATGTAAACTTTGTCATTCTAGATTATTAACAGATTTTAATAATTTTGCTATTTTTATACATTTCCTAGGGCTTCGATGGACGAGCTGGAGAAAAGGGTGAAACAGGTGCTCCTGGATTAAAGGTAAATCACAACAAAAATCATATTTTCATAAGTAAATTCATTAAATATTAAAGCTACATTTAAGATTCATATTGTGAGCCTTAACTTGTTTTCTGAAATTTACCTGAATTTTACCTATTAGGTGTGAATAATGGTAACTAATTGAGATATTCTATTAACGCTTCCATGAAAAATGACAATTTGAAGAGTCTAGATTAGAAATAGTTGAGCATCTTAGTATAACTTATCAATTACTTCACTTTAGTCTTTAAGTTTTCAAATACAGAAATTGAGATTTCTGGTAAATAAAATACTAACAGAAAATTAATATTGTTAAAATGTATATCTTTTTCTAGGCTCTATAAACTTTTCCATAATATTCTGTATTTAAAAATCTATAATATTTTCTTCCTCTTATATGAAATAGTAACGTATTTTATATGTATCTAGGGTGAAAATGGTCTTCCAGGTGAAAATGGAGCTCCTGGACCCATGGTAATTATGTTTCTTATGTATAATTTTCAGTTTTATTATTAACCTCATTGTTACCTAAAACTAGCTTTGCTCCCACCCCAACTGTTCTTACACGTGTCAAGATTAGAGTAAGACCATATTTCAATTTTACTCTGTAGGGTCCAAGAGGCGCTCCTGGTGAGAGAGGACGGCCAGGACTTCCTGGGGCTGCAGTGAGTATTGCTGCTAACACCACACAATTGCAACCCAAAGTGACAGATTGGTGTCTCAGTAAAGTTGCAGGCTGTAAAAATATGTTAGGAAAAAGACCTTTCTACAAAATTATACTCAATGATACTGTGATAAAGTTTTGGCTATAGTTAAAAGGAAATGAATAATTGTTTTACAATTATTATCTCTATTGAGAATTTTTGTGTTAACTTTTCACATGTCATTAGAGCCATTATATCTGCATTCAGTCCTGAAAACACAGACTCCAATCCTTCTACATTTGATTGTTGCTGTATATATCAGAATTGTAATCATTGACTTTAAAATATATAATTATTAAGCAGATTTCAATGTACTTGAAGAAAACTCAACTCACTTGAGTCAGAATTTTAGTCAAAATATTACTCATGACCAGCCATTCAGAATTAAAAAGATATTTGATGTAAACTTCTCTTTTTAGGGTGCTCGGGGTAATGACGGTGCTCGAGGCAGTGATGGTCAACCAGTAAGTAACTTTCTATCTCTTATTTGTTATAGGGTAATGAGAAGTTATGGATTGTGGATTATTGAATATTTTATATATATATATATATACTGTTAGATATATATATATGCATATGTATATATCTAATATACACATTAGCATCTCTGTTGACCATTTTTACAATTTAAAAAGTGAAAAACTATTGTAGCCCCAATACTCAATATTGTATATATACCTGTGATTAAAACTGACACTGAGCCCATAAACAAAATCTAGGTTCTGACACTCATTCTGCTTGATCAACTGCTAACATTTGAATGGTGCTCCCAATGTTACTTAATATCCTATGTAAGACATGGCACTTTAAAGAGTCCTACAAAATGGATAAAATAGATGTTACCTCCATTTTGTAAACTGGAGTACAAAAGCCCAGGGAAAAGTAGCCTGCACTAAGTCACAGAATTCATGGCAAAGTAGGGAGAAACCAAGAATTTCTAACTTCAGATTTCAATCTTTTCTTATTTTACCACATTGTTTCTCTACATAATATCCATAAAATATGAATATCATTTTTATCTGCACAAATATCTTCTTTACTTTATATGTGCTCACGTATTTACTAGTATATCAGCTTTCATTTAGTTGAAAAAGAGCTCTTGAAATTGTATTTAATTTTTTCAGGGCCCTCCTGGTCCTCCTGGAACTGCCGGATTCCCTGGATCCCCTGGTGCTAAGGTAAACATGTGTTTCTATAGAAGGGTATAAAAATATCTTGGAGACAAGAGAAAAGCATTAGATTACTTCTTGCAACTGATTTTTTTAATCAGTCAAATGGATAGCTTTTATCTATACATGTCTTTAAAGCCTTATTCTTGATTCTAAAAGAGGTCTTGTCCCTAGTATTCAACTATCTTGATATTTCTTCTGATGCCTTCTGTTTTCCCCAGACTCTTTCTAGGAAACTGATAACACAATCACACACATAGTTACATTTTTCTCTGCCTTTATGACTAGTGATTCCTTGCTTTACCTTCAGTATAGAGTCCTACTACTCCAACCTTTGGGAGATGTGTTTAAACAGGACTGAAGGGTGAAGTAGCTAAGTGAGCAGAAGTGGTAAGAGAAACTGACTACATAAGGTTTTACCATTAGGGTGAAGTTGGACCTGCAGGGTCTCCTGGTTCAAATGGTGCACCTGGACAAAGAGGAGAACCTGGACCTCAGGGACAGGCTGGTGCTCAAGGTCCTCCTGTAAGTATCATAGTTGAGAGGGAGAGTGCTGCTACACTTACTCCACGAAAGCATGTGCTTCAATATGGCTATCAATGAAAATTACTTTGAAAAAATTGTTGCTTAGTGCTCTAAAATGATCCTCCTGTGACACATACTGATTTGATTAGTAGTAAAAATGATAGTTTTTGACTGTTGCACTATTCCAGAATTCATGATTTTTTATGTTTATATGAAAGAATAGAGGATAGAATAGTTTTCTGATGCTTTCAAGGATGTGCCCCAAGCTAATCACCAATCATAAAAATTCAGAGAAGAACCAAATTCAAAATCTCTTCTATTTATGTATCATTTAATAATTTATACCAAGTACATATTATCTCTAATTTATTTAGATAATGATGATTCTTTTGACTACATTTCGTACATTGTGTTATAGTTGGAGGATTCACTTAATCTCTACAAAGCATAACGCTCACCAATACATTTATTTTCACACAAACAACTTCAAATATATACGAACTATTTGCATTACTATTAATACATTATCTGTTTTTTGTATACTTAGGGCCCTCCTGGGAGTAGTGGTAGTCCTGGTGGTAAAGGCGAAATGGTAAGCTGTCCCCACTCCTCACCCTTATCTCATCCACACATTACTGGCTTCTTTTGCATTTTGCATGACAATAGATTTGTGATATTTAAGTGAGATATTCATAAAAGAACATTCAAGTTTGGCTAATACAGTGTCTTTGGTTTGCTCTTAGGGTCCCGCTGGCATTCCTGGAGCTCCTGGACTGATGGGAGCCCGGGGTCCTCCAGGACCAGCCGGTGCTAATGGTGCTCCTGGACTGCGAGGTGGTGCAGTAAGTTGCCTTGTTTTTTCTCTGTTGACTGAAAGGTATAGTTTAATTCCATCAACAAAAAATTAATAGCAAAATTTTGCTCCCGTTCAGTTCAATTTATATTGACTTCACTCTTGTCTTATAACTGAATTATGTGTTACTGGTGATGATTTGTTAGTCAAATCTTCCCTGTTTTTCAACCAAGACTTTGTTATACTTTAGGGTGAGCCTGGTAAAAATGGTGCCAGAGGAGAGCCCGGACCACGTGGTGAACGCGTAAGTTTTACTGCAACAGATCTGATTATTTTTTGAAAAAATGCAACATAATTAGAAAGTAAACAGGTAAAGACTTTGAACTAAATTCAGTCATAAATTCTTTATTTTACCATCTTTTTTTTTTTCAGGGTGAGGCTGGTATTCCAGGTGTTCCAGGAGCTAAAGGCGAAGATGGCAAGGATGGGTCACCTGGAGAACCTGGTGCAAATGGGCTTCCAGGAGCTGCAGGGGAAAGGGTATGTTTTCCATGGGGCATCTAAAAGAAAAACAGCATCACTGTCATCTAAATAAAACTACCTTCAGGGTGAGACAGCCAATTTTTCTGAAGTTGAGTGTTCAGTGGAAAATATTGTTTAAAGCATTCTATGACATAAAAATATTTGCTACTCAAGAATTATGAAAAAGAATTGTAATCCTTTGGACTGAAATACTCGTCTTTCATTATTTTCAGGGTGCCCCTGGGTTCCGAGGACCTGCTGGACCAAATGGCATCCCAGGAGAAAAGGTAGATAACTTTAGTTTCTATGTTCCTAAATGCTAGCACCACAAATAGGTAGTTCTTGTGTACAATTTCTCATTCATGAAAACCTAAATATCTGAAAAACATAGAGTTAAAAATACTCGTAATGTAATGCATCCTCTGTTCAACCACTTTCCTGGCTTTGTTACTTACCCTCTATGAGAATCCTTTACTTATCTGTTAATTGGAAAGCATTTATCTGAGCATCATTGAAAGAGTACAATAAACTAAAATGCCTGAAAAGTCTTTGAAAACTCTAAGGTTACATCCAAATATGATTTCATATCATCAAGATATTTGATTTTAGATGCACATATTTTTAAGCACAGTGAATACTGTTTTATTAAGCATGTGATGTTCACACAGTTGCTTCGAAATTTTTTCAATATGGCAATCCAAGCTAAGATAACTGATTTTACATACAAATTTTTCAGCAACACACAAACCCTTTTTAAAAGTTCAAATGACGTTCTCTATTTGTAACCAAACTATTGTTGCTATCTAGGTTAGTGAAGGCTATTTTAATTTTTTTTAATTTCTTTCACTACTTAGGGTCCTGCTGGAGAGCGTGGTGCTCCAGGCCCTGCAGGGCCCAGAGGAGCTGCTGGAGAACCTGGCAGAGATGGTGTCCCTGGAGGTCCAGGAATGAGGGTACAGAGAAACATTTGTTTGAATGACACTTTAATTTAGACAGAAGAAAGGCAAGACAAATGAAGACAGATCAAAAGCAACTTAAATCAATCGGATTACGTATTTTGTAAGGCCCCAAACAAAACAAAATTCTTTTAAGTAAACTTAAGCCGAGATAGTTCAAGGAGAAGAGAACATAGAACACTTGCCTTAGATACTTTATAGACAGGAAAAAAGATGTGCGAATCTGAGGCTTCCCATGTAAGTGAAAATATGAAAATCATACAAATAGTGTATGTTGTAATTTTTTATTGTTTCATTTTAAATCACCAAACAACTGACTTCTTTACTTCAGGGCATGCCTGGAAGTCCAGGAGGACCAGGAAGTGATGGGAAACCAGGGCCTCCCGTATGTACATTTTTAAAATCTCATTTTAAAAGGCCAGTTGAAATGGAATGTATATGTTGGCCTATCCTTGAGTGTGTGTGTGTATGTATATATATATACATATATATATATAATGTAGATATATATATACACACACATACTATATATATAGTATGTTTTAATCTTATCTTTATTAAACTTTTATTAATGTAATTTTTTCTTATTAGGGAAGTCAAGGAGAAAGTGGTCGACCAGGTCCTCCTGGGCCATCTGGTCCCCGAGGTCAGCCCGGTGTCATGGGCTTCCCTGGTCCTAAAGGAAATGATGTGAGTTCCTCCATTAATTTCTTCAATAAATATTTGACTGGAAGGCTTTTATTTTCCATATGGAGTATAGAAATGGTCAAAACTCAGTCTCCTCTTCAAAGCATGGAGGAGTATATGAAAATCAAATTGCGTGTAGGAAGGGAGCTAAATATATAATTGGTTATGGTTGTATGTGTGTGTATGGAGCAGGCAGATAAAAAATATGAGACAAGCCAGGTGCGCTGGCTCACGCCTGTAATCCCAGCACTTTGGGAGGCCAAGGCAGGTGGAACACCTGAGGTCAGGAGTTCAAGACCAGCCTCGCCAACATGGTGAAACCCTGTCTCCACTAAAAATACAAAAATTAGCCAGGCATGGTGGCGTGTGTCTGTAATCCCAGCTACCCAGGAGGCTGAAGCAAGAGAATCGCTGGAACTCGGGGGGCAGAAGCTACAGTGAGCCAAGATTGCACCACTGCACTCCAGCCTGGGCGACAGAGCAAGACTCAGTCTCAAAAATATGTGTGTGTGTGTGTGCGTGTGTGTGTGTGTGTGTATGAGACAATAATATGATTAGTTATTGCCCTTTGAGAATTAGTGAATACTGACCACTTCTTTTTTAGGGTGCTCCTGGTAAGAATGGAGAACGAGGTGGCCCTGGAGGACCTGGCCCTCAGGTATGTAGCTTTCATCAATTTATTTCTAGCCTTCTAATAGATGCGTTCACCTCCAACCTTGTGACTTCTCTCTGTAATCTCTATTATTTCTACTTCCCTAACTGTTCTTGTTTTTAGGGTCCTCCTGGAAAGAATGGTGAAACTGGACCTCAGGGACCCCCAGGGCCTACTGTAAGTTCACTCACATAAAATTGGAGATGAAAATAGGGTGGAGATGGGGCAGGAAGGCTTCAAAAATTACATAATCTCTGACACTATGTTATTATAGTTTACCAAAGCAATGATGAAACTTGATGACCTAGTTATCTAGCTAAATGCTAGCACTGAGTTTAGAGTGTACATGTGTGCTTTGGGTCCAGATCCTCCCCTTTCTTCACATCACTACTTTTATAATTAAGCAACAGGCCTGTTGAAATGGATACTGTAGACTAAATATAAAAGGATGTTTATAACAGAGTGTATCATTATAACTTTCTAGGGGCCTGGTGGTGACAAAGGAGACACAGGACCCCCTGGTCCACAGGGATTACAAGTAAGAACTTGTTATTTCAATGTCATGTCATATCTGACCGTCAAATTTTTTTGTGTCCCTAATAGATTATAATTTATCTGAAGCTTAACTTGTGAGTCTGTCCTTCATCTGGAAATAAAATGTTAGGCAATGTTAATAGATAGGCATATCTTCCATGTCCATTCCAGAGCACATTAATAAATTATTTAAAAGAATTAATGAAACTCAAATAATTCTATTTGCTTACACTTATTTTTATTATAACATAAATCCATATAGCCAAGTCTATCCTGCCATGGTCGTCAATACATTTTTATTTGTGGCAATTGAAAGAACAGAGAGAGATGAACATGGATTTGTAAGCTATGATTATCACATATGTGTCACTGGATTTTGAGTGGCACAACGTTTCTACCCCTACAAGACCACTGAAACTTTTTTTTTTAAATATCTTGCGGAAACATGTGTACATATGAGAAGCTTTTCTATAAGCCATGTTTGAGCTAATTACCTAATACAAATATGATTCTTTCTAGGGCTTGCCTGGTACAGGTGGTCCTCCAGGAGAAAATGGAAAACCTGGGGAACCAGTAAGTTACGTTTCATTTTTCAAAACTCAGAAACAAAAAGAATACATACTAATTGTTTGTCAACTATTAACTTCTTAATTTTCTTATGCCATGATATTTGAGATTTTTTGGTTTTGAAATGTTATCAAAACAAAGACAAATTATTTAAAAGATAACTATCATATAGTTTGAATTTTACCATAAAATAGAGTTCATAGTTTCAAGATTTGAAAAATTATACAGTATGCCAACATGACAAATGTGTGTTTTGCTTATATTTACATAAAATGCATTCTGATATGGGCCTAATCATATAATGCCAATCTCCCAGGGTCCAAAGGGTGATGCCGGTTCACCTGGAGCTCCAGGAGGCAAGGTAGTATTTCAATTTATTCTCTACCTTCTTCAGCATGTTAGAGAGCAATTGATTAGTAGTATATTTTTAGTATATCAAGTCAAAATACTCTGTCTTTAAAAGAGCATCATTACAAATGTTTGGTAAGTACACTTAGAGAAACTCAAGACATTTTCAATACATTAAATTTGCTTTAATCTGGAAGGTCCAATTCTCTGACATTCATAATCACTACAGAATCAAATGTGGACTTAAAATTTCAAATGGAAAAATATTGCCAATATGTTGGTTCTATGTAGGAAAACTGTTTTGGTAAAAGAAATTTAAAATGTTGCCCTTGTGAATAAAATAATAAGTATTTCAATGACAGCTCACACTTAAGCAGACTAAGTATCCAAGTTTTATTTTAGACACTCTTTTAAGCTTCTGGTTCCCACCCAGCTGTTCAACTATTTTTAAGCATACAAATTTCCAGATTGTTCACAATAAAATAACCTAGTGGCCTTATTCAAAATGATGCAAGCTAAGGTGTTTTGTTTTTAGCTTTGGGTTGTCTAATATGGTTATTTACATATTTTTATCACAGGGTGATGCTGGTGCCCCTGGTGAACGTGGACCTCCTGGATTGGCAGGGGCCCCAGGACTTAGAGGTGGAGCTGGTCCCCCTGGTCCCGAAGGAGGAAAGGTAACTCCACAGCATTCCATTCACCTAGGTTTAAAAAATGCATTTGATTTCCTTCTGATCATTTATTATTTCTCGCTTATTTTCAGGGTGCTGCTGGTCCTCCTGGGCCACCTGGTGCTGCTGGTACTCCTGGTCTGCAAGGAATGCCTGGAGAAAGAGGAGGTCCTGGAAGTCCTGGTCCAAAGGGTGACAAGGTGTTGACTTGTTTTCTCTTAATCGTTCAACAAATCAGTCATTGTAGGTTTTAAAAAAAGCAACACTCCTAGAAAGTAATCAACTGTATTTTCAAAATTAATATTGTCATTTTATAGTAAGTGAAATTTAAGATGGATTCCTAGAGCAACAATGAATTAGAACACCCAGTATATATCCCAACAAATCCTAAGGGTTACTCCTCTTCTTGGCTGATTTTCACTGAAGATACTTTGAATCTGATGACATTGGCTTTTATTTGACAGGGTGAACCAGGTGGTCCAGGTGCTGATGGTGTCCCAGGGAAAGATGGTCCAAGGGTAAGTATCCCCAGTGAGGAGAAGCAGGCCTTATCTATACGTCATATGGGACAATCCTGCACTTCAACTTTTATTTTTTCCAAAAACTATTCAAGATAAATTAGATAGTTTACCACCTAAAGACCCAAATGACTTGATTTATAATTAAATTTGTGGTCTATATCTATGGCTACTTGATAGATCTACAGTGACCAAAGAATGAAAAAACCTCAAGAGTAAGATAAAGGTCACAAACTAGCATTTGTGAGTCACTAAAATCTGAGATAATCACTGAAGTTTAAGATAATCAGTGCTGCTCATTAAGAAACTAAAAGTCATTAAAATTCAATATAGTAAGCACTCCTCATTAATAGACTTTATATTTAAAAATTGTAATCCTATGGTGCATTCTCACTATGGAATAGTATTTAGCAACAAAAAGGAATGAACAATTGACGCTGTACACATAGCAAATTATACAAACCTCAAGGACAACATACTCAGTGAAGAAAATTCAGTCTCCAAGGGATACATACTACATGATTCCATTCCTACAATATGTGCAAAATAACATCCTTTTAGAGATGTAGAACAGATTAGTGGTTGCTAGGAGTTAGGAATGAGAAAGAGAGAGATGGATGTGGCTATGGAGAGTGACACAAGGGAGTCTTATGGTGATTGCACATTTGAGTATCTTGATTGTGGTAGTAGTCAGGCACATCTACACATGGGATAAAATTCTATAGAGCTACATATACACACACATAAATGAGTGCGTGTATCACTGGTGAAATCTGAACAAGCTCTATGGATGGTATCAATGTCGATTTCCTAATTTTGATATTGTATTATAGTTGTATAAGATGTTAACATTAGGGGATGCTGGGAGAAAAGTGCACAGAATTGCCCTGTGTATTCTTTTGCAGCATCCTGTGAATCTATAATTCAAACTAAAAGTAAAAAATAAAACAAAAAATCCTCTAAATATGATTACAATTAAGTCATTTAATAAATTTATATAATAGTTGCCTTAAAGAAATTCCTGAATGCTTTGCTTTTGACAGACTAAGTAGATAAGCCATCATTCAAGTAAAAGTGCTCAATACTTCATTTTTGTAATATAAGTAAAACTACTATTTGAAAATTTCAAGTTGAAAAATTTAATATGTACAATGATACTTTGAGAAAACATTTAAATTATCAAGCAATTGAAGAAAGAAATGTACTTTAATTTAAAAAGACATTACTGTAAGATCTTACATGACATCCTATTTGTCTTCTACAATAGAGATAAAGATAAATGAATCAATAAACTACTGCTGAATCCTATTTTCTCCCGGAGTTATCCCCAAAGAGTCTTGTGTTTACTGAGCTCTGCAGTATTTACACATTGAGTGAAAAGCATAGCATTCAAGCCATAAAAAAAATTTTAAAAGTATGTTATCTAGTTTATTAGGTATCTATGTCTATATACTTTCTGTTTGATTAATGCAAAAAACGATATTTGTATCTTCAAAATTAAAAAATATTTTTATTTCCTCTAGGGTCCAACTGGTCCTATTGGTCCTCCTGGCCCAGCTGGCCAGCCTGGAGATAAGGTAACCCTTAGTACTATCTGGAGATAAAAAGAAAATGTCTCTCTCTTTTGGATGCCAGACAGTGACATGGTTTCTCTTTTTCCAGGGTGAAGGTGGTGCCCCCGGACTTCCAGGTATAGCTGGACCTCGTGGTGGCCCTGTAAGTGTTAAAGACATTCTTAACATACCTTTTAACCCCATACAGACAGTAGCTACTTATGCTTCCCTTTTTAGCAATTCTGCCCCCAGTTCCCTGAGCCTCAGTTTGGAGATACTATCTTCAGGAACCATATAGCATGCAAGGGAATGTTAAATTTCTTAAATCTAACATTCACAAGAGACCATTTTAAATCAGGATTTCTTTCCTAAATAACTTTGGAAAAAATACATGAATTGCACAAGTAGTATATGTTTGAATTAGGTATTTCTTAAGCCTACAGAATCTTTGCCTGAGACTCCTTCTAGATTTAAAATTCTTGACCTTTACGATTTAAGACTCTGGAAAGATATTTAGCAAATGGTTTTTTAAAATAAATCAGTTAATTTTTCAGTTAAGCCTCTACTATATATTGAAATACATAAATATCTATATATAGAAATGTGTTAAATACTTTAAAATTCTCAAACTATTTTTCTTGCAAATAATATCACAGTAGGAGGCAGAAGGAATCAATGGTTCTGGTATTTTCCACTCCTAATTTGATTGAGAAGTGGCAAAGTCTTCAGAAGTTTATTGGCTACTCTGCACATTTCCTGCTTAAAGGAAAGAAAAGATAAGATGATAAGATGACATTTCCTGCCTAAAGGAGATGACGCACACTCCCCGTGGGATATCTTCACTGTGACTAAGAAGGATATTTTTCTCTTCAGGGTGAGAGAGGTGAAACTGGCCCTCCAGGACCTGCTGGTTTCCCTGGTGCTCCTGTAAGTGTGAATATTTATACATACATGTCCCATAGCCCAGGATCTCTATCTTGCTGAAAAATTACAGAAGTATAGTCAAGTTTGGGTTCTAGTCTCGTTTTAGCTGCTCATTCCCTATAGGATTATTGTACCCCTATTTTGTTTCACTTTACCCCTATTGTCGCTCTTTAAAAGATGGAAATAAAAACACCTGTCCTGCCTTTATGACTGGGTAATGAACTAAAGCAGCACCATAGATTTAAATGCACTCTGAATTTATGTAAGTTCTTCCATTATAAGATGGTACTAATTAAAATTTTCTCTTAAATCCAGTCTTTCTCAAAAAAATTTACTGGTGCTGATTTTTGAATGTTTAATCCTCAGAGACACTTCCTCCCTCCCTAATGGCAAATAATGTACAGTTTATGCTTTCTTGGTCATGTTCTTTGATCATGAAAATATTTTGATTGGCTTCATTTTGTCATGTCTTCAGAAAGCCTTGTTTTTAAATTTTATTTCAACTCCTTCCATCTGAAGAATTCTATATTCTGAAGAGAAATAATAATAAGCCAAGTGTATCATAAAGAGTTTCAGCTGAGAGATTGTTGTTGTTGCATGTAGGGACAGAATGGTGAACCTGGTGGTAAAGGAGAAAGAGGGGCTCCAGGTGAGAAAGGTGAAGGAGGCCCTCCTGGAGTTGCAGGACCCCCTGGAGGTTCCGGACCTGCTGTAAGTTCCCTCCTCTTTCTCTGTCTATCTATCATCTATCCATCTATTGATCTATCTGTCTCTCTCTCTCTCTCTCCCTCTCCCCGCTAAGTGCTAAGTGTTCTAATGGAAAAACATGGAGGTTTATCAGTAATTTAATATTTTATACTGAGATAGCATGTTATGGTGGCAAGAATATAATCTTTATATGAATATAGTCCAAGTATGAATCTCAGCACCAGCAGTCTAAAAATTATTTTAACCTCTTCATAGAGTTACTGTTTTTCAAAGCCTTAATGCTTTTCCCAAATTTTGATTTTGGTGCTATTCTTACATACCTTCCTTCCATTTCATATAGGGTCCTCCTGGTCCCCAAGGTGTCAAAGGTGAACGTGGCAGTCCTGGTGGACCCGTAAGTATTGATCCTCTCAACTATTACTGAAAAGCATTAATTGATATCAACCTGTATAAAAGCTGCATTTGAGAAACTAGATCCATAAAGAGAATGTAAAAATTGTAATCGCTCATTCATACATGAGTTATATGTAAATTCCAGGGGGAAACACAAACCATAAATGACTTTCAGGTACAATGCAGATCATACCACACATTATACTTTTTGTTTGTTGTATAGTTATTTGTTCTACTTTTGAAATTCAAAAATATATTACCATTTCACAGGGTGCTGCTGGCTTCCCTGGTGCTCGTGGTCTTCCTGGTCCTCCTGGTAGTAATGTAAGTAATTGTTAAAGTATTTTCTCATCATACACTTCAGAAACAGCACTCATATATGTATAGGATGAGAAACTTACACATTGCTACTTATTTCTCTAGTAAGTCTCAAATAAAATTATTTGAAGTAAGTAAAAAAAGAAAGAAAAAAATGCACTTTTTATTATAAATATTCAAATTTCAAACAATTCTTTGTAGGGTAACCCAGGACCCCCAGGTCCCAGCGGTTCTCCAGGCAAGGATGGGCCCCCAGGTCCTGCGGGTAACACTGGTGCTCCTGGCAGCCCTGGAGTGTCTGGACCAAAAGGTGATGCTGGCCAACCAGGAGAGAAGGGATCGCCTGGTGCCCAGGGCCCCCCAGTAAGTAACTTCATTTTTTTAAATTGATTGTACTATTTTGATTTTTATCACAAATTGATTAGAGAAAAACACTGTCACATAAAGATGAGCTAAGTCTTCATTATCTGTATTAGGGAGCTCCAGGCCCACTTGGGATTGCTGGGATCACTGGAGCACGGGGTCTTGCAGGACCACCAGGCATGCCAGGTCCTAGGGGAAGCCCTGGCCCCCAGGGTGTCAAGGTGAGTATAGTCATTTTCCACTACACTCTTCCTTCCTTTGGTAGCCTTCAGAGATCACTTAACCATATCAAGGATGAAAAGATTTTCTGTCACTGGAGTAAATTAGCCAGGAGATAATTTTTTTTATTTTTAGATTTTTAAAAGCGTAAATTTTAATAAATGGCTCCAGAACACAAAACAGGGCATAATGTAGACCAACCTTGAATATAAACACAAATAATATGATGAAAACAATATTGCCATCTCAAACACCTCTTTTAGGAAACTTGTGAATATTCTTCAATTTGTTGACCGTCAGTTTTGAAGGGGGAAATAGTGTTAGCTTACAGATCTAGGAAAGTCTTTCATTAACGCTAGTTATCCATCCATTCAAGTCATCTTGCACTCCTGACTCTCTTTCACTAGTATTATATTCCTATAACATTCTAGTGCTTAGCATCTAAAACATTCATTTGGTAAACAGGGTAATAAAATTGTATTTTTATTAGGGCTCATATTATGGCACTTTAAGTACTTCTTTCAACAAAATATTGTGTAATATTGTCATAAAATTAATATTTCATATTTAAGTGTGTTCAATTGATATGATATTTCTGGTAAGTGTATATTCTTCAGATAGAGACAAATAACCTAATTTTAAGGATCACCATAAACCTCTAGTTTCATGATGGCTCATTTTTTTTTCCCTATACTAATCATGTTTATGTATTCATCTCAGATTAGAATGTACAGTATTATGAATTAGATAATCAATGTAACTATTCAGCCCTTTGCCATCCAGAGTCACTGAGCAAGTTAGAAAATGCAAGAAGCTTGCTCCCCCAAACTTTTTCCCATAGCAAGCATAGTTTTAATTTTAAAATTCAATAAAGATTAAATAAAATAAGTTTTTTAGCTGAAAATAAAGACATCTGATAACACCATTTTAATTGATTTCTTAAGTTAAAACAAAATGTTTTTCATTCCTTTGTATACAGGGTGAAAGTGGGAAACCAGGAGCTAATGGTCTCAGTGGAGAACGTGGTCCCCCTGGACCCCAGGGTCTTCCTGGTCTGGCTGGTGCAGCTGGTGAACCTGGAAGAGACGTGAGTAGCAGTTTTTATTCAACCAGCCAGGTAGAATTTGGTAATTTATTTCAGCAAAGGTGAAATTGAGCCTTAATATCTAAGAGTGTAAATATGGCCACATAGCAAAGTTCTTCTATCTGTAATAACAGAAATTCTTTCATTACAACTTAGAATAGACTTAAAAGCTCTTGTTCATTAGTATTTACCCAATGAATAATCATTTGTGGAGAAAATATTATCTCTAACTAAATTAGGAAAAAAGTTAGTGGGGAGAACCACAATTCACATGTTTTCTGAGTGAAAATATTCTGCAGTTATCTGTGACTAGTCTTTTATTATTTTTAAAGAATTTAAAATTAATATTATTTATAATTAACAAATCATAATTGTATACATTTATAAGGTACAATGTGATGTTTTAATATATGTATACAATGTGGAATGATTAAAGCAAACTAATTAAACTGTAGGTTTCCACTAACAGTTTAGATCACTATTTCTTAAATTTGTATTTGTTAGAGGTCTGTAAAGACTCTTTTTGGATATTATTTTTCTAATCACCTCTCCTCCATGAATACACTAACTATCTGTTTGGATATTGTGACCCTTTGAAGGGCCACACCCCTTTGTAATATCTAAGATTTGTTACCCCCAAGAACCAATTTTCACCCCCTTGAGAATTCTATTGCCCTGCTGAGAATGCATGGATTAAATGGCTTTTGGAAGGTTTCAAGAAATTTTATTTCCTTTCTCATTTTTTAATCAGGGAAACCCTGGATCAGATGGTCTTCCAGGCCGAGATGGATCTCCTGGTGGCAAGGTATAATAAACACATGTGCAATTGATTTGTGTTATCAAAATAAGTGATCATCATGTTTATTTTGGACCTATGAATTTGTTCACAGGGTGATCGTGGTGAAAATGGCTCTCCTGGTGCCCCTGGCGCTCCTGGTCATCCAGGCCCACCTGGTCCTGTCGGTCCAGCTGGAAAGAGTGGTGACAGAGGAGAAAGTGTGAGTTCCCAGAAGCAGCATCTCTCTTGTTTGTCTGTTTCCTTCAATAAAGACATTTGTAGGTAGAAGATAGAATGTCAGATCTGCCAACCAAAATATCCACTATCATTTGTTTTACAGTTTTAATGCTAGTTGTTCCTTAGACAAATATGTGAATAAATCAGTACCAGAAGTACCTGGCAGTAGTCAATAAAGAATTCATTACTGAAACCCGAAATCATATTAATCAGACCAACTACCTATTTGCTGGGTAAATGTAAGGCCAAATTAACAGGGCTCTTGCCCAGCTTTTCTGTTTAGATCCCCTGATAAAGCTGTAAACAGGGCTTTAGCACTTTAAAGGCAAAAACAATATTAACTTCCAATAATTGCATGCATACTATAATTCTATGATAATGAAATTATTTACTTTTGAAAACAAAATTGTGTCAACACATAAAACTAATTCCGTGTATGTTTTCTCAATTGAATGTTTTCATCTTAGGGCCCTGCTGGCCCTGCTGGTGCTCCTGGTCCTGCTGGTTCCCGAGGTGCTCCTGTAAGTTTTGTCATTTTTTTGTTTTATTTTGTTTTGTTCTTTTTTTAACTCATTCTACAGTGTAGGAAATATTTTATTTTCCAGCATGTTCAGGAAAAAAGAATGAAGATGATAGATAGATAGATAGATAGATGATAGATGATAGATAGATAGATAGATAGATGATAGATAGATGATAGATGATAGAATATATATAGATAGAATGATATATATAGATAGAAGATAGACAGATGATGATAGATAGATAGATGATACATAGATAGATGATAGATAGATGATAGATAGATAGATAGATAGATGATAGATAGATAGATAGATGATAGATAGATAGATAGAACAAATATAAACTTTCCTCTAATGATGATGATATGGAAAGCGGTTCAGGATCTAAAAGTTCTTTGGAGCCAAGGGTAGAAACATCAGTTGTTAGGGATCCATGCAATTTCAGTCCAAAATTAAAACAACCATAAAAACAATCTCATTTCCCATCTGAAGTGTCTGTTGATGGGGGATTTTTTAGCTGATAGAAAGCCATAAAGTAGATTTAATTATTATAAATTCTATTTTATTTTTCCAATATGTATGTGTGTATATGACTTCAATTCAAAATATGTTTCTAAAGGGTCCTCAAGGCCCACGTGGTGACAAAGGTGAAACAGGTGAACGTGGAGCTACTGGCATCAAAGGACATCGAGGATTCCCTGGTAATCCAGGGGCCCCAGGTTCTCCAGTAAGTGCATTTATTTTGTTGGAAAATCCCTTCAATGTATACAAATTTTAGAAATTAAGAGAAGAAAGCTTTCCATCTCTAAAAATATGTACTAGAAGAGATGAGAAATGGATTTGAAGACTAATTTGAAAGAACAATCAGCATGAAACAATGGGAAGATTAAAGAAAGAAAAAAAATATTTCATCATGATCCCCATGTTTCTTGATCTGATCTTGAATGTACAGTTTCCCAGTGCTTTTTAAGGCCTTCACTCGTATGTACACTTCCTTTCCTTCCAGGGCCCTGCTGGTCAGCAGGGTGCACTCGGCAGTCCAGGACCTGCAGGCCCCAGAGTAAGTAGCACAGAAAGATTATTAGAGGTCCACATGTTTCAGATGTCTGCACTTCAGAAAGATATTCTGGCATCGTGATGTCATGATACTTTCTTAGGGACCTGTTGGACCCAGTGGACCTCCTGGCAAAGATGGAACCAGTGGACATCCAGGTCCCATTGGACCACCAGGGCCTCGAGGTAACAGAGGTGAAAGAGGATCTGAGGTAAGACATCACTTATACGTATGTGTATTTAATTTGCTATAATCTTCCAATTTTCAGAAACACTGTGCATTATGTTTAAATTGAAATAGAGAGGCAGACGCAATGCAACCACTCAATTTAGAAAATGAACAATGACTTTAAGACATTCTCCATCACACCAAAAATGTTTCTATCACAGTATAAAAAGAGAAAAATATCTTTTTTAAAATTTGATCAAGTATCCATGGTATCAGAATAATGACATCTGCCCAATTAACCAAATAAACCCTGTCCGTATTGCTATCACACTAGAGATCTCGGAATTACAACATTCATAATTATCTGCATTTATGTAGTGCATTTTACTTCTCAAACAGCTTCCATGGTTACTATTTTGTTAATGATACTATCATTCCTAATACTTTCTATTCCATGCCTTTGGGTAAATGAAATAAAAACCATTATCCCAAAAAGTTACACTCCCTTCTGTCATGTCAATATTGGAATTGTAGCTCATAGGTGTTTGCTTACATCATTCATCCAGAAGGAAGAATGATAGAGAAAACTTGTGCTCTGACACTACTGATTCTTACATAGTGGAACAATACCTTTCTTGATAATGAATTGTAGTTATTATAAATTGGTGATCACGTGACCCTAAAAGCACCCAAATAAATCTTTAGTAAAATAATTATGATAACACAATGAATGAATTGTTTTTAAGGCATTTTCTTGGACTGGCAATGTATTCTTAGAGTGGCGACCGAACGTGCATACCTCAATGATCCATGTTTTACTCATTCTAGGGCTCCCCAGGCCACCCAGGGCAACCAGGCCCTCCTGGACCTCCTGGTGCTCCTGGTCCTTGCTGTGGTGGTGTTGGAGCCGCTGCCATTGCTGGGATTGGAGGTGAAAAAGCTGGCGGTTTTGCCCCATATTATGGAGATGAACCAATGGATTTCAAAATCAACACCGATGAGATTATGACTTCACTCAAGTCTGTTAACGGACAAATAGAAAGCCTCATTAGTCCTGATGGTTCTCGTAAAAACCCTGCTAGAAACTGCAGAGACCTGAAATTCTGCCATCCTGAACTCAAGAGTGGTATGTTTGGGAGTCTTTCATCTTCATGGCAACAGGATTACAGAGAAAGCTGCTTAGATTAGAATGAGAACGAAAAAACATCCATTTTCAATGGAAAGCTGAAATAGTACTTTAAGAAAGTTAACTGAACTGAAACTGCTTGATATAAAAGAGTAAACTTTGCAGATGTAAAATATAACATAACTTCAGATCATGCCAAACATAGAAAAATATAAAGACAGTTTTGTAGAAGTTGTAGTTTAAATCATAAGTTATTTGATTATAAAGTAATACATATCATTTTTTTCTCAGGATTAAAAATGTAATTTGATGCAGACAATTATAATCTGATTATTGTAATATTTACTTATTGCAATAAATCTAATTATTAAAATTTTCAAATTAAACAAATGAAAAATTTCAGAATACTGTATAAAATTAAATAGAATATTGTAATAGTTTCAGGTTTTGCATATATTGGGTTAAATATTTCTGAAAAGCAAAATTATTTCAAGTTTTCAAATATCTTGACATGGAACACTGCCATTGCTAGGAGTCATTTCTAGAAATTACTTAAAATAGGAGACAAGCATCAATTATAGGGACTTCAGCTTTAGAACTATTGGAATAAATCTAGGTTAGACAACCAGCTTATATTATTAAGCAAGATTACACATAATAATCATCATTTTTAAAGGAGAGACTTTTGCAAATATTATACAGCAATTAAAAGGTCTTAGCTTAGTGTATCATCCTTATTAGAAACCAAGATGTTGCATTTTATTTCAGTGCTTTCTATAGTCATAGCTAACTCTTTTACCTCAGCAATTTCAAGCAAAAAGTTTCTCCATCATTCTATATATAAAATGCAGACACATTAGCAGTCAACATTATGAATGCCTTTACAGGTAAACAAACAAAATCACTTTATTACTGGATTTTATAACCAATTCCCATTCTTCTTTTTTGTGACTATTCAGGAGAATACTGGGTTGACCCTAACCAAGGATGCAAATTGGATGCTATCAAGGTATTCTGTAATATGGAAACTGGGGAAACATGCATAAGTGCCAGTCCTTTGAATGTTCCACGGAAACACTGGTGGACAGATTCTAGTGCTGAGAAGAAACATGTTTGGTTTGGAGAGTCCATGGATGGTGGTTTTCAGGTAGGAAAGGATATACCTTTTTTTAAATAAGTCACCTCTATATCCTTTGTATTCTTCCTGTGTGTTCATCACAAAGCAAAGTTATTAGGCTGGTACAAACATAATTGCAGTTTTTGCCCTGAAAGTGATGGCATGCAATAAAAATATGTTCACACATAAAATATTCATACATAAAATATATAAACAGCCCATATTACAACATGCATACGCATACTACATGAATCCCTTGCGTGCAGTTGCAACTAAAATGTTTGATCTGTTTTATTTGTTCCCTATTACAGTTTAG
Organism: Hylobates moloch; assembly: GCF_009828535.3. Taxonomy (NCBI): domain Eukaryota; kingdom Metazoa; phylum Chordata; class Mammalia; order Primates; family Hylobatidae; genus Hylobates; species Hylobates moloch. Next base: position 53,314,980 of record NW_026652276.1, on the reverse strand, counting down.
CTATGGCAATCCTGAACTTCCTGAAGATGTCCTTGATGGGCAGCTGGCATACCTTCGACTTCTCTCCAGCCGAGCTTCCCAGAACATCACATATCACTGCAAAAATAGCATTGCATACTTGGATCAGGCCAGTGGAAATGTAAAGAAGGCCCTGAAGCTGATGGGGTCAAATGAAGGTGAATTCAAGGCTGAAGGAAATAGCAAATTCACCTACACAGTTCTGGAGGATGGTTGCACGGTAAGAAACATTTTTCTCAATATAGGTCATAATGCATTCAGCATTTTAGTTTAATCATGCAAATTATTTTGAATAGAAGAAATAAAATTAATAGGAGGAAATAAAGATAGCATTTGGTATGAATTACATACATTGCATCTACCGATTCATTGCAGGGAATGTTAAATGCAACAAAAAGTGAATGGATCTTAGCCTCCAGATGAAAACCAGTTGAAATAAAAGCATTTAAAATTTAAATCCACAATGCAAACTTTATCAGATAATTGGGATAGTTACTATATGTTTTGAATAATATCTGTCACATTAACTCAATTTGAAATATCTGCTTTTTAAAATTTTAAAGGTTAACTTCAAATCTCTCCTTTGTTATTGTTATTTGTGAACACAGGGAAAACTCACTTCTAATATTAGCAAATTTCACTGTGAGGGACCTATCCTGTTTTTAATAAACCAATTAAAAACCTGTTAGCAATGGCCGGAACCAGGCCTCCTGAGGATGCACTGGTCTATAGCAATTGCCCTGCTGCATTTACTAAGAATCCTTACAAGGCATTTATTTAAGAATATTGTTTATCAACTAAGAAGATTACAGCTTTGAAGTGGAGCAGGTCTCATATATATGAATAATAACATGGCACGATGAATGCTCCTTTAGAGTAAAACGGTTTTCTTTAACTTGATCAGTCAGAGTTGTCTAAGTAATTGTAATGTTATGATCACTTACATTTTGTCCTTTTTTACAGAAACACACTGGGGAATGGAGCAAAACAGTCTTTGAATATCGAACACGCAAGGCTGTGAGACTACCTATTGTAGATATTGCACCCTATGACATTGGTGGTCCTGATCAAGAATTTGGTGTGGACGTTGGCCCTGTTTGCTTTTTATAAACCAAACTCTATCTGAAATCCCAACAAAAAAAATTTAATTCCATATGTGTTCCTCTTGTTCTAATCTTGTCAACCAGTGCAAGTGACCAACAAAATTCCAGTTATTTATTTCCAAAATGTTTGGAAAGAGTATAATTTGACAAAGAAAAATGATACTTCTTTTTTTTTGCTGTTCCACCAAATACAATTCAAATGCTTTTGGTTTTATTTTTTTACCAATTCCAATTTCAAAATGTCTCAATGGTGCTATAATAAATAAACTTCAACACTCTTAACGATAACAACACTGTGTTATATTCTTTGAATCCTAGCCCATCTGCAGAGCAATGACTATGCTCACCAGCAAAAGATAACCTTTCTTTCTGAAATAGTCGAATACGAAATTAGAAAAGCCCTCCCTATTTTAACTACCTCAACTGGTCAGAAACACAGATTGTATTCTATGAGTCCCAGAAGATGAAAAAAATTTTATAAGTTGATAAAACTTATAAATTTCATTGATTAATCTCCTGGAAGATTGGTTTAAAAAGAAAAGTGTAGTAGTGCAAGAATTTAAAGAAATATTTTTAAAGCCACAATTATTTTAATATTGGATATCAACTGCTTGTAAAGGTGCTCCTCTTTTTTCTTGTCATTGCTGGTCAAGATTACTAATATTTGGGAAGGCTTTAAAGACACATGTTATGGTGCTAATGTACTTTCACTTTTAAACTCTAGATCAGAATTGTTGACTTGCATTCAGAACATAAATGCACAAAATCTGTACATGTCTCCCATCAGAAAGATTAATTGGCGTGCCACGGGGGATTCTCCTCCTTCATCCTGTAAAGGTCAACAATAAAAACCAAATTATGGGGCTGCTTTTGTCACACTAGCATACAGAATGTGTTGAAATTTAACTTTGTAAGCTTGTATGTGGTTGTTGATCTTTTTTTTCCTTACAGACACCCATAATAAAATATCATATTAAAATTCTTCTGTTTTTTGTCACTTTTCAAAGATTTAAAAAATGCATGTCTACATTAAGGAACTCCAGTCATCTTGAAAAAGTATATTGAATTCTAACTCTACATATTAATAATGCAATAACTTTTAAGAATATAAAATAATATAACATATATTCAGAATAGAGATAATGCTCAGTGAGGAATCCTGCAGATTTTTAGATCATATTTGCTGGAACCCCTGTGGGACATACTGAACACTGAGGGCATTCTGTTTGAAAGGATCAATCCCTGGAAATGGTAACACGGTAAATCAAGGTGTTCCCAAACTGGGAATAATAAGGGAGGAAGATGTTAATAGTTTATCAGAAAGTAATTGTAATATGGGTCTGTTGAAATATATTAATATTAAGAAAAATTGACAAGTACCACATGATCTCACTTCTATGTGGAATCTAAAAGAGCTGAATTCATTGATGAAGAATAGAATGGTGGTTACCAAGGGCAGAAGGTGGGGTGGGGTGGGGAGATTTTAGTCTACGGATATAAAATTGCAGTAAGATAGAAGTTATAAGCTCAAGAGATCTATTGTAAAACGTGGTGACCACAGTCAATAACAACGTATCATATTTTTGAAAATTGCTAAGAGAGTAAGTGTTCTCACCACAAGAAATGATGAGAATCTGAGATACTGCATATATATATATGTATATGTATCTCTGTCTCTCTGCATATAGATATATACACATACATATATGTGTATATATAGAGAGAGCGAGAACTCAAATCAATAGTATGAATTAATAAATTAGATACTTGGAGTTTTATTTTAGACCAAGAAACATATCTGGAACACAATGTTCTGCCTCCTGTATTTGTAACTTAATATATCATGCAGAGTAGTTCATTTCATTATATATAGCTCTAACTTATCGTGTGTTATTGATCCCAATACTCAGTTTAATGAACACACTAGAGTTAAAATTACTTGTTTGTTTATTTATTTGCTACCAAGTATCTAAAGCCCTATCTCATTGTGGGGAAGTTACAGTTAAATGAGTCTTGGTTGAGGTTAGAGGCCATAGACAGTTGCTTTCCTAACCTCTCTTGAGTTAGGGTGTAGGCAAGTGGCCATGTGACCTGAGCTTGGCAAATTAGAGACACACACCTAAAGGTTTCAATCTGGGGATAGTTGTATTCACTTCATGGCAAGTTACCATAAATTTAGTGACTTAAAACCACACAGATTTCTTGTCTTACATTTCTGAACATCAAAAGCCTAAACTGAGTCTTACTGGACTAAAATCCAAGTGTCAAACAAGGCTGTCTTCCTTTCTAGAGACACTAGGGAGAAACTGTGTGTTCTCTTTTCCAGCTTCTAGAGGCTGCCCAGCTTCCTTGGTTCATGAGCCACTTCCAACATCAAAGCCAGAAATATTTGGTCAAGTCTTTCTCACATTGTCTCATTCTGACATTGGCTCTTCTGCCTTCCTATTTCACTTTTAAGGAACAAAATGATTGCACTGGGCCCAAATGGATAATCCAAGCTACTCTCCCCATTTCAAGATCAGTTGGTAAGCAACCTTAATGCCTGCTGCAACCTTAATTGCTCCTTGCCTTGCCAAAAAAGGTAATATATTTACTGGTTCTGGGGATTAGGGTACAAACATATTTGAGGGAGCCTTATTCCACCTATCAACAATAGTGATCCAAAGAAGTAAAAAGAATTAAAAGTCCAGTTTGGTGGTGATCACAGCAGCTGTTGGGGCAGCAACTGCCAGATATCAAAAGAAGCATGGCCAACAGTGCCAGAAATGGCATCCACTGTCTTGTGTTTATGATGGCATCCACTGTCTTGTGTTTATGATGGCTTTGTCAGGTTGCTTTTAGGGTATGATTTTGAAGATGGCTCCGAATGTCAGCATTCACTTCATTTTTTGTTGATTTTATGCACCTGGATTCTATAGCTTTCTCTGAATTCCTCTGAATTTCAGAAAAAAATCCATAAATTACATTTTTACTTCAGTGAGCTAAAGTTGGTTTAGATTGTTTACAACTAAGAAGCCTGACTAGGCCAGCAATTGGTAACAGGAGGGCTGGCAGGAAGCAAAAATGCAAGCAAATGGAAAGACTCTGAGATCAAATGTTTGTACTAGTTGGGAGCAAAAATAGAAAATCCAGCTTGTATTAGGGAAGGAGAATTTGGAAGTTCATGGAAATAGGATTAATCATTTATGATTACATGGAGTGATTTGCACTTTAAAGACAAGGCTTAAGGAGATAAGCGGCCTCTACTACACAACAATATGTTTGAATTTCATGAGAAATTGCAGGACTGCATGTGAATGTGGCTGCTGTGAATGGTGATGAACAGAAACAGAATGCCAAGTTCAAATCCCTAACTTCTTGATTTAAGACACAGAAGAAAATCTATGCCCTTTCCCTGACTATGCTAAAATAAAAGCATACTATCTTTCTGGAAAAAAAGAAAAATAATTCATATTTTTGCCAAAGGTTTGAGATACTAAAAACCAAATACAAATCTTAATTCTGCAGATCACCAGACTTCAACATAAATCGAAATGGATTTTCCAATTCTCTATTTGATTCTCTGTAATTGGGAAATAGCAAGACCCTGGAAATTTAAAAGGGGTTTATGGAAGAATTCTCTTTAAACATTCCAGTTTCACATTAAGTTTCTTTAGACATCTGAAATGGGATCTGCATTCCTTGCCTGGTAATTGTTCCCCCATTCTTAAAATGCAAGATGACTACAAGAAAAAGCCAATTCTCTTCAGACCTCATTCTCACCACTGCTTATTGTCTCCAGATTTATAACTGAAGTCAGATCCCAGAATGCCTCAGGGGGTAGCAATTTAAAGGTCAATCTCGGAAGAGGTTTACACATAAAAAGAATGGAAGGATTTAACTAATTTATATTGTTTAAAATCTGAGAAACGTGTGTAGGAGTGGGTTTTGAGATACTAGACAAAAAAGAACAGTGAAATTTGGACAAAATGTATCAACATATGAATGTAACAAAGAGTTATAGGAACATTATAATTATTAACATGGTTGAACTGAATTCAGGCCTCAGAAGTTGCCCAAACTGAATGAATTTGAGACATTACAAACTTTCTGACAGGTGGAGAATGTAATTCAAAAACTTAAGAAGATAGAAATATTGGAATGAATTTATTATATGTAATACAACCATTCACCTTCTGAGTATATTCTCAAGGTGGACCAGTAAGGTTTTGAGAAACACGTGGTGGGCTGCATGCCAGCACCTTTGAATAATCTCCTTGTGTGTCTGTAGTCTGAAGATGGAAGTAGAAAAAAATCTAGCTGAAATAGGCTTCTTGATTCAATGGAGATGACAGAATCCGAGCTTGCAGAGGACAAAGGGCAACTCTAGACTACCGGAAACAAAGTGAGAATGATATTGCACAAGATAGCAGGATTGTCATGGTAGAAAAAATAAAATGGCATAATTCAGAAGTAATGTTGTCAGTGATTGATTGATAATGAGAATGATGAGCTGTCTGGGACAGTCACATTTACGTCTTTTATAAACAATAATGACAAACATATTTAGTTCAGGTAAAAGAGACCTCAGATTAGCAACCATACAGGCCTCAAGACTTTCTTCAATTCCCAGACTATAAGATGGTTAATAAACCTAGTCTCCTTAAAGGAAGCAGAAGTTCAGTGCTTTGGAGGAAATCTCTTGCAATAGAATCACAACTGATAAGCACTTACCATGGGCCAAGCATTGTTCCAGTCACTTTAAACTTATTAATTTGTGTATTACTCACTTTAATTCAATGAGGTACTAGTATTTTCATTTTACCAAAAAAAAAGCAAGAAAGAAAATGAGGTACAAGAGCTTAAGTAAGTTGTCCCAAGTCCCCTAACTAATAAGAGAGAGGGCTTAGATTTTAACCCAAACATTTTGGCTTTACAGCTAATACTCTAAGCCATGACACCAAACAGTCTAAAATATTTACTATATTCTTTCTCCAAAAGAAACCTAAGTTAACATTTTTGTGGTACACTGGGGAAAGGTCAAATGCATGACTTTGAGGGAACTATGGAAGAGTAATTATAAATTATTACCAGTTACTACAGATTCATAATGCCACTCTAAAACTTGAATTGGGATTTTGATTACTCACTTCCAGAGTGGTCATAGCTAATTCAGGTACCATAATTCAGGTAAGCATGCATTTACCTTATTTAGTAAATCACTTAGTCATAAGACATTTATTGAGCATCTAATGTGTACCATGTATGGACGTCATACCTTATCCTAAGTGAATTTCCTCCCTTTTCTAGGCCATGCCTTCTCTATCTTCATTATCTTCCTCTGCCTAGTCATTAGAGTACCAGCAGCCACTCTACTATCTCTCCTTGACAATCTCATCTATTTCCATGATGCTAGTCATCAATTAAATTAAAGATAATTCACAAATTGACTTCTGGCTTTGTGGAACTAAAGACCCATATATTCTATGGACTAATTGAAATCTCCATCAAAGTTTTGAATATCTTTAATGTAGCAAGTAATATAAAGCTTTTAAAGAGATCATTCCAGGAAGAGAGAAGAGCAATAGCATGAGGAGAGGAATGTTCCGGATGTGTTCAAGGAAAAACAAAGGGAATATGGTTGTGACAAAATTAGCATCTGGGGGAGGAGTATAAGAGAAAGCCATAGAAAAAGAGAAGGAGACAAATCATGTGGAGTCCTATAAGAAGGGTGACCATAGGTGCAGCTTTGCCTTGGAAAGTAACAGTTTATGCCTATGTTCCCAATGTCTAATAAGATTTAGTATTGTAGAACTCAGAAATATCCTGATCTGATGACATTATATGGTCACCCTAATTTTATCTGGCGACTGAGGATATTGGCTGTTGCCTCAGTTAGATGAGAAGCCACTATGATAATGGATGACACGATCTGGCTTGCAGTTTTAGAGTATTTCTGTGACTGCTCTTTAGAGATGACTGTGTTTTAAGAGCAGAAACCATGAGAACAGTCATGAGTCCATTGCAATATTCTAAGCCAAGGATGACAGTCGTCTCCACCAGGGTGGTAATAGTAGAAGTGATGAAAAGTAGTCATGTTCTGGATGCATTTTGAATACAGAGCCAAGAGGAACTGCTGACAGTTTGGATGTGTGGTTTAAGAGAACGAGAGATATCAAGCATGAATCCAAGGCTTTTGGTCCAAGTAGCTGGAAGAATAGAGTTGTAACTAAGATGGGGGAGACTAAGGTAAAAAACTTGAGAAACTCAGTACTTTGAAGCTGGGCATGTTACATTTTGGATGCTTATCACTCTTCTAAGCAGACTTGCTGGAAATCAGAGGAGAGGTCCAGGCTAGAGAAATAAATTTAAGAGTTTCAGCATATGGCTTTTACATCCTTAGAAGTAGAAGAGATCAGGCCAGGCATGGTGGCTTACGCCTGTAATTCTAGCACTTTGGGAGGCCGAGGTGAGAGGATCACCTGAGGCCAGGAGTTCGAGACCAGCCTGACCAACATGGTGACATCTCGTTTCTACTAAAAATACAAAAAAGTAGCCACAGTGGCACAGGCCTGTAATCTCAGCTACTCGGGAGGCTGAGGCAAGAGAATCATTTGAACCCAAGAGGCGGAGGTTGCAGTGAGCCGGGATCATGCTATTGCATCCCGCTTGGGCAACAAGAGCGAAACTCTGCCTGAAAAAATAAAAGGGGGGAAGAAAAGTAGAGATCATGAAATAATAGAGTGTAGAAAGAAGAAAATATGAAAGCCTGGGATATTTTAATATTCACAAATTGGAGAAATGCGGAGGAAGCAACAAAGGAGACAGAGAAAGAATGAAAGGAAACCATGAAAGTGTAGGGACTTAGGTGCCAGGTGAAAAAGTTTAAATTTCAGAATTGTGGCATTAAGGGAACAAATGAATTTAGAGTCAATGTATTCCAAGATCACTAATTATAGATTTTTAAAAGCAAGGTCAAGTGAAGTTATATGAGTTTTTCTGTCTATAAATGGCAGTAGTGATGCAATGTAATCCTTCATATCACAGTTACGTTATCTCTTTATTATCTCTTTCATGATGGAGGATTAAATACAACTTTCTTCACCCTCAAACTGACATTTTAACAAAAATTATTTTACTTCCTTGACTAAAATAAAATGTATTTTATAAAGATTGAGGATGAAGTTAATGCAGCCGTTATAACATAGTTAGAACATAGTTAGCAGAAAACTAAGAGGAAAAACAGAGTATCTGTGTTCCAGATCAGTGGCTATTTCCTTCAAGTCTTCTATGCATATTCTAACATAATTGGGATAATATTATTTAGGCAATATTGTATGCTGCTTATTTTACTTAAAATAATATTATTTTATCCATAAAAATGTATTTTTAAATTTTTGGTCAAATTAGGAGAAATATAGAGGAAACCGTTCTTATAGAGTAATGGCTCCAAAGTTAGAAATCACATCAAAGGGAAATTTCTTTTGTCTAGTGTATACTAAAATCCTATTTTTCTGGATTCTGTCTTAGAGGAATGTGCCTATTTTTAAAAGTGAGTCTGAAACGATGAAAAAATATTTTCTTTTCATACATAATTATTCACTGAGTCATAACTCACTAAGATAGCTTGATATAATATTGGTGAACACATTTTATACAACACAGCATACTTGAAAGATCTCCCCAAATCTCCGTATTCTCTAGTCTGCCCCATTGAAGGTTTTCAGAAATCTTGCAAATAATCACTTGTTGAGTCAATGCCATAAACAAAAAGACTATCATCTATGGCTAACATTTTTTATTAAACAAGTTTTTATCTGATATTTTGCTCATCCTTTTTCTTTTCATTGCTTTAATCTTCCTCAAAAACATCTTTACCCTTATAACTCCTGAATGTTTTCACTAAAATGCATTGAATTACTTTGCATTTTTGGACAATATCTGCTATGATATTTATTAACAGAAATCAGGTTGCCTTTTGAGGTCCATAAAATTTAGAAATAGGAGTTACGATATTTCACATCAGTTTAGTGATTCTGTGGGATATACTTTCTATTATCTTTAAAATGAGATACCCCATAATGGAGTAGGAAAAGAAGCAAAAGTTAAGCTCTGTCTTTGGTTGAGTTCCCTGAAAACAGACTGTAAGGCAGCTAATGATGAGCAGAAGATTTACTGGGGAGTCATCTTGGGAGATACATCTGTAAGGAAATGAGAAACATAGGTTTAAACAGAGGGGGAAGCTGACCCCATGCAATTGACAGAGGTTTCAGGGGACTCTACAGGAAACTCTGGAACTGAGGTGGTCCTTCAGAGTTGTTATAATTCACAGTAAGAGGGATGGGTTTTTTTATTCCTGAATCAGACAGTCATTGACTGTGGGCTGAAATTTGGAAGGGGTGGAGGTTACATTTGGTAAAGCAGTCTTCAAGACTGGGGGCAATTCTATGTGAGAGACACTGCTGTGAACCCTCAGTAACAACTATTTTCAGTGGCTGCTATCAGCTGCTATCAATGTTTTGGCTTTGAAAACGGCATACATGTGGATTATCAAATCATAACCTCCTCCTATATGTTCAGTACTCTTCTAAACACTAGACGGAAATATATCACATGATTGTCCCTCTTTAGGTGTGTGTTGTCTAGGGTAGATAGGTTGAACCCAAATGAAGTGGCACAAAAGCATTCAAGACAACCAATTAAGTGCTAAATTGTGCTGGGCTAACTATAAGAGATATAGATAGCAGATGAGAAAAAGAATTGGTCAATGATGATTATATTTTCAGGACTGTCTTCTTTAAAAGATAAAATGTATTGTACAATAAAAAAGAGTGTTATTTGAGTAAACACTGGAGAAAAGGAAAACCACTTTGGACTAATAAACAAAAGAAGAGAACAAATAGAAGAATGATTATCCTATGTCCATAGCACAGTGAAGAACCCAGGCTACCTAAATCCATTCATTTTAATTCAGCCACAGTATTGAGCAATTACTAAATGCAAGGCTCAGAACCAAGTGCCCAAGATTATTCAAGGAGAATAAGAGATCATGAAATTTAGTAAAAGTATGATGACACAAGCATGTCACAAGACTTAACGTATAATTTGAATTAGAGAAATACAAGGTACTAGTGATGGCAGCGGCTGTAGCCATCATGCAGGCTGCAGCAAGGAGGCACAGGGAGGCATGGCTGGGGCTGCACACTCCATGGAGCTGGTGGGAACCCTGACCCAAGTTGGTGCAGGAGCTCCCCAGGTGCCACTGCAGCTGCCCAAACTGCAGCTGCAGACCCAGGCCTCCCACTCTGTGGAGCAGGCAGGAGCCCTGCCCTCCTTGGTGGGGGTATAGTCACCAAAACTGTAGCTGTGGATCTGAGCCTCCCTATACTCTTGGAGGGGGTATGAGCTTCTCAGGTGCAGCTGCAGCTGCCCTCCCAGGCCCAGGACCTGTACATCTCTGTAGCCTGCATACTTGATGTCCCGGGAAGTTCCCGATTGCACATCCCCATAGGCTCGGGGGTATCTGCTCTGGCTGCTTGGCCTCTGTCCTCTGCTGCCACAGCTCTGATCTCACCCCTGGTTGCAGCTGAGCCCTGGGGTCATGAATAACCATGGGACACAGAGTCCTGGGCAGAAGTTGGTGGGTCTCTGGTAAGGCCCCACCTTCAGGCTAGAGAGGGCCTAAAGGTTAGGGGCCAGGCTGCCTGTTCCATGGACCAGAGTGGGGACTCGTGGTGCCTCTCCCAGGCCACCCATGGCCATCCATGACCAATCGGCAGGCACTTCCACCCCTGTGAGGTCCATAAAAGCCCTGGGCTCAGCCAGAGCAGGGCAGAGGATGGAGAGGACAGAGAGACAACAGGACAACCAACTGCAGAGAGGAAATACCCTCTCTGCTGAGAACTTCAGAGACCTGCAGAGACGTCTGAATGATCTGCAGAGAGGAGCTACCCTCTCCAGGGCTTCTTCTCTGCAGAGAACTGAACACTCCACAGATGACTTGCCTGCGGAGAGGAGCTACCCACCGTGGGTCTCATCTGAGCTGTTGTAACACTCAATAAAGCTCATCTTCGTCTTGTTCACACTTCACTTGTCTGTATACCTCGTTCTTCCTGGATACAGAACAAGAATTCAGGCTGAGGCACCATGGCCACAGAGGTTTCCAGTCAGAAAATCGACACTCCAAAGATCCCGTAACACAAGAAAGGGACAAGGAATGAACAGTTATGTCCACATGGAGGCTCTCAAGTCAGGCTACATGAAACAGATGACATGTGGGGCCAACTTTAAATAATATAATGTTTTTCAGGTAGCAAGAGAAAGGAAGACCACAGAAAATACTGTAAGGAAAGAGGTGCAGAGTTGGGAGGCATACTTGGCAATTTAAATTATCCCAGTTTCAGAGGGAGCGTGGGTTTCAAGCAGTGGTGTTGTGAGAGATGAGGCTGGAAATACAGTCTAGACATGAGGCCTTAGAATAGCAAGGTGATGACTTTTTATTTTGTCTACTTCTCAGTCTAGAGTCATAAAAAGGTAGTAAATATTGAAAAGCTGTTACTTGAGGAGAGCACAAAATCAAGGGAAACATGGGGAGCCATGGTCAGATTTGCAGGCAATGAAGAGATACCCATTGTGGGAAGAAGGAGGCAGATTGGATCTCCATTTTAGGAAAGATGAGGATGAGACAAAACAATTTTAGCAGCGAATCAGAACACCTTTTCTTCAAAGACTAGACTGAAGAAAGAGTCACAGAGTGCAGACATACTTGCCGGGAAAATTAGGTTAAGGAGGGAAATGGGGTCAGGCTGAAGGAGAATATCAATAAGCAGGCAAGAGATGTTTCCATTTAATAAGGACTCAGTGGAAATTTACACAACTTCAGGCTTATTTGCAGCTTTCTACGTGGCAGTTAAACGTGGCAGTGATTCATTTGGAAGGGTAGTTGAACATGATAAAATGTGTGACTGATTGGAGAATACTAGGTCAGAGGCAGCTAAGTCTATTTGGAAATTATCCTTCTGCAGATGGTGGATGAAATCATCTGGCTCCAGAATGAAATCATCAGGGAGCAAAACTTCCAAAGGAAAGGGGAAAAGAACAGCATGCATGGTGTGTACATGGTGAGAAGGAGGATGTGGAGGAAACATCATCAAGGGTCTGATTGGGGATACTGTAGCTTTTAATCATTTTTTAAAAGGAGGATTCAATTTTGAGGGCTGAGGTTGTGATTACTTCAGGGCTATGAGGAGAGAGAGGAAACTGAACAGAAGGAGGGCTTCATTAGTGCTATTGATAAAAATGGTTTGAGACTGATTTTCAAATTTTGTCTTGAATTTAAACCACCTGGAGACTGTCCTCAGCAGAGTCAGCAAAAGCACAGCTTTGAAAGAGGCGATCACTTTCTGTAAGAACCCAACAAAGCACAGTATTATGCAAGGAAACGTCAAATGTCTCTGGGAGGGGCTGGTACTTTAGCTTCCTTTGAGTCTTTAGGGCTACAATTCTGACTACAGATGTTTACAATTTATGTTGCTTTTTTTTTTCTCATTAAATTGGCTAACAATTGTGATCATTCTGTATCTCCAGCCGCCTTTCATTATAGGATCTAATCTCATAACAGTTTCAACTGCTGGGAAAATTGTTCACATTACCATTACAGTTCTACCTTTCTCTATTTATTACCACTTGAATCTGCATTTGTACTTCACATATATGCAGACCAATTTTCTGCCGTATCAATGGCATTTAACCATAACTGCTTATATGCATATGCTTTTGGTATGCACTCTTCAAAATGAGGTGAATCATATTCTTTGATTAAAAATAAATGCATCTGGGAGGCCAAGGCAGGAAGATCATTTGAGGTCAGGAGTTTGAGATCAGCCTGGCCATCATGGTGAAACCCTGTCTCTACTAAAAATACAAAAATTAGCTAGGCATGGTGGTGCACACCTGTAATCGTAGCTACTCAGGAGGCTGACACAGGAGACTTACTTGAACCCAGGAGCCAGAGGTGGCAGTGAGCCAAGATCACACCACTGCTGTTTAACCTGGGCAACAGAGCAAGACTCTGTCTCAAAAGAAGATATACAAATGACCAAGAAACATAGGAAAAAATGCTCACCATCACTAATGATTAAAGAAATGCAAATCAAAACCACAATGCAATACCATCTAACTCATGCAAGAAATGGCCATAATGAAAAAATTTAAAAAAATAGATGTTGGCATGAACACAATGAACAGGTACACTTCTACACTGCTGTAGGGAATGTAAACTAGTACAACCACTGGTGGAATACAGTGTGGAGATTCCTTAAACGACTAAAATTAGAATTACCATTTGATTCAGTGATCCCACTCCTTGGTATCTACCTAGAGGAAAAGAAGTTATCACACCAAAAAGATACTTGCATGTGCACGTTTATAGTGGCACAATTTGCAATTGCAAAAATGTGGAACCAACCCAAATGCCCATCAATCAACACAGTTTCTTTATCCACTCGTTGATATATATATATCATATATATCATATATAAATATCATAAATATGATATATATGCCCCCTTTGCTAGTCCCCATCTCAGTACATGCCAGCACCTTCCTGCCAGCTACCTAAGCCAGAAATTTGGAAATAATCTTAAAATCTTGGTTCCTCACCCTCACTCTTTCATCAGATTGCCTTGATGCTTTTTCTTAAATATCTCTCATATATATATATGATGGAATACTACTCAGCCATAAAAAGGAATGAATTAATGGCATTCACAGCAATGTGGATAAGTTGGAGACTATTATTCTAAGTGAGGTAACTCATGAATGAAAAACCACACATTGTATGTTCTAACTCATAAGTGAGAGCTAAGCTATGAGGATGCAAAGGCATAGCAATGACACAGTGGACATTGGGGAATCAGGGGGAAAGGGTAGAAAGGGAGTGAGCTATAAAAGACTACAAATTGGGTGCAGTGTGTACTGCTCGGGTGATGGGTGCACCAAAATCTCAGCAATCACCACTAAAGAACTTACGTAACCAAACACCATCTGTTCCCCAATAACCTAGGGAAATACAAAATTTTAAAAAAAAAGAAAAAGAAAATCAAAATAAATGCAATCTTCAGGGCATTATTTATCCTGTAAGATAGTCACATATGAATGAAATATCATTTGAGGTTTTTGTTGATAGCATCACAATAAAATCCAGCAGAGAATTACGAGCAAATTTTTATAGGATTTTGCTAAATTTTTACAGTTTTATCTCTAGAGCTCCTTATTATGTCTCACTAATGCTTTTGTCTAGTTCAATTTTCAAATAGAATTTTCATTTTCTCTCACATTTCATTCTGTTGGTTTTATTGAGGTTAATCATTAAAGTATAAAAATGAGAATAAGAGATGCATTATAGCATTAGACATGGCTTCAAGCTCTCTTTTCTGACTTCACAGTTACCTCTAACATCCGAGGTTTAGAATTCTATGACTAAAAAGTAATATTCATATAATATATATTCCTCCTTCACTCTTTTCCTCTTGAACATCAGCATTCTCCAGTGGTCTGTTCCGGGCTCACTAGTCTCCACTTTTGTGAATGATTGCACTCACATTGAAATCTCAAACAATTACTGATGTGATGGCTCATCTATCTTCATGTATATCCCTGACTATCTCAAGCTAGATGCCCCATGGACATAGAACACATGTCCTCAGGCTGCCCCCTTTGCTAGTCCCCAACTCAGTACATGCCAGCAACTTCCTTCCAGCTACCTAAGCCAGAAATTTGGAAACAATCTTAAAATCTTGGTTCCTCACCCTCACTCTTTCAACAGATTGCCTTGATGCTTTTTCTTAAATATCTCTCAAATCCATCTCTCTCCATGTGCAGTGACATGAACTGCTCTTTCCTGCTTTTCTTATACATTGTTTGACTAATTTTTCTCTTTTCAGTCTTACTCACATTAAAAATTCTTCCTTCAGTATTGCTGCCAAGGTGATCTTTCTAACATGCAAATCACAACGTGTCTTACTTGCCAAAACACTTCAATATTTTGCAGTGAAACTTCTATTGGTATTTTGGGTGGTTCAGAGTTTGTTCTAAGGGATTGGCCTACATACAAGAATTTCAACATCCTGGGCCTATCTACAAAATGCCTAAAATATTCCCCAATCTTTATTACAAACACTAACATCCTCCTCACACATTTCCAAGGGCACTCTAGAGGGTATGGTTACACACCCAGCTAAGAACCACAGATACTTTCCTTAAAACACCTTCAAAATAATTTTCAATCTCTTTATTTCTACACACAAGTCCCTTCATGATACCTCTTCCTGCTTCTCTAACTTCATCTCCCACCAACCGCTTGTATGCAATCTATTACAGAAACTGCCCACTAGGGGCTCCCCAGGCAAGGCCATGACTTTTAAGAACTCCATGCCTTGATCTATGTTGTTCTTTGTGTCTTACCTTCTTTCATTGCTCAAGACACTGTCTTTAACCCTCAAGACTCATTAAGAAAGAGTGTATTCCAGCTACTCTTCCTTGCTTCCTCTCCTCTCCAAATTCCAGCCTAGCTTAGATGGCTAGGTCCCATGCTTCCCATGTGCATACCTAATTAACATTAGTTATCACCATGTATTTATTCAGCTTAGTTGGTATGTTGGTCTGTTTTACCCACTAAATGGTATAAACAGCATATAAAGCATGGAGTGATTTCTTGTACCATGTGCTGGGTAATAATTTTACATTCCAAAGCAAAAATACCAGTATCTGACATGAAATCCACACGAAAAGCATGTACCCACAATAGATTCTTAGTCTGTAGTGTAAATAATCTGGCACCATTGTGAAATTGGTTTTATCATGTTAATTTTTAAGTTCTATTCTATCTTATATTATATTTATTATATTTACATTTGTGGAGTTGTTTTGTCTTTTGTTGTTTTTTGTTTTACAAATAATGTTTTAAGTTACTTGTCATCAGGTAAAATCAACAGCCCCAAAGGACATCCTAGTATGTACTACTCTATCCTCAACCTCTGGCTCACTTTTGGGCCTACTACCTTCTCACATTTATGGGAACTGTGAATAAACCAATTAGAGAAAATGACTTTAACTATTCTTTCCACATTCCAGGGGAAAAAACAGGGGAAAAAAGTGTTTAAGTGTTTTTCTGCATCTTCTTTGACACTTAATACTATCAGGTATTTTAATGTTTGTCAAATTCTGATTGAATTCAATATCTTATTGTTTCTGTTGCATTTTTATTTCTAATATTAAATATCTTCCACATTTATCAGTTTTTATATTGTGGCTTTTGTAAATTACCTGTATAGGACTATGCATATTTTGGAGGTTTTTACAGAAACTGTATTAAACCATTTCTGTAATATATATTACATAAATTTTCCCAACTTGAACATGCTTTGAAGCATACTACTGAGAGTTTTATAATAGTTTTCTTTTTTTTTATGGTAGGATTTCACTATCTTGCCAGGGCTAGCCTTAAACTCCTGGACTGAAGTGATCCACCCACCTCAGACTACTGAATAGCTGGGACAACAAGTGATTAGTATTGTGCCTGGTTATAATACAGATTTAAGATGTATTTTAGAATCTGATCTTTCAGCATTTTATTATTTATATATTTGTTTTCATTTCCATTCCAGGATTATTCAACTACTCAATAATTTTTATGCAAACATATTTAGAGGTTTTAAAAATTAAATTAGTTCACTTGGGAACTGTTTTGGTATAAGAATTAAAGAAAGAAACATGCTTTCAAATGATAAATAATTATAAATTTACTTTAATAGCATTTACTGAATAAATGGGAATTTTTTTCTATATTAATTATAATACAGGTACATAGATTCATTACTAAATATTTTTTGTTCCCTATGACTGGTAGCTTTTTGTTATTTTTAAATACTTACTTGGGCCAGGGTCCACCTTTATTCACCACTTCTGTTTTGGAGGGGATTTTTTAATCACTTTTCTAGCAAATTTTTTATTCCAATGAGCTTTAGAATAGTTTTGTCATGTTTTCTGTTTTTATGATCTTATAGAGATTTTCAGTGGGAGTATTTATTAATTTAGGAAAAAATTACACTTTTCAAATATTGAGCTTCCCTATGTTAAGGTAGGTTTAGCCCTAATTTTAATTTACATGTCTCAGTCAAGCGTTAATGGGTTCTTTTCAATCAGGTTCTGCAAATTTCTTGTCACGTTTAGGTATACGTTGTATGTTGCTATTGTTATTGGATAATAATCCCTTCTTCAATTGTGTTTCTGTCCAGTAGTACTAATAGAAACAGTAACATAATATAATGGTAATAACGATGTATGCTTCACGCTAGTACATAAACCAAGTATGATTACTCTCTGAATGTATTTTTCCAGTTACACATAGTATACAATTGTTCATCATTCAATGAATGTATGTTGAGCATGCACAAATACTAAGAAAATTTTTAGATCCTGTGTAAACAGTCCGTGCCTTTGTAACAAATACAATTAATAGAAAAGACTGACACCTACCAAATAATCACACCCTTTATAAAACATTCTAATTTGTGCTATAAATATAAATATTTATAAGAAGAAATACAGTGTGCCAAGAAAATTTAACGGGGACTATCTTACCTGGGTTGTGGTGAGGAGTGAGGAGCCTAGTAAAGATTTTGTGAGGATGAGGCATTGAGAAGAGTTCTGAAAGGTAAATACAAGTAAACTGGGCAAAAAGAATACACATACAAATGGTTTTCAGCAGGACGGGAATCTAGAAGCTTTTAGAAAACGGACAAAATCCCATGTGAGCGGAGCACAGAGTAACGGAGACAGTGGTGTAAGGAAGCCTGGGAAGAAGGCAGGAGTCAGGTCATGCCAGTACCTCATAGTTTGAAGATTTTTGTCTTTATCCTAGAAGCTACCACTGAAGCTTTTTATAATAATGAGTGCGTGTGTGTTGTGTTAGCTAGGGTGGCGGGGGGGAATGGGAGGTGACATATTCAGATTTTTATTTCAAATTGATTTCTCTGGCTGTAGTGAGAACAATGGATCAGAAGAGGGCAAGAGCGGATGCCTGAAAACCTGTCGGAGCCTATTGAAAAACCTCGGGCGACACAATGATTACGTGGACAAGGATAGCGGCAGTGGAGATCAAGAGAAGGATATGATCTTAGGGAATATTATGGGGCAGAATTGGAAATATTTAAGAAGGACAGGACTCTGGCATGGTCTGAGAGAGAGAGAGAGAGAGAGAGGTGACAAAAATGACTCTCAGGTTTCTGGCCTGCCTAAATGGATAGATAATGAAGCTATTGTCTTTTTTAAAATTTCTGTTAATTTTGAGAATTTTCATTTGTATTTTTTAAATAAATCAACAATAAATGTATGCCACCATCCTCCCCAAATGTAGATTATTTCACTTTTTCTACTGTAGAATTTGAGGTGTCTATGGGACATGAAAGTAAAGAAATCCACTGACAGGTCTAATATATAGGCAAGAAATCTGAGAGCTTTGGAATGGTCTGGGCAGGCTTTTATTGGTAGCATTCCCAAAATCCAAATAAGAACTGTTATTTCTGTAGTTGGGAATTGTTAGTGTTTGTGACTTAATAGTATTACCACATATTTCTGATTCATCTATATGAACTTATATAATCTGTATAGTTTGGACTTGAAGGAAGTAAAACAAAACTCACACATGTATTCAGGCATATAAATACTCAAATTTAAGACATACAGGTCAAAATATAACCAGTTTAGGGGAAAATGATGTTATAAACTAAATATTGAAAACAAAACTGAAAACAATTAGGCTAAATTCATATGTGATAACTTTGAGACATATGTTTTATTATTACAGTTTATTCAGTCATGAAAAATCTATTGCTTGCCCTTTTTATCAATAATACTACTCTGACATTTTTAAGGACAGAAACAGTGATAATTGGTGTCATGTTGCCTTTGTGGGTAATGTTGTAGATAGATTTTCATTTATAAGCCAGTACATACATGATAGAAGGTATCTGTTGTATCTTTTAAACAAATGGCAAACAAAGTATACCATCACATCTCCTTTTTACTATTGGAAATGAAATAGATCTAATATGGTCAAAGGAATTTCACAAAACAAAAACCACTGACATGACAAAAGCGTGCATTTAATTTGATGCTTTGCAGAGATACATGACCAAAGTTGTGTGCATGGCTTGTCTTTTGGGATGGTCCCAGCTGTTTATTTTAAAAGAAAAAAATTAAAATAGAGCCAACAAATGCAATTAAGAAAAAAAAAGTCTTGAGACACAAGGGGACCTACATGTTCTGGTCTAAGAAGCATGCAAGTATTACAAAGCACTCCAGATACAGTATGACAGAGGAACAGTGAACAAGCATTGGAACGATGCTCTTTCTTTCAGAAATGGAAGTCTAACAGTTATGTTTTCACAATGGTAGTGATTTAACCATCTTTATTTTTAAAGAATTTTATAGGAAGAATTTTAGCACCATCATTAAAGGAAAAATAATAATACCTTTTTAGCCCTGCCTATCTCCAGTCTTGGAATAATAACAGAAGCATAGCACCTTTCAGTATCTAAAATACAAACAAGAATAGTAAGTCCGTCCCAGCTTCTAGAGATGAGGTAGCTCACGCTAAGAAATGTTGGGTCATTTTTCCTATGAAAGTTCAAAGGCCAAATGGTCTAATTCCAATCATCACATTTGATTAGAGTCAGCTCCACAACTCAGTTTCTAGATCTTTTTCTTCATTATAGGCTTCAGGATGATGAGATTGTACATGTGGAAGAGTCTCAACTTAGAGTCCTTGGACGTTTGTTTGTTCCATATGTCAATTATTTTGCATTCAATATCTTCTTAAATAAGAAAGTGTAAATGTATTAAATGGTATATACTAGTGTGACTTCTATCGATATTGATAGATTGAGTCAAGAGGAGAAAGATATCTTTAAATTTGAATGAGAAAGATGTCTAAACTTATAGTCTTTTACAAAAATTTAAGAAGTCAAAGTAAATTCACTTTGTTCTCCAAAATGCCACTGAATATATACTATTTAAAAATTCTATTTAAGACAGTGAGAAACTGGTGTTTTTTTTTTTTTTAAGGTTCTCCTTAAAGAGTCTCGATTATAGTTACACAATATCAAGACATGCATGTAGGTCTCAATCACAAGTTGAACATTTAAGCTCATTTTTAATTGACAATCTTGGAATGAGAGGTCACAAAAGGGTACTAACTTTTTTCAACTGCAGCCAAGCAAAATAAACATGTGTTGTGGCTCTATATACCCCACTCTTTAAGCTACCTGCCAGGAAGAAGAATTTCCTCATAAATACTAAGCAACATTTTCATTACACTGAAATAAATTGAAGAAAACGGAGATTTATTTATTCAATCAGTTTACTTTCTGCAAAGGTGGTCATTGTCATTGATCATCTTAAACCTAAACTGTTGTATTGAAAAATATTTAAAATCAATTAAAACTTGAGGACTGTAAGTAAAATAAATATTCTGAAGGATAAGGAGGCCAGGCACTTAAGACCATATATACAATGCTGATGCAGGATCAGCCATTACTTCAAGAGTCTCAGGATCAACTTCAAACAGTCAAAGTTCTTGTGAATGGCGGTGGTCATTGATGGTGGTGCTCACTGTCGATGTATCTTGGCTTACTTTACACAAAACAAACTGGCCCAATTTCAACGCCGAATTCCTGGTCTGTGCCACCAACATCCACAGGAGCAAGATCTATGATGGGCAAGCGTGCCACATTCTGTGTTCTATATTCAAAGACAGTCTTGCCCACATTTCCATTTCGCTTCTGAAATTAAATGATGCAATGGGTTAAACGTACATACAATTTTTTCCAAGTATGTTAGACAGCAACCTTCCCAGACAACTTTTATAATGCAAAGACAATAATTTTTAGAGTACTACTTAAAAGAAAGGAATGAAGACATAAAGTGAGATATTAGTGTACTTATGTAACAGAATTTCTTTCATGCTTTAAGTAAATTTCCTTGGTTCTTCTGCAGCTTCCCAAATGGTCACTAGCAACATAAATTATGAAAGCTTTTTTGTTTTTCACAAATGAAACTATAATTCACTATTCAGTATTATTTTTGTTTTATATCTCAATATGCAAGCGGGGAGAATTACAAATTGTTAGAAAAAATAAAGTATCTTGGATTACACATTTTAGAAATGAGGAATTTTAAGCATAGGACTGAGATTCAGTAAGTTAAATAACTTGGAAAAGAACCAAAGAAAGTCTTCAGAAGAACTGGATCAGATCTTAGGGATCCAGTTCTTTCTTTACTATATGGATTCAAACCTCTATCATGCTTCATGTGCTAACATGCACTCAAGTTTACACTAACGAATGACTATAAACAAACTGCTATTGTGCTCATACACAAGGTAAAATTTCCCCCAGTTCCAGTGCCATAATGGTATTTTTAACAAAAATATTTTTTTTTCTTCAACCATATCAACGTAGATCAAAAAGTACTTACAGAGCAAGTGTCTTGAAGAACGATATACCGGAATCTAATATTTCCCTCTGCTTTGATATCTAAGTCATTTGCCCCTTTGAGAACCACAGCTTTTTTGAGGTTCTTAGCTTGATCATCCATGTATCCTACACTGTTTTTACAGATGTAAGTAATGTTCTGGGAGGCTTCTTTTGATAAAAGGCGCAAGAAAGTCATCTGAGTAATGGCTGTATTAGGTGACTGGTGGTCTCCATAAGCAAACTAGAAAAACAAAGAGTCTTTGTCATACACAAGACTGAAGTGTTTCATAATGCCTTACACATGTATAGATAAATATATAAATTGATTTCAGATAAATCCATTTTGAAGAGTATTACTTTAATTCTTGTCATAAAGCAAGCTATTCTACCTGTACATATAAACATGTCTTAAAATGTCTATGAATACTAAAAACAACCTCTGTCCTTACTAACCCAGACAAAGGGTAATGAAACCAATAATAACAGTAATTCACCAGAACAAGCATAAGTATTTTTAAATCTGCTTCACTCATGTATCAAAAATAACTCATTTTTATTGCCAATTATAATAAAAATTAGAATTAACTAGTAGTATAAAATCTTTTTACCCCAACCATTACATAATTGTAGGAAATACATATTAAAAGTTTTCCATGCGCTAACAAAAATAATCAAAAAATCTTTTCTAGAGACTCTTTCCTACTCACCTTCTACTTTTAGCCTTGGTTTCAGCACTCCCATCTGGGGCTTTTATTTTACATATTATATTAGCTAAATTATATTTCAACTATTTATATTTAAAATTTAAAATTTTGTGCTCATTAAATAATGATAGATAACAGCTTATCTTGTATACACCCATAATGTTCTCATATAATGTTTATTCTGAATGTGATTTCTAGGAAAAGGTCAGAAGCAGAAGTGAGAAGAAAATTTCAATTAGGCTGCCATAAAGAGATGCAGAATGAAATATTCACATTGCAACAGGCAGTGGAAAGGCCAGACAGTTGTCTGAACACCAGACCATGACAGAAACAGGGTAGACTGGGACTCAGAAAAGTATCAATAGACCTCATAACATTACAAAAACGCCTTAAGTTTAAATAGTACTAAAAATTTTACAAAATAATTCAATTATTTAAACATTATTATAGCAGTTATCTAATATTAATTTACCATCTATCTCATAGTACAAGAGACCTTAAACTAAGAATTTTACATCCACATGGAAACTATGGAATAAATATTATCACCCTTACTTTAAACTGGCAAAACCAAGTCTCCAAAAAGTTCAGAGACTTTATAAGGCCCCAAAGTCAGTACGTGATCCCAGTGAGGTAACCAGGTCTCCTGAAGCTGAATATACGGAAATAACTGTTTATCAACTGTGGCAATATAGTTTATCCCTTCTGGTACACTGCACAGTCCATGTCACATACATTAGAGAAACTTACAGTAAAAATAATTACTTTTCTATATTTCATCAATGAGAAAATTTTTAATTCAAAATTTATGTTAACTTGACTCATAGCAAAACCTTGTTTATGCAATGGTATTACAATTTTAACTGAGACTATATCACTTCAAAATAAACACGGTAAAATAAGCCTGGTTAAAAAAAACAGCAAAGTCCTAAATAAATCAAAAATATGTAATAAGCAGTAAAAAGTAAAGAATACAATTTTAAGTAAGCATATTAAATTACCTGAGACCCTCTGTTCATATCAAGACCATACCAAACAGGTTTATTGTCAGGAGATTTACTGGCCCACCAGGTTTTACGTGGTACACTGGATGGGTTTGCTGAAATACATGTTTCTCCTGTTTCCATGTGGCAGTAAACTTTGATTGCATCTTCAACAGATCCTTGGTTAGGATCAATCCAGTATTCACCTATTTTTCAAAATAGAAATTTTACTAAATAAAGACAATCTCAATCATGATTATAAGTCTCCAAAAGAATTAACAGAGGGTTTGAAAATATATACTCACAGATTAAGGATTCTTTTAAGCAAGAGTGCCCCTTTTATGCATTGGGGGCCTTTCTACATTCTAGTCGCTATTGTAAGGCGCTTTGCCAAACCATGTACTTAAGGCTCAAAACATCCATGTGAAGGAAATATCATTACCCCCATTTTATAGATGAGAAAACAATACCGAAAAGAGACAATCTACAGTAAGTGGCTTTACCAAAATAGATGTGTTTCCAATATTTTAAAGCAAATTAGAATTAGTATAACAAAATAATGTAAATAATGTAATAAAATAATGTAAAATAATGTAACATCAAAACTATGAGTAAAGGTAATAAATGAGTTGAATTACAATTAGAATGCTATGAATCATTTCATTGGCTCTTTTTTAAATTACTCTTCTCATATATAAGAGATTCTTAAAACAGGAAATACCAAGGCAGTGCTTGGTGGTAGGCATACAGTCAAATACACAATTTAATATGCATTTGCATATATGGGTGTGTGTATATATATATTTGTGTGTATATTATACAAATAATATGTGAGAATTGCATTTTAAATGAAATGAAAGTGCCAGAATGTAATGTATAGAGTTAATAAAATTGTCCCTTCTTCAATGATAATAATTTTAGCTATTCCTGTCAATGTTATTTCAAAGTTAACTTAAATTCTTAAGCTCTTTGTAGCTCATTTGTCTCCAGTGACTTAGGATCCCTCTTCTCTAGGTCTTATTGAATTAAAATGACAGAATAAGGTAAACTTTAAGCCTGGTACATGCAGCTAAGGCAGAACAACTATTTGATTCCAAAATGTCTTGGAACCTCATAATAATATAATCCTGCCAGCAGAGATTCCAAAAGACTCATAGAACATTAAACTACATGAAAGGAATTACATATTTAAATGTGGGAAATAGATGCTTGATGATCAAACAATATGTTAACATGAAGACACTTATAGGTCATGCAAGTAAATAAATATTTTGAACAATACTTAAGCAAGTATTTTCCACATTTCCACGAAATGCTTTTACTCCACAAAAATATCAATATTTAAAGATTTCTGGATGGAAATGGAACCACCATCATGAAACTGGATTATTAATAGGATATATCATCTATTATACTACATTTTTTTTTTAAGTTAACTTTTATTTTAGATACAAGGGGTACCTGTGCAGATTTGTTACATGGGGATAATGTATGATGCTGAGGTTTGGGGTACAGATCCTGTCACCCAAGTAGTGAGCATAGTATCCAACAGGTAATTTCTCAACCCTCGCTCCCATCTACACCCTGCCCCCCGTAGTAGCCTGCAGTGTTTATGGTTTCATATTTATGTCCATGTGTGCTCATTAGCTCTTACTTATTAAGTAAGAACATATGATATCTGGTTTTCTGTTCCTGCATTAATTTGCTTAGGATTATGGTTTCCTGCTGCATCCATGTTGCTGCAAAGGACATGATTTCATTCTTTTTTATGGCCACTTAATGTTCTATCACATATATGTACCACATTTTCTTTATCCAATCTACCATTGATGGGCATCTGGGTCAATTTCATGTCTTTGCTACTGTGAATAGCACAGTGATGAATATACAAATCCATGGGTCTTTTTGGAAGAATGATTTATTTTCCTTTGGTATATACCAAGTCACAGGAGTGCTGGGTCAAATGGTAGTTCTGCTTTAAATTCTTTGAGAAATCTCCAGACTGCTTTCCACAGTGGCTGAACTAATTTACATTCCCACCAATAAGTGTATAAGCATTCCCTTTTCTCCAAAGCCTTGTCAGCATCTGTTGTTTTGTGACTTTTTTTTTTTTTGAGACAGTCTCGCTCTGTCACCCAGGCAGTGGCACTATCTCAACTCACAGGCAAGCTCTGCCTCCCGGGTTCACGCCATTCTTCTGCCTCAGCCTCCCGAGTAGCTGGGACTACAGACCCCCACCACCATGCCTGGCTAATTTTTTGTATTTTTAGTAGAGACGGGGTTTCATCATGTTAGCCAAGATGGTCTCGATCTCCTGACCTCATGATCTGCCCGCCTTGGCCTCCCAAAGTGCTGGGATTACAGGCGTGAGCCACCGCACCCAGCCTGTTTTGTGACTTTTTAATGACAGCCATTCTGAGTCGTGTGAGATGGTATCTCATTGTGGCTTTGATTGTCATTTCTCTGATAATTAGTGATGCTGAGCATTTTTTTAATGTTTTCACAAAATTGACTGTTTCCACCATTAAACTATAAGCTCCAGGATATGTTTACTATTTTTATCTCAAATCTATCACTAAGTAGAAAGTCAGTAACATATTTTGGAATGCAGTTGAGAATAAAACAATCAGAAACAACGGGTTTTGCTCAAATGGGCTGCTGTCTACTCACCACTCTGCTTTGCGGAATGGCAAAGCTTTAGATCATCACATGTGCGGGCTGGGTGCTTTTTCGAGCCATCGGGGCTGCGCATGGTTTCAATCTGACTACTGAGTGACTTCAGGGTAGCATGAACCCCTGGGTCCGTTTTGTTTTTGTCATCAGGAGCTGCCTGATCTTCAGTAAACTCAGGAAGTGGATCTGGCATGCTCTCATCGTAGTGCCCCATGATATCCCCAAGAGCAGCTGTAAGGTGGCCAGGGGGACCCGGAGGGCCAGGTGGGCCAGGCTCACCAGGAGGGCCCTAATTAAAAAGAGACCGGAAAGACATTTAACACATTGTTTTTGTTTTACTTAACTGGTAGAACTTGGTTCATAGGGAGTTCCAATGAGACACTCCAATTTGACAGTAAAGGGAGATCTATGACTTGCGCCCTTTCGTAACTAGATGTGGGTGGTCTAACAGGCTGTAACATTCAAGGATGAGAAATGATGCCCAACCATTTTTCAGGAAACATATCTTCAAGTCAGCATCCAAGATAAATAAAGATCAAAGCGCAAAATATTTGCTCAGGTGTTTACCTTGAAGATACAACATATTTTATGTTAATAGCATGAAGATATGTGTGTTCATTTGCAAACTATTTTGGTCAAGGTACAACCAAAATGTTTTAAAAGTGTTTTTGGACAGAAGCTGAACAAAGCATGCGGGGTAATGGTAGCTGCTGGTTCTATAAGATTACATGTCAATAACAAGAAAATACCCACAAGAGAATTAAACTCCTACTTCTAAATGAGAGGGAGAGAAACACAGGAAGTCCTTTTATGTGCATTAATTCCTGTACAGATAAAAATTCTCTGTCCTAAGAAAAATTGAAGAAATAGTCTTGGTTTTTAGAGACAAGGTCTTGCTACTATGTTGCCCAGGTTGGATTCAAACTGCTGGCTCAAGCAATCCTCCCACCTTGACCTCCTGAATAGCTAGAATTACAGGTGTGTGCCAAGGTGCCCAGTTTTCCTTAGCCTTTGAATTGACATAAATAAGGAGCCCTCCCTTTTTTTTTTTTTTTTTTTTTGCCAAATAAGACACACTGAAATGAGAGCGAGATAAGCACAAAAGGTGGCAGAGACTACGAAATGGATCCTCTCTATTAATTCCCTTCTGCACTTCCCCAAGGAAGAACTCAGCAACTTGAAAGAACCAGGTGACAACCTGAAGAGACACATAGTCCACATCTCATGTAGAGAGCAAGATCTGGGAGCAAGAACTCTCCAGAAGGCTGGAGTTCTACTATTGGCTCTGCCACTTGTTATATGGCTCCAGACAAGTTGCTTTTACCTTCAGTGCCAATGTTTCCTCACTCTCAAACGGCTGTTACATAATTTTTTTTCTTTCTGTCTCTAAGGTCATATATTGAGTCCATGCATTCCTTTACACTAATTTTAGGAGAAAAGACTTTTTTCTAATATATCAAGGACCACTGAATCACAAAGTAAAGCCAATCAACAGCCACATAAGCCAAAGGTATTCCAATTCTCTAGCTGTTTCCTATTCACAGTTAGAGAAATAAATGAGTAGAAAACATTTCTCTTATCCATAGGAAATATAAGACTATTTGATCCGCATAAGAAGTAAATATGGCTTAACAGTATTGCTAGGAAGGACAAAGGAAAAGTAAGGAAGAAAAGGTAAAGAAGACCAATGAGGAAGAAACACCAGAGAGAGAAGCATAAGCTCATATACAAACATGCACATGAGTACACCTGTGCATGGAAGATGTATGAAGATGTTTCCCAGACCTGAGAAGCAAGGATCTAACTAACATAGTATACAGCTTTGTATCATCCTGAAGTCAACACTACCGAAACTTCTTACAGAAAGTTTTAATCAAAGTCCTCCCTGAATGTTTTCGATGGAGAAAAATTTCAATTTCATACTCTTCATTGTCCAGCATTTTTATGGAGTTTTCATGAAGTAATAACTATACCTCACAAACATTTAAAATACTGCCCTTAAGAGCAAATCATCGTTTTCATTACTTTAATTATAAATACAATTATAACTTGTTCTTGGCTCTTATTAGTATCATATTATGTTAATGTCTGGGTAGGTTGGACTCTGATTTTATGTGCTCTAACTTATCTGTATTAAAATATTTGAAATAGTTACTTATACTCTTGTGTGACTTCTAGGTTTGTTTTCAGGGTCCCTTAAGTCTCTTGTCAATCGGGCTGCACAAACATTTCTTGGACGGAATCTGAGCTATTGAAATGAGCAGCATTTCTTGCATGTAAACCCTTGTGACTTTACCTCAGGTCCTGCTTCTCCTACACTGCCTCGTACACCTGGAGGTCCAATTGGCCCAAGTGGCCCAGGGTTTCCTTCTTTACCCGAAGGACCAACTGGGCCTGGAGGACCCTGCAAGAAACAAAGACTGTAGTTTAGATTCTATGAAGAAAAAATTTTACAGTGCCTTTCTCTAATCAAAGAACTATTTTACATATGGAGCTGTTACAGTGATTTCTAAGATTCATTTTCTTACTGATGAATAAGTGAACTTCTGGTACTTTGTAACATTTATGATTTCATCACATAAGAATTTTCCATTATCCATGCATGGTAAAAGACAAATATGAGTTTACATCTTTAATGGACTAATCACCTACTTTTATTGGTAGTAACTTTCATTAAACCTCACATATTATAAACTTAGACATTCAATTAACTTGAAATAAGAAAATGACAGAAGTTGGAGTGTTTAAGTGAAATTTCTGTGCTTATGCCTCAGAATATCATCTGGTACTATTATTCTCAATTTTATGCATGATTTGTTTACATTGTATTCAGATATACCAAGATTTTTTAAATTATTTTTTCTAATTTTTTCTACAAAATGTTTTCGATTTTCCTAAATAATTATGTATACCAATTGTCTTATGCCATCAATGACTTATTACAAGCAACATTAATACTAATGGAGAATTTCTAAAAGCTTCAACTATTGGCTTCATTTTATTATTTACTTCTAAATTAGCCTTATGTAAACTACTTCTGAGGAATTATCACAATTACTTAAAAGACAAAATATATTCACCTTCAAAATCTGTCTCCACTTTATAGTAAATTCTATTATATCATCTCGAAAAGTGAAAGTTTAATAGAAATTTAAATTAACACAATGTAACAAAATGAACTAACAGTGGAATATATCCAAATCCTAGATAAGAAATTTTAATGCGGGCCCATGAGGTAATATATCATATTCAAGACATTTCTACTTAAAATTAATTGCTAAATAGCTTGTCTCATGTGTGTGTTGCCAACCTCAGAGAAGACGAGCCAACTCCAGCTTCAATACCATGAAAATGATACTCAAGCATTAGCAGTACAGCAACAAAGGCATTATTATTTACACCTGCAACTTATTACTTTTTGTTACTTACTCTTGGGCCAAATGGTCCAGGGATTCCAGCACTTCCTTGTTCACCATTTGGACCCTAAGTAGGAATACAATAAGAAATGTTGCCAAAATATTTGGATCCTGCATTGTGCCATTCTCAAAAATGTGCTATCATTGACTTTAGCAGCATAAACTACTTTGAAAAAGTCATCAATCTCTGCAATGTCTACATGAGTTGACCAATGTTAAAGACACCTGTAGGAGTAACAGTGCATATAGCTTCTGCTTTATTTCTTCCCTACAAAATTTAGCTTATTATTGGCAATTATCACTTGTTATTCATCAAGACATTCTTTGAACTGAAAATAAGATACAAACATATCCACCTATTTTATAGACAGATAAACATTCATGTCAAGATACCCGTGTATTTTCAACTGCAGGGCAGAATAATACTTAAAGGAATAACTTACAGGAGGGCCAGGAAGACCCTGAAGACCAGTAAAGCCTCTGTGGCCCTTCTGACCTCTGTCGCCTCGGTCTCCATGATCACCTTTGTCACCACGAGGTCCTTGGGGTCCCTAGAAATAGAGATATGGCATGAAAATTACTTGCTACATATTATTGTTGAGACTAAAATTTACTAAAATTTTACTTTTTATAATTGTTTTTACTACAATTTTGAACATGGTATTTTATATGGATTAATATATTTACTTATCTAAATAGTATTAGACCTAGAAATTTCTGTTTATTTTTCCCAAGGAATGGTAGGTGATCACTGAAAAAAGATACATAACAATACTTCTCTAAAGATTTATTTTTTAAATGTTTATCTTACATTCATACTAAAATTAGATATTTTTGTTTGATCTAGCCTATCCGAAATGTTTTTTAAAGATTATGTTTCACATATTTAGTTGATATTATTATATAAAAATATTGCTACCATATATAGATGCTTTTAAATTAAAACATTTCATACTTGCCATGTGTAACAATGAAATTATTTTACATTTACATATGCAAATAAACTAGCTGGATATGACAGCTGCAACTATATTAAGAAATTGGCAAAAACTTGCTTGAACAAATTAAACAGAAATATCATCTTTAAGCCACTTTCCTCTAAAGAACAAAGCAACTCTTAAGTTATCCCATATCTGCAATATCTGTAACCAAATCCAGTGATCTTGATGCTGAGAAACTACAAAGAAAGCCATAATTAAGGATCTTATTTTGAGATAGAAGCTATACCCAGAGAAGAGGTGAAAATTATCTGATCAATCTTAGATGTTTTGTTATTGTCGTTGGTGGTTTTGGTTTTGTTTTGTTTTAAGTCCTGGGAAATTAAAAACAGCTCCAGGAAAACAGTGGTTCACAGTAAACTGACAAGTGGCATACAGTCATCTACTATAGAACTGGATTCTGTTGCTTTTAGTGTTTTCCCAAAAGATAATTGAATCCCTATTTATCTGATTTTGGAAGATGACTGCAATCATCAAATCAACTGGCTCTCAGGTTAATTTTTCCCTTATTGTTTTGATTTTGAATTTATATTTCCTAATTATCATACAGTATAGGGACCCATTTATAATAAAAATAAGATGATTTCAGTAGCTTTTACATATTTTATATAACAATGTAAATTTAAATACTATCAAAATCAGTCTGAAGTTTTTCATAATGTTTGAAAGGTTCTTTTATTTGGGGAATGACCCAAAGTTTCATAATTAAAAATAAACTAAATCAGAAGGCACCTATTTGAATTACTAACTACAATGTATTTATTCATAGAAAACAAAATTACAATGTTTCTATAACTGTTCAAAACACTGTTACTTGACATACTATGCAACTATAAAATATTCGCCAGTCAAGCTCAAATTAAAGAGGAGAATTATTTAATAATATGGCCATGATTTTCAAACTATAATTGTTCTTTTTGAGAACAGACATTGATTTACCTGATGGGCATGAAAAGCATATGACCTATTAGATTGCATATGAGATGATTCATTCATGGTAAGACATCTATATAACAATGTTAACCTGAAAGTGATTGATTGCAAATAGCACAAAGATCAGAACATAGAAAGAAAAATCTAGTTGAAAATGAAACATAATATTTGAATAGTGCTTTTCAAGTTTACAGAGAGCTTTCAAATCCATTTTCCTATGTAGTTTTTAGAATAGCTCAGAGAGAAATGCACTATAATCCCTATTACTTTAGGAGAAATCTGTGACTTTAAAAGCCTCCATGATTATTGATACAATTCATGGTTAAATTCAGAAGAATTGTGTTAAAATTATAAAAATAAACTCGTATTATTTTAAAAAATAAGTGTAAACTCATATAATTTTTAATATTTTTGTTCAAGCTTGAGGAATTTCATATTTTTCAGTTATGAATCTTAAATTATACTTCTTTGGGAGTATATTTTATGTAAGAAAACATTTTTTAAAAAACAAAAACAGAGAACTTACAGGTAATCCACGTTTCCCAGCTCGACCAGGTGGTCCTATAGGACCCCTAGAACCCTAAAAGAAATTTACAAAAAAAATTGGCATGTAAAAAAGATATTCACATATTATATAGATATAGGATGTCAACAATATGTTTACAGTTGGATGCTTATATATATATGTGTGTGTGTGTGTGTATGTGCATACTCTGACGATTAATTAATTGAAATCAGGCAAATGTCCATGTGTAGATAAGACTGTGGTCACTATAACTTCAATGACACTTTTATGGCCAATTTTATTCATTGACTTCATTGAATAAGTATCACCTTAGTTGAATACAGTAAGACATTATTCATTTACATTTAACATGATGCATACTTATTACATTCTGAAATTACAGCATTTTCAGATGATGGAAGTCAAAGCATCAGTATTTTCTATTCCCTCTTAGAAACGAAATTTTGCCTTTCAGACTAAGAAACATATAGTAGTTCATAATTAGCTGTTTATCATTCATTATTTAGAGTCCTTAACAAAGTGCACATGTATGACTATGTGTGTGTGTGCCTATATGCAGCTTATAACATAGCAATATGGGTGTGCAAAACTGTCAGTGTGAAATTGACTCCCTCCTTACCGGTTCTCCTCTTTGTCCTGCATCTCCTGGAGCACCCACAGGGCCAGGAGTTCCAGGGGCACCCTGAGAGCCTGGCAGACCTGCAGGCCCAGGGTCTCCACGATCACCCTGACAAGAATAACCATGATATTATTTTTTAACATTTATTCTAAAACAACAATATTCCATATGTTCATGTTATTCTTATAGTATTAATAATAGGAAAAATAGGCCCTTTAAAACTTATTTTTACTTATTATTTTACTTAACTATTTTACTTATATTTACTAATTAATAAGTCAAACTGAAAATTTCTTTCTAATTTCAAGTGTCATCCTTTCCCTCACCTACTCCCTATTGCTTGCACAGTCAAGATCATTGGAGTACAGGAGTGATCACTTCCAGAATTTAACATGTTTTCTAGAGCACCAATCTTTAAGCTGGAATATTGGTATACTTGGAATACACAAAGACTTTCCAAAGATTGTGAAAACAAAGAAAATTTTAAGGAAACCACCTTCTAGATTTTCGTCTCCATACGTATTCTTTCAGAAAACTAAATTTTGATTATCCTTCCTTACTTCCCCTAAATAATCCACTTTCTCCCGTTTTGTAAAAGAAAAGCAGAAATCATACCATCTGCAATCTTATTATGATGCAATGTCCCAAGGAATAAATACCTCTAGGTACTGAACTAAGGGACTTTTCCAGAATGCATAATTTACTTGAGTATAAAGCTACGAAGGACTTGGAAAATAAAGAGGCTCCTTTTTATTTTATCCAGACAACACAATTATGACAAGGCTCCAAATATTACTTGTCTCCTTAAGAAGTCAGAGGTGAGATAAGCGTTATATGAACATGTCTAAACATAAATATTTGACTTGAAAAATGAAGTCAGACTATATTTTCTGACAAAAAATTGTCTTATTTGACTGATAAATTTATCAACCTAGAAAAACTTTGGCAATTAGGTTACAGAACACAATACATTGAATAAGCTAAACTGGCAACTTCAAGGTTTTGAAAAAAAAAAAAAATACTTGCCCGGGCACAGTGGCTCACAAAGTGGGCTGTAATCCCAGCACTTTGGGAGGCCAAGGCGGGTGGATCATGAGGTCAAGAGATCGAGACCATCCTGGCCAACCTGGTGAATCCCAGTCTCTATTAAAAATACAAAAATTAGCCGCGTGTGGTGGCACGCGCCTGCAGTCCTAGCTACTGGGGAGGCTGAGGCAGGAGAATCGCTTGAACCCAGGAGGTAGCGGTTGCAGTGAGACGAGATTGCATCACTGCACTCCAGCCTGGCAACAGAGCAAGACTCTGTCTCAAAAAAAAAAAAAAAAAAAAAAAAAAACTTAAAGCACTTGTACATTTAGAATTTACCAGGAATCACCTCCTTCGCAACTATTTAAACTTGTGATTTTAAAAGGGCGATGGCAACTTAAAATAAGTAGAGAGATTTATAGATGTTCATAATTACTTCAGCAAAACCTTTGAAGATGGCTGCACTATATAGCATATATTGACAAAGGAAAAAGCCCAAGATGCCAAGAGAATTTGCAGTCTGTGGATTATAGTAGATGAGCGGACCTTAGCCCAAGCTTCCTCCAAATCCTTTCTTCCCCTTTTTTTTCAATATGAGGTTGAGTGTCTGTCCTGTACTGGAGTCTTTAAACATGTCATTTCATACACAAATGCCCAATGGCATATGTATTAATTATATTTAAAGCATTTGAAAATGGAGGTTCAGAAAATCTGCTTAAGATTACATAGTTAATTACTTAGGGAAACAATATTCCAAATCAAGTCTGACTGGCTCCAAAGCCCATTCTGCTACATGATGAGCTTTAATTACATCATAACAGACTTTGGAGTGGGGAGTGATTTTGCCTTCAGTGGCTCATCTCAGCAGCATGAGACGACTGTGCAACTGCCAGAAGGGACTGGGGCTTCAGAGAAAGTTGGGGACATGTTCAGTTCAGCACATTCTAATTTAAAACACATCATAGAATATACGGTGTTTAAAAAGCCACATGGCTTATATTCTCATAGGACATTCACTTTAGATGGTGAATGGAAAAATTTAGACATGACACAGCACTATTTTGGCTTTCATGCTTTTGTTAATGAGTTTAAAATTTAGAACACTTCATATACATCCTCATCCAAAGCCTTTATGTTAAACCAAAGATGGAATCAATTTTATCTTCCTGCTCTGAAAAAATACCATCTTAATTTGTTGTATATTCAAATATCATTTCATTTACAAGATATAAAAATTATGGCCTTGCAGAAACGTTGTTATTCAGAAAAATCAGAAGTGCATTGGAACTATCAGGAAAAATGACAGTTTTTAGTGTAAATTAAAAAGATTTCAGATTTGCATGACTTTAGATTTTATAATAAGTGAAATGGCTCTTACACGTTCTCCAACAGCACCGTCCCGTCCTGGGGGACCATCATTGCCAGCTGGACCCTATAAAGAATAATGGTTTGAAAAACTACTTAACTGAGTAATGAAAAAAATCCTCATTCCAATTGTCAGAAAAATGACAGCATGTTTTACACCTGTGTTTTATAAACTGTAAATTAGCATTTATGCAAATGTCAGCAGAAGAATGGTTTCTACTTTTTCATTATTTTGAATTACTGTAAAATTAACACATTCTTACTTAATCCATATTCTTCATTTATATTTCTTATTTTGAAAAATGAAAAATCCACAAATATTTTGAAATAGATAACAATTACATTCTTGCCACTTTATGTTTTGCTTGTGTTACCAATGAAAGGTTTTTCTTACATTTACTTCTTAAGATTATTCAAATAATATCCTTAAAGTTTTGAAATAAAATAACTGTGTTTCAATGATATGAAACTACTTTAAGAAATATATAGTCGTCCTTTTCTATTTTATTGTGATTTTTTTCATAAATATGTCTTTACTATTTGATCAAAAATTGTTCCAAAAGCTATTGATTCTTTCTTTCAATAAAATGTTACATTAACTGTTTGATGATTCACTCCTTAAAACGCTGAACAGAGCATATTCCAACCTTTAACTTCTCGAATTGCCTATCAAA
The DNA here is from genome assembly GCF_009828535.3 of Hylobates moloch. Classification (NCBI taxonomy): domain Eukaryota; kingdom Metazoa; phylum Chordata; class Mammalia; order Primates; family Hylobatidae; genus Hylobates; species Hylobates moloch. Next base: position 53,279,429 of record NW_026652276.1, on the reverse strand, counting down.
AACTGATTTCCTCCCAAAAGTGCCTAAAGGAACATGATATCCATTATGTTACTTTATAGTGAAATTTAAGTAAAATGATCTCTACTAACTTTGCCCTTTTCACAAGCTAGAATAGCTATATTAATCCTATCACCAAAAAACTTGGCAATTTTGATAAATACGCCATTACAAAATGAAATAATAACAAGGGGAAAGATGAATGGATGTGTCCTTCCACCTTCAAAACAGTTTGGCAACAGCTTAAATGAACTAAAATACTTAGCTCCAGACTAGATGAAGGTCGGTGCAAAGACACCGATCCTGTTACCTTTTCTTTATGTCATCACTTAGCCAACTCTCTAGGGAAGTAGAGTACATCAAATAAAATTACTAAGAAACTTTCTTAAGGTCAAATATGCAATCAAATTCTAAATCAATTGCTAAATGAAAAAATTGTTCCCATGACACCAGATAACAAGAGAAGAGTTATTTTCACTGTAGTACTCACTTCTGGTCCAGGTTCTCCTACAGGACCATTGGAGCCTGGGGGCCCCACAGGTCCAGGTGGACCTTTATCTCCTGTTGCACCAGTTGGTCCTACTTTTCCTGGTGTTCCCTGAAATAGAAGTATAAATGTCAAACACTTGTGAAGAAATTGAAGAACGCTAGTTCCCATAAAGGCTAAGTTTTCAAAATGGTGCCTCTGGGCTCCTTCTATAATAATAATTTTGCATTATCTTAAAACACTCATGTAATCATAATGCTTTCTTAGAGGCATGCCCACCTCCTATCAGACTCCTCTTGATATATCTAAGGGACCAAAAACCAACCATCTGTTGCCACCAGCACAGGTGTGCATTTTGGGTTCTAATCATGTGTACCATAGGTGATTCTGGCTGCCCTTCTGGAATTTGCATCACTTTCATCCGTTTTCCCCATTCCGCTTTGTCTGTTCTTTTATTTCTATATTCTGATACTTTGATCTCACTCTTGAGAGATTTTACTTTCACATCCTTGGCTCACTTCTGATAACAATAAGACATCCCTTAGTTCCTACTTTGTTGGTTTCATATTTCAACCCACATGTCTCCCAGTTCCAAGATCCCATACATCTCTCTGTCTACATTCCATATGAAAACATCATTAATTTTTTTCAAGCATTGTAATCTTTTAGCAATAAAATTTAGTCTCTTCAAAGCTAACTTTGAATCAAACTTTTATCCATACTCCAGGGAATATAAAATCCTAAAGCACCCTCCAGGGAACAGGAGATTACCTTCAGATCCTTCTTCAGCATTCCCCCTACATTCACCTCAAATATTACTTTAGCTCAACTATGTCTTCCCTTTGATGGTTTACTGTGAAATATGGTATTTTTGTTAAGCATGTTTACTTAAAAAGACACTACCTACTCACCAGGAGATTATCCCCCTCCTCTAGCTCCGGGATCTTTTTAATCTTTGAAGAAGGATTTAAAGGTCACCAAAAATCCATATCCTTATTTGCCTACTTGTCTAGTCTCAGGGTTAAACAAATACATATTTTCAAAGACTTTGTAAGGTAGTTAATAATTTGACATTTAAGATCAAAAGATTTTTAAGATACTCAAAAATTAATGTCCCGACAATACTGTTTAAATGTATTCATCAAGCAAAAAAAATAAAATCAATTCTCTAAACAATTTGTATTGCACATACGAGATAAAATATTGACCGATGCAGCTACTCACCGCTGGGCCTGGTAGGCCAGGCATGCCTCTCTCTCCACGTTGCCCAGGCATGCCAACAATTCCTCTCTGCCCGGTCGTTCCAGCTGGACCAGGGGGGCCATCTGGACCCTAATATTGAGGACAAACTAAAATCAGAAACTATCCAGGGCAAAACTGTACCCAAGGAATTTACAATAAGTTGGGTACAGCTTTACAGGTTTTTCAGTATGAAAAAGAAGTTCTCTGTTTCTCAAAATCATACTACATATGAGTAGTCATAAATTGTAATCCACACAGAACCTCTAACATTATTTAAAGGTGAAAACAGCTCATCCGTTGGAAAGAAACTGAAGATTAATGTGAATACTGACTCAATAAAAGAGGTAACTTCAGAGAAATATTTTTTTTTCTTTATAAAAAGACAAAAAGGAAGTTTTACAATAAGGAAAAAATAGTTATCTAAACACAGTATTTAAAGGCATTTGCATATAAAATACAATATACATATATTTTTAAAGTTATTCATACATAATGAACATTTAACAAATAATTTTTTTGGTTTCATTTTTAGATACCATATCCATTACTGCTATTTTTAAATCTATATATATACAGATTTTTCCTAAAGCCTTATAGATTTGTAAATTAAAATCTGTAGGGCATAATGCACTTTAAAAATTTCAGGAATGTGCCCAGCATAATATTTAAGCATTTTTGTGGCACTGATCATTATGGGTTTCTATTTGTAAATATCTCAGTTGAAGGTGGTCTGGAACGGATACGCCAAACTTACAGGTTGCCCATCTTCTCCTGGGTCCCCTTTGTCTCCTGGGCCACCAGGGGGGCCAGCTGGTCCTCGATCTCCCACACGCCCATGAGAGCCAGGGTCCCCACGAAGACCTGGAGGTCCCTCCTTCCCGGGTTCCCCTAGGGGCCCCACAGGTCCTGGAGCTCCCTAGTATAACAAAGAAAGAAACACCCAGGAGGGCAAAATGGAAGCCAAGTAAGAGTGATTGATATAACGCTGTCTGCCTCAGATGCAGATGTCCAAGCCTCGCAGGTTCATTCTGCCTGTTAGATAATCAGTCATTCAACAGGATTTAAACAAAAGAAAACACAGCTGTAGATTCATTCCCCAGGGGGAAATCTAAATATCATTTGCAGTCAATTCCCTTTGAATAATTTTTAAAGAGTGGTGCAACTAACTTGAATTTTCAAACTTATTTAAGGCTCCACTCCAATGATGAATATATAATACTTCATTCTGAGATAATTATTTATTATTATGATTTGATCTTATAATGAATGACATTTATTAAAGAAAGTTTCATAGTTGCATCTTAACTGAAGAGAATGATTATTCGCACATAATACTGTAAGTATTCAGTATTTAAACGGAATAATAAAAAAACATTGGGGCTAAAAAGAACTTGCAGATTAGCTCCTCCAAGAAATACTAGATTATTAAGGATGATTTGCTTTGCTGAAATACCAGTATGCATTATTGGAATAAGAGCTGTTAAATAAGAAAACATACCATTAAGAAATTAAATAAAATAATAAATTTAACTCAAATGTATATGTGTGTGTGTAATTATTTCACTATCAGTGACTTGACTCACTAAGTTGACTTACAGCAGGGCCTGGAGGTCCAACTCTGCCAGCAGAACCAGGAAATCCTGTAGCACCCTAGAACCAGAATATCATATAAGCAATTTTTAAGGTAATATAAATTAGTTACATGTATTTTCCTGGGATTTTTTTCACAGGAAGACTGAAGCCTTTAGATTTCCTTTCATGTTGTAAGCAATATTTTTTTTTCTTCATACAAATCCCATGTTTTGGGGAATTAATCTAGATTAACTGGTAGGAAGGGCACTATTTTCCTTTTTCTATGCAAGTAGTACTAGAATCACATTGATATTTTATATAATCGAATTAAATAAAGTGCTTTCACATTATTTATTTACTCTTTTATATAGGTAATATGTTACTTACATTACAGATGAGGCACCTGGGTCTCCAAGATTACAAACTTGATTTTAACCCAAATCTCCATCTGAGTTAAGTGCCCTTTGCACTATAGTACAGTTGATACAGGTAATAATTTGTTATTTCAGCCTCAGATGAAAATTATCTTTTACATGACCAGGAAGCACTAGATAACTAGAATTAGCTGTGCATACTTTGCAGAGCATCAAATAAACTTACAGGCGGACCTTGGGTTCCTCGACCACCTTTTAGTCCAGGAACGCCATTAGGACCCTAAATAGAAACAAACAAAAGAGCACTGTAGTGAAGCAAAAGAGGCTGAATGTACACTCCAAACATGGGGCACTTGACTCAAGTTATGCCTTTTTCTTGTTAACTTACATGAGGGCCAGGGGATCCTGCTAACCCTTGTGGTCCAGGAGAACCAGCATCTCCCTTCTGTCCTGGCTCTCCAGGTTCACCTTTTACTCCAGGCTGTCCATCAGGACCCTATACGAAATTATACAAACAAGCAATTGATTATAAGACTTATAGACAAATTACTTTAGAGTAATTATTACTAACGTATCAATCATATATTGTGAAACAGTGCTTTATAATCAGTATTAAAGCATACTAAAGGAAAAAAAGTACTCTGATGAGATCTTTCAAAACAGCCTAAAAAATAAGCTATCCCACCGCATTTTTATTGTAACAAATAATTATAGAAGCTTAACTAGCACAAACTTAAGTTTTGTGCCAGTCTATAAAAAATGTATTGAAAATGAGAATATTGTCTAGAAAACTATAAATTTTCCAGAATTAATGCGACTTCAAAACATATGACAATAATCATTAAACTTATTATAACAAGGTAAGTGTTTATTTGTAAATTAGGGATATTTGAAAATTATACCTGGGGTCCGGCAAAACCAACAGCTCCAGTTGGGCCATTTTCACCTCGAGAACCCTAGAAGGAGACAAAGATTACTGTAGCTTTCACACATTATTCTAAACAGGAACAGTATTTTAAAATATGATCATATAAATTTGATAGTTAGACATGTAAATATAGAAAAATTACACATATTGCTTAAGGAAGGCCCTTAAGGATTAAATAAAGATATAGGTCATTGAACAAAATTCCCAAGGTCAGAAGTCTCAAAAGAGCCTCCAAATTAGCTAGTAAACAAGCTGCCTAACTACACTTAATAGATTGTATAGCAGATAATTTTTAAGTTTAATTAGAAAAGCAAAAGCTAAAAACCAGGAAGTTATACATAACCTAAAACCAACAAGCATTGTTTTATATAAATATCAAAACAAAATGATGAATTGTTTTATTGCTCAATCTCACACTAAAGAACACCAAAATACAGTCACTTACAGGATTGCCCCGGGAGCCAGGAGGGCCAACTAAACCTCGAGGACCAGGTTCACCCTGGAAAGCAGATTTTAGATGGTTACTGTCCAAAACAGTAGCTAAACATAATATAATTTTAGGACATTGGTCACTGTGTAGGAGGAGATAGTGGAAAAGAACTCTGAAATGATCTTGCTCAGATACCATATGTTATAAAATGAAAAGATTTATGAAAGAGCCAGCTATTCAGGACTCATAATTTTGAGTGTACAAATTAACAACTTGTGACTTACCTTTTCTCCAGTAGGACCTGCAGGACCTGGAGGGCCCAAAGGACCTGGAAGACCCTGTCAATTAACAGAACATAGGCATATTGAGGTAAAAAATGCACAGAAATCTTCATGCTTAAGCAAATCAACAAACAAAAAAGAAACAACTATTTTGTTATAATTTGGCTGCTTTTGCAAATCATTATCTATAATAAATGATATAATCTATATATTTTCAAGAGTTTTCTGTCTAGTTTAATACCATTTCCACCATATTTTCTCCACACTGTTTTAATCTCTTTCACGCAACTTAATTCATGCATACATAAAACTGTTTTCAGGCATTAGCACTAAATTAATGTTAACCTACAAAAATGTTTCTATTTCTTAGCATAATTAGCTTTGCTAATATTTATTCAGACATTTGACCACAAATTGAAAAGAGGCTTTCCTTCTTTTGCATATAATATTATATTTTTAATTATAATAGCAAAGTATCACTTTTTTATTTTTAAAAATTGAAATTGTGTTAAGGCATTTTAGGTTTTTTGTTTGTTTGTTTGTTTGTTTGTTGGCACAGGGTCTCCACTCTACATTGCCCAGAATGGAGTGCAGTAGCTATGCACAGATGTGATCACAGCACATGCATCTTTGAACTCTTGCCCTGGATCAAGTGATCCTCCCATCTCAGACTCCAGAGTAACAGACTACAGGCACAAGCCACTATGCCTCGCTTAGTTTTCTTCATTTTTTTTCTTTTTTGAGACGGAGTCTCGATCTGTTGCCTAGGCTGGAGTGCAGTGGTGCCATCTCGGCTCACTGCAAGCTCCACCTCCCGGGTTTGCACCATTCTCCTGCCTCAGCCTCCCAAGTAGCTGGGATTACAAGCATCCGCCACCACGCCCGGCTAATTTTTTGTACTTTTATTAGAGACAGGGTTTCACCATAGCCAGGGTGGTCTTATCTCCTGACCTCATGATTCGCCCGCCTCAGCCTCCCAAAGTGCTGGGATTACAGGCGTGAGCCATCACACCCAGCCAGTTTTCTTCATTCTTTTGAGATGAAAAGGAAAATTAGCTAAAGTTTACAGCCTAAAACCCCAGCTACTTTGAGATTTATGGGCACAGGAGAGCTAACACTTAGAGGACAGTACAGCTAACACATGGGGACACAACCTGAGTCTTCTTGACATGTAATCACAATCTTGAAACTGTGGGAATATTGGAGTCCTCTCTAAAACAAGTGTTCTATCTTATAACTGTGTATTGCCTCTTCATATACAGCCCAAATATTCTTTCATTGTTTAATTTCTGTATGTACAACTGAAGGAACTTAAGGAACAAAAATGACTTTAATTTTATAGTTTTGACAAGAACATAAGAAATCTGTGTTCTTATAGTCTCTAGATCTACAGTGGAATGATATCATTCCAATAACTTATGTAATACACTTCTTTAAAGGATTTGATGAAATATAAGTATCACTTCATTACTTATGTTTATAGATTTTTTATACAGAGAAGACATGTTATTCATTTTTTCCCTACTATGAGATTACAGTAAGTGCTTTGCTCTGCATCTTTCCTGCAACAATGTAGTGTCCTCATTAAAAATAAAGCAGTCATTGCTTACATCCTGATCCTATCACATTGCAATTTCAAAGTTAGTTCATAGGCACAATTGATATGTATTTTGGATTTTCCCTTAAAACAAACTGCCAATGCATCATTCCTATAAATAGTACTGTACTACTTATGCATTCCAGGACATTCATGATGTAAAATATTAAAAATATACCAGATTTACTTGACTATTTTTGAAATATTAAATTAAATATTAGATTTAACTAAAAGGCAAGGTGTATCTTTTGTGCATAATTTGTTAAAAGAAGTGGTGCATCCTTAATTAAATTTGCATAAAAAGGACTAATTACCCTTAAGATGAAAATTTGCTAGTATATTTCACTATATTTCCTTAATCCAAATCTATTATAACCAATGTATTAACAATGACTCAATGTGCAGAACCAAATAGCAGTTCTCTTTTATTGTGTTACAACTGTAATTGCCAGGGCACACATGACAACTAACAGTAAACCATGTCATACTGAAACAGAAATCATTAGTCAAATATCAGGCACTATTCCAGAAAATGATGGATGTTTAAGCCATTGTGACTAGCCACTCTTACATGAGGAAATCATTTATGTCTGAAAATACATTGTCCTTCAAGTCTGATTGTCCTTGGAATTGTAAATGCATTCTAATTTCAAAGACCTAATGCTTGTTAAATGTCAATTTCTGACATGACATTAAACAATGCTTTGCAGTCGACCATCCTTCTTGACATTCTGCTTATTCAAACTCTTTATTAATGATAACATTAATGACGATTCACTGTGCAGTAAATTTCTCACCCCAACATCCAAGATACTGAGAAATATTTATCACAACTTTGGTGACTCCACAAAGCTCTGCTTGTCTATGCTGGAATGAGGTATTGGCCAGCTCACTAGATTAGCATTTTAACAGAAATAAACCTTGTGTATGAAATACAAAGATGATAGAGAAAGATAAAGAGGGCCCCCATCCCCTTAAGGCACTTATCTCATAGGCACAATAAATATGTTTTTATTTAAGTTTCATTTAATTCAGGGTAAGCAAAATGAATAACCCATGGTTGAATCACAGCAGATCTCACACGCCATTATTCTCCAACTCCTGACTGCCAAGGAAACATGACTGACTTTATTTTGGAAAGTTCAGGGAAACTCATATGATACTGTAATGTTGGTTCCTAGCCCAGCTAGAAAAGGAATGCTTTTACTTACTCTCGCACCATCATTTCCAGCTGTGCCTTCAGCACCTTTTTCTCCTATGCCACCCTGGGAAAACACACAAAATACAATTGATTCATTTAATTGTCTCTTTCCCACACTTCTGTGTAAGTTTCATGAGAGTGAAGGCTAATTGTCATTTTCCTAGTCGTATCCAGGTGAGCCTGGGATGGTGCCTCACACTGTGCATTTTCTCAGTAAATGTTTATTAGAAGAACGAAAAAATGAATGACTAGTGACTCAGGATGGTAGAAATAAAAGCCTGCCCAGGAAATCATTTCATTTTCAGTAGAAAGTCTGAATAAATAATTGAAAAAAAAAAAAAGGACTTACTCTGTCACCCTTGGGGCCAGGAGTTCCTGCAATTCCTCTTTCTCCCGGCATACCTTGAAGACCTGGTGGGCCTGTATCTCCAGGGGTCCCAGATGGACCTGGACTGCCCTAAAATGAACCAACATTAAGTGACCATACCAATAATATTAAGATTAAACTAATGAAATTGCTTTTTAGTGGGTCAAAAATAGTTGTCAGCAATTTCACGTAGTTCAACTTAGTGCTTATATTTTTCATCTGAGAAAGTTGTCTCTGAGTGAGTTGATTTTTTTGAAATTAAAAAAACCACATTTTGTTTTTTGATTGTTGCTTTATGTTTTTAACTTTACTCTTAAGAGGCAATTGAATGCTATTTCAAATAAAAAGGATAGAGTTGCCTTTTTTTCCCTCTGTTGGCAACATAATGGAATATATTAAGAAAGAAAGACATTACATTTAGAGAAATATTTCATTCTCTCTTTAATGAAACTGATATTTGATATTAACCTGGTTTTCAGGCTAATAGTGTCTAAATTGTAGTAGACCACATCAATCACTCTAAACCCTGAAATGACATGACCATGTCACATGATCATGAAAAATTCTACTTCAATTGTTTATACTGAAGTTGGCCACATTATTTTCTACCAATCACTAAATGGCACACATTTCTGCCTTATGATGCATTACATTTTCAGATTTTAAAAGTTCCATATTTTCACATATGTAGTAAGCAGAATTGTGAAACCTGAGACAAGGAAAATGGAGCATATTATTAGAAAAGCCTCCTAATAAATCATGCAATTTTCTATTTCTATTCATAGAAGCCACTAATAAAATGTACATAAACATTAGAAATGTGTTTGTATATGGAAATCTATCACCATGTGCACTAAACCACAATCCCCATCACAGAAGAGTCTTCTTTTTAGCTGACACTTTAGGTGCAAGGAAAAAGCCTAGTAAGCGCTCATTAAATATTTGTGGAAGAAGAAAATGATATAATCAAATTATCTTTCAAAAACAAGACATGCATTCTCAGACCATCATGTGTTTATTGAGCAGCAATTTTAAACCATTTTAAAACACCGAGATCACTATGACACTTACTTTTGGGCCATCAGGACCATGTCCTCCAGCCATTCCCTTCTCACCAGGGAGTCCAGTTATCCCAGGTTCTCCTCTTTCCCCAGGATTTCCTCGTTCTCCCTAGCACAAAATTGGGATGTCAAATAATCTCAATACTTGATCTAAAAATAGGTTAAAATGTTTCTGAGAAATGGCTTCTACTAGGGAAAAATTTGGAAATGAGACATTACTAAATCTCAATTTTCTAATTTAGTGATAAGAAATAAATTTGAAGTAAGGATATGCTAGTTTCATAGCACAAAATATTTCTCACAAAATTGATTTTTATCCAGTCAAAGAATTTATAGGTTAAAATAAATCCCAATTTAAGATTTTAAAAGACACATTTTAAAACTGAAGCCAGTGGGAAACAAAATTAATCATGAAGATTAAAATACTTACTCTAGGTCCTAACGGGCCAACTGCTCCGGGATCTCCAGGAACACCCTATAAACACATTTTTTTTTAATGGAACAAGAGCTTTGAGTTTAGGCATTTATCAGAAAACTTTCCAGTTCATACACCTAGTTTCTATTAATGTGCCATTAGAAGGCTGCATAAGCCAACAATTTAAAGAAAGAAAAGTACATATATTTTTATAAATGAGGGAATATTACATGTTTTAGATGAAAACATTTTTCCAAAAGCTTTGTATTATACCTGAATGTTTGATTTTTGGCAATGAGAACATGCAAAATACTATTTCACAAAGATAGAGCATTAGTTTTCTAGAGGCAACAAAATACATGCTAAATGTCTTTTTTTAAACTAATGGAAGATGAAAAAGTTTAAATAAAGAAAAGTTATACAAAAGGGCTAAAGAGTTGATCTTTTAAATAGAACCAATTCAATTCTACTCAATTAAGTAAATCTTTCTTGAGCCTATAATATGGACAAAGCACTCTACTAGGTATTGTGGGTTCAAACCAGTGCAGTCATGTCTAAATTAAAAGTTTGTTTGTTCTTGCATAAAAGAAAGTTTGTCAATTTGAAATTTCTTTCTTTGATAAAGATGATAACTTTGTCAAATAGGCCTCCAATCTTATTCTCCGAAATGGACTGTCCTCATTGTGGCCTGATCTCCCTAAAAGCCCAATCTGATCATATTACTCCTTTCTTAAAAACCCTTCTTTTTTTTTTTTTTTTTTTTTTTGAGATGAAGTCTCGCTCTATCACCCAGGCTGGAGTACAGTGGTGGCATGATCTTGGCTCACTGCAACCTCCACCTCCTGGATTAAAGTGATTCTCCTGCCTCAGCCTCCCAAGTAGCTGGGAATACAGGCATGTGCCACCACGCCCAGGTAATTTTTGTATTTTTAGTAGAGACGGTTGGCCAGGCTGATCTCGAACTCCTGATGCCAAGTGATTCACCTGCCTCAGTCTCCCAAAGTGCTGCGATTACAGGTGTGAGCTACTGTGCCCAGCCTAAAAACCCTTCCTTAGCTTCCCATTACTCTAATGATGAAGAACAAGTTAGAATCAAATTAAAACCCTCCATAATCAGGCCCCTGAGTCACCCTGCAGCCCCCTTTCTATTTTCCTCAAATCACATTACCCACTCTGATTTGTAAGCTTGTCTCATTTCCTGGAGGTTTTTCCTATCTTCCCTCCTTCATCGTTACCATCATTCATCTCTCAGATATCATAAAAGATATTACTTTGTCTGGAAAACCTTTCCTAAACCCCCCAAGTCTTATTTAGGTGCATCTTTTTTGTTTCCATAAACATAGTACCTCCCCTATTATAGCATTTAGAGCATGCTATTATTGTAATTGTCCTATACTCTCTGAATCCTACTATACTATAAGGACAGCAAGGTCCAAATCCATTTTGTTCAGCTGGTTCAGGCCAGTGCTTTGTAGAGGCAAGCACACAGAGTGTTCAGCAAATATTTATTAAATGATTAAATGAACAAATGAATCATTCAAAGAAAAATAAATAAATCTATGTGCCAGGAAAACGACAGAATAAAATTGTTAGTATTTGTTCATAACTGTTTATATAAAGTGGTTAAGAACACATCTTGGGAAGCAGATGACATGGGTTCAAATCTATTAACTGTGTGACTTTGGGAAAGTTATCTAACATCTGTATGCCCCATTTTCCTCATCTATAAAATGGAGATAATGATAGTACCTAGTACATGGGGCTGCTTTGAGAACTCAAAGAGATAATGTACGTAAAGGAAAGCACAACAGAGCCTCATGCATAAAAAGTGATAATTGAGCCACCAATGTATAGTGTTGCCATTATTATTATTTAAACACTTACTTGATCACCTGGCTTTCCACCTTCTCCAGGAGGCCCTGGAGGACCAGGAAGCCCCTAAAACAAAAGTAAGAAAATAAAATTGTGAATCTGTGAAAGTTTAACAGGCTACCAGTGTTAACAGTTTACCTTTTACAATTCATGGAGTCTCCAAGACTGTATTTTCAATGAAAATGTATTGTTCAGACATTTTAAGCAAAAAAAAATTGTTCAGAAGCATTAAAAAAAACTACCAACAAAACACAAAAGCTAGTCAATTTATAGGATTGTATTTTCATCTGCACACCACTTAGCAAAAAAAGAGATAATGTAACAGGAGTTTCTTCATATTTATAGAGTTTTTATGGCTCTGTGAACAATATTTTAGACTGCTGGAATATTATTTAAAGTCAGTCCAGAAAGTTTTTTTTACAAATTATGATCATCCTCCTATTAAATAATGTACATACTGATATATGTAGATAAATTATGAAACTTTGCTCAATAAAAAATTCTAGTCACTGTGCCAATAAAACTAAATCAGCCTTAAAATGGTTTAATAAACTTTGTTGAGCTATCAGAAACATTTTATTCCTGATATCTTTTTATTGCTTTTTTGTTATTTTTTATTTGTTTTGTTCATAATTTGCAGGTTTGATCAGTTTTTTTAAAAGTCCATTCCTTTACTTTGAACAAAAATGTTCGATTTTATCCAAATGTCTATACTATCTACTGAAAGAGGGATGACTTTTTGAAAATTGTAGAATTTCAAATCTTCTGACCATATATATATATTTTTTTTTAAAAAAAAAGCATTTTAGTAAATGGAAGATGAAATGGAAAACCGAATTAGTGCATACCTGAAAACCTGTGGGGCCTGGAGGTCCTTGTTCTCCTCTTTCACCAGCTAGACCCTAAGTTGTGAAGGAGAAAATAATTGTGAATATAACCAGATCTTTGTCTGCTTCCTCTCTATGTGAACCACTAGAAGTACTGATATTTATTTGTACTTCTTCCAATCACATGTTTTTCTCTTTAGCCAGGTAATAAACTAGTATTAATAGTAATCAAATGGTATTGTTTGAAGCCTCTGGAGGCGAGAAAATATCTACTAAAGCCAGTGACTGATAACATGTCTTTATTTTTTGATCCAAACTTAAATGTCTGGAGCCAATTGTAAACTTATGGAGAAATTGGATTGAATATAGGAAAACCCATTACTTTTGTATATATAATCTAAAAACATAATATTTTTATTATAGTTTATTTCTGAATGTCTTAAGATTTATCAAGACTTCAAAAACAGAATGACTAAAGAAAGCAAAGCTAACATTTTAGAAAGATTTAAACTGCCCCACCCCAAAACAAATATGCCAAAATAGTTCTGATAAACACTTCATTTTAAAATCCTAAAATGAAAATAGACCTCGAAGAATAAATATTATTCCTTTTACCTCCGAAAAAATACCTTAAATAATTTTTTTTTTTTTTTGAGATGGAGTCTTGCTCTGCCACCCAGGCTGGAGTGCAACGGCGTAATCTTGGTTCACTACAACCTCCGCCTCCCGGGTTCAAGTGATTCTCCTACCTCAGCCTCCTGAGTAGCTAGGATTACAGGCACACGCCACCATGCCTGGCTAATTTTTGTATTTTTAGTAGAGACAGGGTTTCACCATGTTGGCCAGGCTGGTCTTGAACTCCTGACCTCAGGTAATCCACCTACCTTGGCCTCCCAAAGTGCTGGGATTACAGGCGTGAGCCACCATGCCCGGCCTTAAATAAATTTTTATGAGATGCATTATTGAGAGAAGGTATATAATTGAGTATTTAAATATTTTAAATAAAATATTTTATAAAATATTTGTTACACACTATTTTCCTCAGTTGATATAGTCTTTGACTGTGACATATAAAAACCTTTGCAGTCAGACTTTTAAAGAAGTTTAAAGTAAAAAGATCAATCATTATATTTAAAAAGGCAGAAGACATTGTATCACAGAAATCAAAAGAGAAGTTATAACAGAAATTCTTCATTCCCATACATTCTTACTCACTTTCCCTGAAACTTACGCATAAGTCTTGAACAAACATCATTGAAAAATGCAATGGGTATATATATATATACACACACACATATATATATGCATATACATATACACATATGTATATATATATATTCTCACACACACACACAAAAAATGACATACCGGCGGGCCCACAGGACCAGAAGGACCGACTTCACCATCTTTTCCAGGAGCTCCCTAGTATCACACACAGATATTTGTGAGCTGAGTCCATGAGAATTTAAATAGTACCTACATTATTTTTCTTTAGCAGAAAAGGTATATTTACCCTCTGCCCAGGAACTCCAGCATTTCCTGCTTCTCCAGGTTTCCCAGGGTCACCCTAAAGAATAAATGAAACTTTTGTATAATTCCTTCAATTTGTCAAAAACATACCTCCTCCAAATGAGGATCATGATGAGGTGGCCAACATATTATACACTGTACTCACACTGCTACCTTTGGGGCCTGGAAGGCCCATGCTCCCAGGCTGCCCTCTGATTCCTATGGAGCCTGGAGGACCTGGACGGCCATCTTCCCCTGGAGCCCCCTATGGAATTGACAGGAGCCATGTAAGTTTCATGTAAGTTGTTTCTAAATATAGCATCACCCAAAGTGTCACTTACCTTTGCTTACTATTATGTTACATAAATTTTAAATTATCTTGCATTTTCATGTTAAAGAATCAGGACAGTTGAATGGGTTTTTTAAAAACACTGAAGTATTTTAAGTAACTAGAAGAGAGATTTTATTCTTATTCTAGACATAAGCTTCCTCATGATGTCTCCTGACAATCACATTAATAGGGGAAATCTTTCTTCTTTCATTTACTCTGGTTTGTAGTAATGAAAATTCAGGACTTCTATTTCACATTGCAGGACAAGGAAAGATCTTAGAATATATAAGTTGTCAAAATTCATACCTACTTATCTCTTAAACATATAAAATTAAAAGGATATAAAAATGAGAATATTGCTAATAGACAAATTTCACCAATATTAAAAACTATATCATTTTAACTTTTTCACTGATGTCAGGCAGGGAAGCAATTCAATTTCAAATATTTATCTTAGTAAAATTTGATCTACATTTTTGTCAACTTGAAAATAGATCCTAAGAACATGCTTCCAGAAGTTGTTATAAATATGTCAATATGACCAGCATCCACATAATCAAAAACATTAACCTAAATAAATATCATTTAAGTTGCATGTCTATTGAAAAATATTAGTGGTTGTGGACTTCTGTTTAAATTACTTACCAAAGGTCCAAGTTTTCCTTCAGGACCTTGAACACCAGGATTTCCTGTCAAACCCTGAAAATAAAAAAGCAACTGTCAGTTTGTTGCTAATCTGCAGTTGAAGTAAAGATTCTCAAGAGTAAAAATAGTGTTGCATTTTTGTCAACTGAATAGAATGACATTTCTGTAAATCAAATTTTTAAGTGATGTATTGTTAAAATAAAATTTTTCAGAATTTCTCTGCCAAAATTACTTTTTTGCTATATTGCTATAAAAGTATATTTACGAATATTTATAAATTCTTTACTTGCTAACAAGTAAAGTTATAAAATTTGACAAACAGGATTTTTTTCTCATGCCAAGCGATAAAGCTATTAATACATACTGCTTTGAGAGAGACTAAAAGTTACCGTGTTTTCTATATATGATAAAAATAACAAACCAGTATTTTTTAAAATAATGAATTGGATCAAAACCGTAGAAACAAAGAAATGTTCTAAACTGTAAAAACCAACTAAATTTAAAAACAAACAAACAAAAACCTGATCAATGCATGCTCAGGAGCACTTCTCCCAACTGATGTAGCAAACACTTGCTACATTCTTACCCGAGCACCTGGAAGCCCAGGTTCCCCTGGACGTCCTGGATCACCCTGGCTTCCTTTGGGTCCTGAAGAACCTACAGGACCCCGTTCTCCTTGAGCACCCTGTACCAAGGTAAAGCAGATGCATGAAGAAAAAGAGTATAGAAAAACAAAAGCAAGCAGAAGTAAAATTAATGTTTTACAAATCAAGGCACTAATATAACATCCAAATCAAGGCACTAATATAACATAAAATTTTGTCACCACATTCCTCCAACTAGCATCCTTCCCCCCATGCCTCTTAATACAGGAATTACACAAGAGAGGATTGGGGTTAGGCCTGGTATCTGTATCCATCTCCTTTCTGGATCTGAGCCTATGCAGGCCATAGCTAGATCACAGTGCTGAAAAATGGCATCTTCTGGAGCACCCCCCACGTAAGTATCAACATTGACAGGGCAACCTCACCTTTGGCCCAGGTAAACCATCAGAGCCTGGAAAACCACGATTGCCAGGAGCACCCTACAAATGACCAAAATGTGATTTTTAATTGTTGTTGATATTTTTGCAATATGTAATGAATAGGTGATTTTTATTTTTAGTACTATAAAGTTTTAGCAGCCGTCATCAAGCCAACATGGCTATAGATATGCAAAAGAAAAATCTGACTCGATGGAAAAAATTTAAAATTTTGAAGAATATGTAAGTACTGAGCCAAATAATTCCTCAAATCAAGAAATATTCTGTACTTTGGGAGGCCAAGGCAGGCAGATCACCTGAGGTCAGGAGTTCAAGACCAGCCTGGCCAACATGGTGAAAACCTGTCCCTACTAAAAATACAAAAATTAGCTGGGTATAGTGGCAGGTGCCTGTATCCCAGCTACTCAAGAGGCTGAGGCACAAGAATTTCTTGATCCTGGGAGGCAGAGGTTGCAGTGAGCCAAGATGGTGCCACTGCACTCCAGCCTGGACAACAGAGCAAGACTCTGTCAGGAAAAAAAAAAAAACGAAGGAAGGAAGGAAATATTCTAACGATTCATAGTAAAATTAAATAGAGAAAACTGATATCTAGAGATGAGAGGCATAGGTACTATCTATAGCAATTGAAATGTCAACAATGACATGTATTAATGACATTTTTGTGAAACGTTTTGCATTCTCCAAAGTGCTAGATAAATGTGAGATTATTGTTCTTCTTTTCAGACCTGTCTCAATGTACTCCAGTCACAGCTACCTCTTCTGGTCTTTAAAATCACCAGGTCCTTTCTGCCCTCCTAGCTTTGCATTTGCTTTTTCCTCTGCTAAGAATGTTCTTCCTTCCAAGTTTTCTACTGGTTTATCATCATCTTCAGGTCTCAGCTAAAATGCTATCTTCTCAGAGGATCCTCTTTCCTAACCACCTAATCTAACATTACAACACTGACATATATGTGTAGTTACTCTCCAACGTGTCATGCCTTTATTTAGTGTGTGTATGGCACTTTTTAAAGTGTGTACATGTATTTTTATTTACCTGTTGACTTATTGTTTACCTCTCCACTAAAATAAACAACTATTTACTAGTCTCCACATGAGGACTAGGACCATAGCCTTCTTGTTCACTGATCTAATTCCAAGCACAGATGGCTCAAGTTTGCATAGACTAGTGATTTAACCAACATTAGTTGAATGTATGAATAATGATTAGTCAGTTGGCTCTTTCTATTTGCATATAACTGTACTGAACTATGCAAGGAACCTGCAAGCATTTCTCTTAACTGTTCTAGTTTTCCTTACTATTCTTAGACTTACACACATAATTCCCTCACAACTATAAGAATGTGTTGTATTATTTAAATTTACCCTTTCTCCCACTGGCCCTGGAGGACCAACTGTTCCTGGGTCACCTCTGGGACCTCTTTTGCCTTCTTCACCAGGTGGGCCTATCGGACCCTGAATACCATGTGGCCCCTGTTAAAAACAGAAGGACAGTTACCAGAAAGACCCATTCAACCAGTGAATTATAGTTGGAAGCCTAATTTAACGAAGTCAGTCACAAATTTTAAAGTATATGGAATAATGAGATATTTTCTTCTCAAGCTATTATAATTCTCATTATTATTTTAAACCCTTTAGCATTTTGAGCTGTACACTTCCAGACAATACTATGTTCTTCCTATCATTAAAACAATGAAACCTTACTGGTTCCCCTTTTGGGCCAGCTTCTCCTTTGAAACCTGGAACTCCTGGATCACCCTGAAAAAAAAATATTGATATTTGTAAGAACCAGGACATTTAGCTAGTCCAATCTGCTCAAATTAGTTACAATAAATAGGCTTTAAAAATTCTCTCCAGTTGAGTCTGTTTTGCATCAGTAGTATAATATAATCATTTTTAAATGAGTGCATGTGAATATGTTAATATGTGTAAATTTTTATAAAATTCAGTATAATTTGGAAGCCATTTATTTAATTTATAGTGGTCTTTAAGAGATTTATTTTTAAAATCATGTTTTTTATCATGTGTAGTAGAATAAATAGAATTATTGAGTTATTATTCAAATTTGAAAATTAAAATTGGAACTATCAATGACAATTTCTATAGATAAATATATTTAGGCTGTATTTTAGGATGTGAACTTGTTTTCCCAGAATCAAAATAATTTTATATTTATGCTATATTTATTGAGAATTTAGCAACTTCAAATAGGGCATTTCACTCTTGGAATGTTCAAGGGTTTTCTGTAGGTGTGTCTTTAAATACCAACTGTAATTTAGGTTGTAAGAACTGGATTGCAAAATTCAGAACTTGGTAAAATCAAATGTGACACTAGCAACACTAATGATTTAATAAATCTGTCACCAGCACTTTAAGAGAATTTATCAGCATGACCACATTACTTGGAACAGAATTGTAAATATTTGTTTAAATATTTATTTTTATACATCAAGCTAAAAGCTATTAAGCACAACTTCTCAATGTGTTTGCTTCTTATGGGTTGATCAAAATATTTTTTCTAATAAATAATTTCTGTAAAATATGAAAACATTCAATCTGACATTCAACCTGATTAATATATTTGAATCACTCTTTAAGAATAACTCCCAAGAAATAGTTGTTGAACCCATTTTTAGCCTAATTGTCATTATAAATTCCTATTGAAGCTCCATATTCCTCACATGGCTTGCATAATATTTTCATAATATTTATTATTCAATTATTCATAAAATTCTATGAGATGAACCATAAAGTTATAACCTTATTTTAAATAAAAGAACACTAAAATTTAACATACTGCAGTAATGTTCCACTTAGAATTTAAACATCTAAGTTGTACCTCAACATTTAGCTTTCACTTCATAAAGACTCCCATCTTCCCACATTTGGATAAGTCACGTTATCTATGTTTCATTGCATCACATTACATGTTATTACTCTTGGTGCTCTTAGTTAGATTACACTAAAGGATGATAGTTCTTTCAAAGGTCATTACCGGTTGGCCTCGAATTCCCTGAGGACCAGTGCTACCCTGAGGTCCTGGAGATCCAGGAGGCCCTGCCGAGCCAGGAGGACCAGAGGTACCCGGAGAGCCCTATTAAACAGCAAGAGTGATGTGATAAGTAGAGACACAGGTAGCAGTCTGGGGCCAATGTCTAAAGAATCATGCCCATTTGAGCTTCACATGGCATAAATGCAGTACTCACCGTTGGGCCTTTGGCACCAGGAGTACCATCAGTTCCTATTGCACCCTAAAAGGTACATTAAAAGTATGTAATGAAATATTAAGCAATATCTAGACACAGATGTGGTAGTATACAGATGTCGGGCCATCTTTAAAAAGGAAGTAGAAGCGTTTTTTAAAAATCAACCACCATTATATCATAAAAATTACTTTATTGACTAATTCTCTTTTACATAAAATAGGTAAAACTTACAGAGTTGACAAGGGAAATATATTTTTTCACAGTTGTAAGCACTCATTTAGAATTCAGAGACTATATTAAATTTTATATTTCAAAATAGCTAGAAAAAGAGGACTTAAAATGTTCCCAACACATAGAAGTGATATATGCTCAATGGGATGGATATCTTAAATATCCTGACTTGATTATTACACA
This sequence comes from Hylobates moloch, assembly GCF_009828535.3. Lineage (NCBI taxonomy): Eukaryota > Metazoa > Chordata > Mammalia > Primates > Hylobatidae > Hylobates > Hylobates moloch. The sequence continues at coordinate 53,259,634 of NW_026652276.1, read as the reverse complement.
TCTTAGGCATATAACAAAACATTACAGGTACCCCCTAAATCTGTACAAATATTATGTATCAATAAAAAAAATAGGTTGAATTTGTTCTGATGCTACAAGAAATGTCCAGCTTTCTGGGCTGGTTCTTAAATATGCTAGAAACTTACAGGAAGACCTGGAGAGCCAACTGGACCTGGGGGCCCAGTTTCACCTCTCTGCCCCTGAGGACCTTCAGGTCCTCGCGCCCCTGTAGGACCTGCTTCTCCCTAAAAGGGTACAAAGGGAAATGTTAATTTAAGGAAAATACAAGAGTGGCATTGTACAAAGTTGACCGCTTATTTGGAATTTTACATTTGAAACCCAAATATTTAAAGAGGCTATAGAGGATTACAAGAGATGTGTGCCCAACCAAGCTTAAGGAGTTCACTCACTTTCCCACTTCCTTCTTAAGGGATGACGCTGGTGGCCTCTTCACTAGGAATATTCTCCATATCCAATCTCCAGTTAAAGAAGCCCTACACCAGGGTTAGCTTAAGTTCCCTCTCCTCTGAACCTCCACAAAATCTGAAATTTTTCTTACCACATCTATCAGAATTTACACTTATTACTTATCAAACAGTTAAGATAATCTAAGTTCATGAAGAAAAACTAGAAACAGCCCTACACCTCAGCAGGCACACTGAGTCTACTCAAAGAATAAGATAGGCTTAAATATCTTTTATTTAAGATATTTATCAAAGAATAGATATTCTTAAATCTGCATGGTTTACTTTTAATATGTTCTTACATAAATACTCAGGTTATTCAAACCCATTTCCGTATAAACAGTGTATATATTCAGACTCTTTAACACAAATCAAATGAAGGAGAAAAATTGACCGACCCACTGTTCTTAAAGAGGTTGTTTCTGTTCAATGTATTAGTCTAGCAATTTACTACAAAATTAAAGCTTCACGCAATCATTAGAGGATAAATCATATTATTTTCCAATATTTATAAAACAACCTAATACCAGCTAAAATGTGCTGCAAGATTCAGACAATAGTTTTCCAAATCTGTGAGACTCACCGTAAAAAGTCTATATAAAATTTCATACCATCATTACAGAAGAAGAAATTGTTTCCTTGCTATATAAGCAATATAACAAATCATATTTCAGAGTATAAGATTTGAGTTGTAAAAATTCAATTCCACTGACCTTCAAGAAAGCATTTATCAGTAAAGTGAAAAACATCTGGGCTACAACTTTATTTAAGTCTAATCAACTTCATTTTTGGCAGCCTTATAAGCAAAATGCCATCTATTTTTAAACCAAAGAAACAACACTTCTTTGATAAGAATTAAAAGACACTTTTTAAAATGCAACATTAAGAGCAGAGTGAAGTGGTTAAGGTAACTTAATAGCTCCCTTTATTTCAAGCCAAGATAGTGAGTCCAGCTGGCAAACAAAAATGCCTAGTTGAGTTTTAATTCATATAAACAATAACTTTTAGCACAAGTTTTTCCCATACAATGTTTGGGACATACTTACACTAAACATGTATTCTTTGCTCATCTGAAATTCAAACTTAGCTTGGTTTCTGTATTTTATCTGGCTTATTATGTACCTATGTGGATCTAATCCTAAAGGGGCCTGGAAAACTAAAATTCTAAGCCTTAGGAATCTCATCAGTATCAGTAAAGCATATTAAATCTCTGTTTCACTTCACTGAAATACAAAGAACTGGATTTGGAAGTTTATTCTTTAGTCAGAGAGCAGAGACCATGGCAGAACTTTGTAGGAAAAGCAGGATCCTGTCCAAAAACAAAGATCCAGGAATTTTATGGTGGAGAGAAGCAGGAAGGAAAACACAGAAAATTTCTAACAGAAACAGTTTTGCTAGATGTTTGAGTTTTATTAAGCAGTTTTCAGTAGCCAACAACTAGTACCACAAACACCCAGGAGGAGAGAGAAGTAACCAGAGTGAACGGTTGTGTAAACTATGATTGCTAGTGAAGTTAAAGTAAATCCCATGAAAGTTGCAGTATAAACCTCTTTCTGCTAATTCATAGATTTGTGAGTATTTCCTTAACTAGAACTCAATTTGGGGACGGAGGGTCTCACAAAAAGAGGGAAGGGATTTTGCATGTTTCGATAGGGGTATATAGAGAGTCTGGGCCAGAGTCTGTGATAGCGACATTATTACGACTTCAGGGAGCAGATCAGATTCAGAGGAGAACCCAAGAAGATCCCACCCACTTGAGTTCACAGTGAGTTCTCAGTGAATGCAGGGAAAGGAATTAAGGCACCATTTTAAAGCAGCAGCATCCCCATAGCACAGTGTTTGAATATGTCATTAGAGAGAGCCTACAGAATAATTTGACTTGTTGATTCTCACATTTTCAAGGAGTATCTGAAATGTTAGCTACAGACATTTTTCTTCTGGTTTGTTTCTAAGTTTAAATCCAATTTGAGTAGCACAACTAATAAGAAGCATGAACCTACATTGAGGATGTCCTCTGCATCAGGCCCTATGTGACGGGTTTACGTAGATGGTGTCACTTAATCCTCAACAAACTCCCATGAGAAAACAAGGTTTGGAGGGGCCAGGTGACTGTCCGTGACCGCAGTCATTTTTGTACAGCATAATCTTGTGCATAATCTCTTCAGGATTAAGAAAGTCTTTGCCAAAGGGAAACATGGCCTCAGGGGGAATCAGATGTGTTATATTGCTTACAATTTGAAAGAGGTGTTCTGAATTAATTCACCAGTTTATCTAATGTAATCCTAATGTCCATCTAATGTCATCCTTGAATTTATCCCAAAGTAGAGAGGAAGAACCAATTGTGACTTACTACAAATGTTAAGTCATCCCACAGAATACTTTAATCCATCCCACATGAAGAGCCAAATATTCTCCATGCCCACTCCTTTAATGGCTGCATAGAATTGGGTTGGGAGGCTGAGAAAGTGCAGAGTGATAACAAATGTTGGGTGAAAGAACAGCCTTTTGACAGCATCTAATTTATTTTAACCTCCTATTGTTTGGAACATTCTGCTGTTTATTACTTCCAGGTACTCTATTCAAGAATAGAAAATAGAGTTCCAATTCAGTTTAAAGCTCCTATTTCTTATAGTTGTTTTGATTGGCTGGCATTAGAGTCCTAACATATCAGGTTCTTTGATATTATAAGGGTACAATTATAAGTAATTCTCCTTTAATTATATTTATACAGTTAATTTTGTTTTTTCATTTATCTTTTTCCATGTAATAACGAAAAATGAGCATACTCTAGGCTCTTTCCTTAGTTAAAAGTAACTTCCACACTTTCCAATTAATTAAATGTCATTCTTCACTTTGGGACTCATGTAATCATGTAGCGTTAAATACTGTATATTAACATTAACATCTTACCTTCATTCCAGGATTTCCTGGAAAACCAGAAGAGCCTGGTATCCCAAGAGGACCCTATTAAAAGAAACCAGAAAAGTAATCAGACATGTATTCAGTTAGTATCTAATTAGGTCATTTTTTAGAGTTTCGTGTCATTTTGTATTTGACACATAAGAATAACCTGCCTTTCACTTTAAAATTACAAAGATAATAGTCTAATTTCATTATAAGTACCTTCAACATCAGTCTAAAGTAATACTAAAAGACATATCCAAGGTATTAAATATAATTGGATTACTCAAATAGCATATAAGATTAAGTCAGTCACAAACATAAAATGTTTCAAACAATTGCCTCTTGAGAGATGTACTTTCTTTGTGTTAATCAAATAATATAGTTTTTAGAAAGTTATATTTTATATCAAAATCTAGTACTTCATTCTATAAAAATGATGCTTCAGAACCATCTGGAGGCCAGGCGTGGTGGCTCATGCCTGCAATCCCAGCACTTTGGGAGGCCAAGGCAGGCAGATCACCTGAGGTCAGGAGTTTGAGACCAGCCTGGCCAACATGGTGAAACCCAGTCTCTACAAAAATACAAAAATTAGCTAGGTGTAGTGGCTGGAGCCTATAATCCCAGCTACTTGGGAGGCTAAGGCAGGAGAATTGCTGGAACCTGGGAGGTGGAGGTTGCAGTGAGCTGAGATCAGGCCATTGTACTCCAACCTGGAGTGAGACTCCATCTCAAAAAAAAAAAAAAAAACCATCTGGATATTTTAGAGAGGTTTTTCAGGCAATAATAAGCAGATATTTATATTACCCTACATTTGGGAAGGCATGCATAGAATTTAAACCATTGATTAAAAGACTAAATTTAAAAGAAGTGAGTATAAGAGGAATTCTAGTACAGATTACTCTGACTCTTCAAGGATTGTACTTTAATCCCATCAGTTTTGAATTAATAGAAGCCCTTTCAAAGTGTACTTATTTTTTCATCCTATGTTTTGTTTCCAACTTATGAGAAACAAGGAAAAGATCCTTGGGGCAAATGATTTCAATTTCTATAATTATACTTTACTTTTGGCTAATAGCTTTAATTTTTTTTTTATTTTATGATCGTTCAGTCTTGGCCCATGTTGATCATGAATATTTCCTACAATACTTTCTCTCTTTCCCTCATAATATTTTCTTTCCTTGGTGTTTTGTTAGCATAATTTACCTTGTAGAGCTTGACTCAATTTTTCCTGTTGCAGCAAAATAAAATTGTTCCATGGACTATTTATTTAGGAGCATTTTCAGTAACACCTTTGTGCTCAATTACTACATTAAAAAATGGCCATAGAAAACATTTTATAAATATATTTGTGCTATTATAAAACACCACTTTTCGGTTTCCTGCAACAGCTATCCACATTGATGATCCTGTGAAATCATCTGTAGAGCTTTAAAAAACACTGATTTCTGAGTCTACCTCTAGAGATTACGTTTAAATTGGATTGGACATTAATATTTTTAAGTTTCCAGGTAATTCTAACGTACAGCCAAAGTTGAGAACCACTAATTTCATGATGAACAGATAAAGTTTACTACATGATGCCTACAATATGAGTATGTACAGTTTACTAGCAACCAGTGTTAATCATATATGAAATAATTTATTCTAGATACCATTATATCTTCCTTTTAAAAGTCAGGGCACCACTACTGAAGTCACATAATTTGATGGGAAAAGCACATGTATAATAAGTTGCTCTAAAGTTCAGAAAATAACTTTATGTCTTGAAGCTCTTTTTAAAAATTAAATTAGTTTTGTTTTGCTTGTAGAGATATAATTTAAGTGTCCTTGACCAAATAATAGTAGAGACCTTGATCCACAGCACTGTTACAATTAAAATCTACTTCAGCTCCACGTATCTCTTAGGATCCTTTGTACCTCTGGGTAACTCAGCAGTTAATGAGCAGCAGTTGAGGCTATTCACATGGGAGAACTATTGCAAGTAACAGAATTTTAAAAAGGTAATATGTTTGAGATGTGTCAAATTCAAAATATTTGCCTCTGTTTATAATTTATATTTGATTATTTGTTTATAATTTACAGATGATTCTTTAGTCTTAGCCATCTTCATTTCATCATCCACATTACCAGAGATGATCTTTCTGGTCATAAAGTTCCTATGTTTAAAATCTCTGAATGATCTCACATTAATTACTATAGAAAAGAGCTCAAAAACCCTTTAAGTGGGTAAGTAAGTATAGCTCTTTACAATCTAGATCTAGTTATAAGTATTCAGATTTTCATCTTCAAGTGTGAATTAAAGGTTCATAGTTACAGAGGATTACCTATGAAATAGTGCAAGATGGTCCGAAGCAAAATACAATAGCCTTGTCCATACCAAGCCCAAAAAAGCACAATGTACAAAATATTGGTACACACTGAGACCTCATCATTTCTCATTCCATGTTACATTTTTACTCCCACAGCTGTATTTATTGCCTGTATGTTAAAAATTTCCAAAACTACATTTGAAATTCAAATTTCTATCCTGAGCTCCACTCTTGCATATCTAATCACAAAATTGAATTCATTTATTCCCATTCTAAACTCAAACCCACAAACGGTATTCTGTTCCTCTTTCTTTATTTCCAATTTCAGATAAATTACATCATCCATCAAACACTTTAAACCAGAAATCTACTGGGCCATGTCCATGAGAGTTCTTAGCTCATTGACATGCAGTCGGCCTCTGTTACCACCATAATAACTTTAGTTCACATCTTTGTAATTTCTTTCTGGAATTATGCCAGTGGTATTCAAACTCATTCTTTATTCTTAGCCATCTTCATTTCATCTTCAACATTATCAGCAGATTATCCTCTGGTCATAATGTTCCTATGTTTAAAATCCCTGAATGATCTCACATTAACCACTATAGAAAAGAGCTCAAAAACCATTTAACATGGTAAGTATAACCCTTCATGATACAGCTCCTGCCTCTCAATCCAATTTTACCTTCCTAGAATTTTCTGAGCCCACTGTGTTTTTTCACCTATCTGTCCTATGGACAGTGCTATATTCTTGCCCATTTTATATATTAAATACTTATCTTTCAGGACTTGGCTTGAAAGTTGTTCCCGTACCTGAAGTTGTATACTGTATTATGGAGTTAACAATTATGTTATACAACAATATTAATATCTCTCTCTTCCTTAATAGAACAGTTTTGAAGAAGTACTATGTGTCCATCAGCTTTTTATTCCAAGTGTCTGGAACGTGGTGAGTGCTCTGTAAATGTTTTTGAATGTACAAATGGAAGAATGCATGAATAAATTAATGAATTAATATGAAAATAATATAACTCACCATTGGTCCAGGTTTTCCAGGCATACCATGTGCACCTCGTTGACCCTAATTAAGAGAAAAAGAGACAAGACAGGATAAGATTACATTTTAGACTATATTTTCTCATAATTTATTTGCCTTATAAAAAATTTCCATGTTGCAAATTGAAGAATAAATATTAAAGTTAACTGACAATAGCCCTCACTCAGTTAAGAGCAATATAAATACATTTACACAAGCTGATATGGTAGTCATAAATGCATCTATCCTTATAGCAGTAAGAAATAAAATCAAGACTGAGAAAATGAAACTGGTTAAAATGATTCTTTTTACTTTAATGTATCATTTTCTAACATGAACTCAGAGACAATGAAAATTTGAACACCTCAATATTCTTAATAGCCAGATTAACTCAGAGAAGCAATGTCCAGAAAATAAAACACACAGAGAGATAAATTAAGTTATAGTGAATTCTGTACGTTTCACCCAGAGCTCCCTTAAGTACTGAAGTCATCTGGAAATATAACCTGCTGATGGCTCACTATTGATACATTCCCTAGGAATTGCCCTCAGCTAAAGGGAATTAGCTCTCTCAAGATTGTGCTCTTTCCTTGGTCAATGCAGGAATACAAAGCATCGGCCCTTATTTGAGACAAGTCTGCGAGAGCCATCTCAGCTCCATAGTTGCCCTGAAATTGACTGAGATCTCTGTTGCAATTGCAACACAATTCAATTTCTCCCTCTGACAAACCCTGCTTTTATTCATTCCTTCTTTCAAAAATACAGTTTCTAAGAGTACTCACCAATAAATTTCCTGTACTGTATACAAGTCACTTTTTTGAGGCCGTTTCCTAGGAAAGCTGACCTAAGACCCTAAGACCATTGATGCCAGAGTGGTTACAAGAAAGCAAACTCTAAAATGGGATTTGTAAGCTGGATTTCCCACTGGTCGGCTGGTGACAGTCGGAGTATGAATCACCCTTGGCATGCTGTGATGGCACAATGGTAAATATTGTCACCAATGGTGAACAGAGATATTTTAAGGGAATGGGCTAGTAATGCAATATCTCGGGCATTTGAGAAGAATTAAGAAAATAACAATTATAAAGCTGATGGAATTGCATGGGTCTTGTATAGTGCATCTATTGTAGAAAGACACTAAAAGGCTGATGGTGATTAATCACCAATGTAAGACTCCTTGGCAGCATTTTTTAAAATTCTCATCTGCAACCAGAGAGAAGAAAAAGCTGAATATCAGGCCAAGCACAGGGCTTAATGAAAGACTATGAGAGCTCTTGGGATGGTTGAATTCTCAAACCTAGAAAGTCTGTTATGTCATGGTCAGGATCCTGGATTGGGAGGAGTCAGACTCTGAGATTTGGCAATAGGATATGTGGGTCAACACACTGAAGAACTTCAGCTGGGCCCGGTGACTCATGCCTGTAATTCCAGCACTTTGGGAGGCTGGGACAGGAGGATTGCTTGAAGCCAGGAGTTTCAGACAAGCTTGGCCAACGATGTGAGACCCTGTCTCTACAAAAAAAATTAGCCAGGAATGGCGGCATGCACCTGTAGTCCCAGCTATTTGGGTGAGAGTATCGCTTGAGCCCAGGAGTTCAAGGCTACAGTGAACTATGATTGTGCCGCTGCCCTGTAACCTGGGCAACAGAGTAAGACCCTGTCCTCAACATTTAAAGGAAAAAAAAGAAATTTAAAATCTCAGGTCCATCTAAAGTCACTTGGCCTAGAGAAGTGGCCCATTACCCCCATTAACAGTTGGTACTTCTCGCTTGTTGAAGATGATACCTAAGCCTCTACTTTGGAAGACAACTTACGCCTCACTTCTGGACACCAGACCAATAACTAACACTACTCCTGATTTTTTAAAAACATATCATACACCAAAGCACCTATAAGACCTAAACATCAGGTAGAGGTGGGATCTGGGAAAGAATGTATGAGTCTTGGTCCTGAAGACACTGTATCAAAAAAACAGAGTACAAAGTTGGAAAACTTTAATGATGTGGATACACTGTCTCGTGATATTGCAATTTAACACCCAACCCTGAGAAATAGTGCTAACATGGGATACAGTTCTTAGAAATGTGGGAAGAGCAATAGCCCATGCTGGGGCAGAAATGTCAGACCTCCCTTGGCAGACAGTAGAAGAAGGCACAGAGAAGTAAGCATACTATATTGATAGACGATGTTAGCCTAGATAAGCCAATAGCTGACTATATTCTATAATATTCTCTATATCCCTTTAGGACACTCTGCTTACTAAAGTGATAAAGCACGGCCTGGTGAGAGGGTCTTACACTTTCCAAATCAGGGCCCTGAATTTGGTATTGTTGAGTAGCTCTGAGTTGGTTGTCCTCTATGGGCTGGAGGTAATAGCAGAGGCAGTGTAAACTTGGGATTGCTAATAGTAATGGGGATGATTGGATCTTGAAATAACAGAGGAAAGGTGGCAGTCTTTAACTCTCTAAAGCAAAGTAGGTGCAAAGTAATAAACTGTAAGTTTGAAATATTAGTCAGCATAGCCTGATCTTCAGAGAACTGTGAAAAGAATAATTTGAATATGCCTCCTATACAGGTTCAAGTTACATAAATAGTCTGCAAGAGTATTTCTCAATCTGTATAATTAAAATGAATCAAGGACAGGTGATCGGGAGGCTCAGATCTTTCAAAGAGTGCACTCAGAGTACCCTCCTTTTAGGAGTATGAGGAACATAAAATGCTTGGAAGAATTCTTGGCATATAATAAGCTCTTGATAAATGTTTCCTATTATTGTAATTTTATTAGCATATGCAAGTTTGTGTTTTTCTATGGACTATATTCCATGCTGTTATATGTAATCATTATTTTCTTAATTTTTGTATTAAATCTACAAATGTACTGTGGCTATATGTTAACATTAAAAGCAAAGGGAAGGTTGTTCAAGAATTCTCTGTACCTTCTTTTCAACTTTTCTGTAAACCTGACTTTATTCCAAAAGAAAAAGGAAAATAAAGGTGACCAATACTATTACTTTCATTTAAAAGGCAAGTTCAGTAAACCAAATCTGAAAATGAATTGAAATACACATCTCAGCAGTATAAGTAAAAGCAGATATACTTACAGGAGCACCCTGTGGCCCAACTCTCCCTCTCTCTCCTGGCATTCCCCTCGGACCCTATAGACGATAAAGAAGAAATATCTCTTGAAGCACCTAATTTGAAATGTAGAGTAGTCTGACTACCCCACTCAATCCAATTGAGATTCAAGATAATTGGCCACCAAGCAGTAGTATTTCCAGGGGCAATGTTGGGTTTGAAAAACTATCCCCATGTGGAGATAATAACCTATCACCTCTTACATAAATAGATTTCGCTTAACCTGGCTTTAATGGGCTAAATCTACGATAATCTTGATTTGATCACTGAGTACAGAAAAAGAATAAGGGCATTCAACTGTTAAAAGAAACAATGAAATGTAGGAAACCTTTTCTATTAGAAGGGCTCAACTCTCTTGTGCTTGTCTATCAGCTGGTAATCAAGATTATTTTACCAGCCAACATATGTTGTCCATTTATTTTTATTTTTCATTTAAAAATTCTTTTGTTATAATCTAAAAGGCAAGGAAATATAACCTTAGAAATTTAAGAAACAAGAAAACCAGCACATACCAGAGGACCCATGGCACCCATTGGACCAGTGGGGCCAGCTTCACCCTAAAAAAAAAATGAGAATACATTACAGTATGAGAAGCCAACAACTGATACATCACTTTGTTCTGTGTGTGTAATTTTAAAAGCATATTTTCAAAGAGGACATATGAAAGATGTACTTTTGATATAGGATCTCAGAATGTTGTTTTATTACCTCTTCTCAAAATGCAACAGTAGTGTAGTTTTAAAGAAATACATCTAAAATAACAATGGGGACTTAAGATTGATGGAAACTATCATACCTAGCCATAGTAACTAGTCTCAGGAAAGGACTTATCTGGCTATGTCTGATATGTCTCAAGTAAAACTTTACAAAGCTAAAATTGATTGTAATATTCTCTTAAGATCTATTCTAGGAGACTTAGAAATAAAAAAGTTTTAAAGCCAAATGATTTTCCACATTAGGTCTTGATGCTTTCCACTAAAAATTCCTTTATACTTCCTTGATGTTTTTTCTTGCTGTAGAAATACAAATAAATTTTGAGAAGAAACAATGGGCAGAAGGTCTTGGTATTAAAGCAGTACTCAATAATGGGACTAATGAACTATCTAAACCTTTTAGATATTTTTTAAGAAGAAAAACGAATGATTGTATTTTAAAAGATAGATTCATAGTGCCATCTTCATATGAAGACAACACCCATCCTACACTGGCAGACACCCAGTGCCATGGAGGCTATTCTTGGAGGCATATCAAGTCATGTCATGGTAAAGCCATTGACATTCATCTTTGAAAAATTATGTTTATTTACCTAACCATTTGTTTATAGCTCTCTCCTGATGAATTAAGGTGGTTCTGAAAAATGTGTAAACATCTGAAGAAAAACTAAGATGCCAAAGTGAGGTTACAGTGAGATAATTATAAGACTACCTTGGAACCAGGTGCTCCAACTTCACCTTTAGGGCCTTCAAGACCTTTGTGTCCCTGAGAATAAAAATGTAAATTTGTATTTGTATCCTGTTTTTTTCAGTTCTCAAAGGCATAAAAGAACCAAAAATAAGGTTGCAGAAATTGCCTTATAAAAATGAATATCAAATTTAAAGTTGTTGCTCAAAATATTTTCAAATTCTCAAACTTTTCTGAAAGCTTATTCAAGGAAAATTAGAGTTTTCACCTTTAAATAACATTTTCAGCTTGCAATGTTCTCACCCTTCAAACACTTGTGACTTCATAGAAATTTAATCTGTAGCTACAAATAAAAAACTTACAGTGGCTTTAGAGGAAACACATAACTACAGAGTTCATATTATAAAATATCATTTGTATTCAAGGTGAATGTTCAAAATACTTAATAACGAGTATAGCAGCAGACATCTTAATCAAAATCTCAACTACTCAAAACAGAGGCCAGTGTATATTGATTCAATATCACTATTTGATATTATGATAGATTAGATAGATGATAGATTCTACATACATAAACAATATATAATAGTTACATCGTAATTATCTTCAGTAATAAGAAAGGCATTCTATTGCTTTCCAAGTCTAGGTAGACTGGGCCCCATCTGTGACCTAGTACTCTCTATCTCTACCATGTCACCTATTCCACTATCTAGGAATTGCCTACCTTTTCATCCGTATCCCCCATTAGCCTGAAGCTTCAGGCTAGAGATTTTTCTCATTCATCACTGTATCCTCTTTTGTAGCATAGTGTCCAGTACATAGTAAGAATTCAAAATATATTTCTTTATTGAATCAAATTAAACTCAAAGGAAATGTATAAAAAAATTGTGATTTCAGTGACCACAGATGAATACTGCAACCATAGACAGTTAAGGACAATTGACAAATTGATTTGTAAAGATTTTGAAGGTAATGCTCCCCAGAGCCTATTCACTAAGCCACAGTATCTGAGAGGATTACAATAGATTGAACTTACTCGGTGACCCTTCAGACCTGGAAGACCAGGAGCCCCAGGAAAGCCACGAGCTCCCTGAGACGGAAACACAGATAGGGCATTTTACAGTCATTAATAAGGATGCAAAATTCCTTAATATATCATTTTTCCCCCAAAAATAGCTACTACACAGTTTTCCAGCAACATATTAAGAAGAACAAAAAAAGCAGTATACTTCTATCTGTCAAAATATATCTGGGTGATCAAAATTAGCAAAGTAAATATGCTATTAGAAATGGAAACATGACTTATACAAGGATACAAAGTAATGCCAGGTATTGAGTTAATTAATGACATTTTGAATTTTTCACATGGTATCACTGTGTTATAATTAGTAGTGAAAACAAAACAAGAACATAAGCATGAATCAATATATCCAACATGAGAATTGACTATACCAAGGTAGAAAAAAAATATTCAGGAGAGAAATTCAAGATAAAATATCCTTTTCCTTCTTCATTGTGTTTTATTTATGGTACAAGATTAAATGCCTTTGTAGCAAACCAATGTCTTTATTTTCTATGAATTTCTGAATATTGGCAGCAGAATATGATGGGAAGAACAGTATTATAATGTGGTCAGGAATTTTTAAAATAAATTGTTTAGGAGAAACTTTGTGGATTTATGATTATTTAAAAAACTAAATGAATAAACAAAATATCCAACAGAAAAGAAAGTCAAGAAATACGAGAATGCTTTGTTTCTTGACTAAATAATTACTTAATTTCTGCAAATTCTATGTAGCTTTCACCTAAACACATTAAATAAAAAACAATAGAAATACCAAAGAAAATCAAATCCAGTGGTACAACTATTTTGAAATGATGCTTGAAACTTTTTCCTTATACTGTCTTAAAAGATACTAAGCTAATGACTTAATTATTTACTTATTATTATGGCCTACATTAAATTGATTTTGCATTGAATTGCCATTACCACTGCCACCAGTATATTCAGCACCTTGATAGCATTGATTGATGTGATCACTTATTGATTATTATTGTTAATTTATGTATAGCTGGCACTTAGCCTTATGTTTGGTTAATGGACATTCAATGAATAATCATTGGATAAACAACTAAATAAAGAAATGGTTTAATATTTCTTTTTTTTTTTTTTTATACTTTAGGTTTTAGGGTACATGTGCACAATGTGCAGGTTTGTTACATATGTATCCATGTGCCACGTTGATTCCCTGCACCCATTAGCTCGTCATTTAGCATTAGGTATATCTCCCAATGCTGTCCCCGCCACCCCCCACCCCCCACCCCACAACAGTACCCGGAACGTGATGTTCCCCTTCCTGTGTCCATGAGTTCTCACTGTTCAATTCCCACCTATGAGTGAGAACACGCGGTGTTTGGTTTTTTGTCCTTGTTTAATATTTCTTACTCTCATAGCACTTCAACCTTTCCTAAGGAACTTCTCTTGGCCTAGCACGATCTTAAACAGATAAAAAATCCTTCTGCTCTGCAAATCATAGGTTTCATTCACTATTTCTAGAGGGTTGAATAAGTAACTCAATGGATGAAATTCATATAACAAAATCAAAGCAATAATTTCTCTGTAACCTCTTGAAAGAAAATTATTTCTTTAGTGTTTTAGAGGGTTATCACAGTAGGGGTAAAACAAATCATGCTCTCTCAACAAATGAAGTCCCATTAATTCTTCTGTTTACACAACCCTGCTCAAGAATTCTTTCACATCAAGAACTCCCTTTAAGTGTTCAATTTAATGCCTCATTTTACAGAGATTTGTCTTCTCTCCATCCTTAGCAGGCAACTTAGTGCAGACCCATCTAAGCCTATAGGGGAATTGCTGAGCTATGTTCTTTTGAATAATTAGTTAACTTCAGTTTTTATGGTCTGCAAGGGAAATTCTCAAGTGATTACATATCCCTAATGTAACAAGAAAATGAACCAGATGTCCTAATGCTCATAAAAATTCTCATTCTGCTGACCCAGGACTGTCATTACAGCGCAATCACACATTGCACTGAGCTTGCACAGTGCATCTGTGGTGTGCTGGCAGGGCACCCTTCCTCCCCATGGAGGGCCCACACTGTGAGCATGAGCAAGAGTGCAGCAGGACATGGGAAGTTCAAACCTGGATGGGTCGAAAAGGACATCTGTGCTAATGACTAAACCTCATGTCTCTGTCTGCATTTATTTCCCAGGCTGATGGAGGAGGAAAGAAAGCAGGGAATTGGGAAATTGGTTTATATTTGCAACCAAATAATCCTTTGAGCCTTACAAATTTCCCTTAAAAGATAAGGGACATTCATTTGTTTAAAACATTTCCTAGCATTGAACCTCATCAATTTTCAGAAAGTAAACAGAAAGTAATGTGGTACTGTTGATTGTACTGAGTGGCAGAAATGTAAGGAAATTATAGGATATATAACAAATGGGAGAGTGAATGTTTAGGGGCTGTTGAGCAGGAGAAACCCAAGAAGTAGGAATGTTTGAGGAACATTTTTGCTTGCTTATCATACTCTAATTTTCCCCATGGCCAGTGTAACACATTCTAGAAGAGAGCCTAGCAAAGCAATTTGAGTGACAAGAGACAGGTGGGTTCAGAGAATGGCCAAGGGGCCAGGTCTTGGATTCTGGTGGAGTAGTTGCCAGGCGTCTATTCTTTTAGAGAGCTAAAGGGGAAGAAAACAGCTATGTTAGGAGGGCTGGAAATCAGTGTATATAGTCATGACTTTAGGACCCAGAACATTAATCAAGAATTTCAGCCAAAAGTAGGGTTTGGGGAGCAGCCAAAGAGGCATCCTGTCCATAATTTATTGTCTCTAGTTGATAAAAAACAAGGCAACAAGCTTTTCTTCAAGCTATTATTTAGACATATGTGACAATATAAAGTAAAAATATTAAAAAGATTTTAGAAACCTAAAATAGGATTGAAGTGTGAATTGTAAATAGGTCAAGCTGGTAACTCATTTTATGGAAAAAAAAAACAAACTTTTTTTCTGAATTTTCTGAATATTTGATACTCAGTTTGGAGAGCATTCATGTTATGTTCAATATACTTCTCTAGCTCCAGAAGGCTTATTTATGGTGCCAATGCAAAGCAGACAACTGGAGTTAACAATCACTCTGGCAAAATGTCCTGTGACATTTTACATTTTTACAGAAACAAACAATGCTTGTTTGTCTCCATTTACTTAGTGCCTGATACATGTGCATACAGAGAATTGTGATTTAATTCAATGTTCTTTATTTTTCAAAGTTTGCCTTTATGTTGAGTATAAACTTACTGGAGATCCTGCAAATCCCACTTCACCAGGATTTCCGTTTCTGCCAGGTTCACCCTTTATGGAAAAAAATGTAGGAGATTGGGGAGGCAAAAGTGATTAAAAGGTTCTCTGAAACTAAATGATAAATAAATTACTAATAAAACAGTATTCTTTAGAAAGCTAATGTGCAGTTCTCTAAACGGTGCAAAAAATAAAGTAAAAATAGACTCCATTCCTTATATTCCTGATAGTACTCCATTCTATCAAGTTAGTCTGTGGCTTTCATTAATTTACCCAGAAGAATAAATTGTTGCAAATTTTCCTGGTCTGATCTAGCTCACTATTTTATGAACATCAAAATTTATACACATAAACATACACGTATGCTATAGCATATATACTATAGAATTCTATATGATCAGATGACACTGAATTAAACTATTGCTTCTTAAAATACTACTTTCTATTTCTTTCCTGTGGTTAAAAAGAAAGGACTACCAGAAATATGTGCTCTATGGCCAAATTCAGTGTAACCTGTTTACATAAATCTTATGACTCACAAAGAGAAAATATTTATTAATACTTGGTTTAGTATCATATAGAAATTAATGGCCTACCTATAATTTGATCCTCAACTTTGGTACAACTAAGAATCTAGAAATGTAAGTCTGCTATTGCACACTGTTCTCTGATTACATGTTCTTAATGTTAAAATCTGGAGTTGGGTCTTAACTTTAATTAAAAATCCAATCAAAGAAATCATTTTTTCATCATTAGGGAGCCATATTGGCACTATACTACTAACACGTTTTAAAAATTCCTTTTAAATAAGACCTCGTAATGATGTATTGCCATTAGAGCAATATATTTCTCTTTCAGGTAATTTCAGTGGTTCCACTAGGAAAGGTTGTTGCTACTGTGACAACAAGCCTAGCATCTAATGGAGAAATCTTAACAAAAACACAGGGAATTCAGGAAGAGACAGTAGTACCTAATAACATAATACTATGCAAATTAAGAGCCCTTTTAGATATTTGCAAAATTCCATTCTGAGTGCTCCTGTTTACAACGAATTTAATGCAAACTAAAAGTGTGGGGAAATGTAATGGAAATTAATACAGAAAATTCTTGTTAACATTGTAACTCCTTCGCCTCTTCAAAACCTGAATGAAAAATGAGGAAAGGTAGCTTACATCTTCCCCAGGTTTACCAGGAGGGCCCTCTGGTCCACGTGAACCAATCGGACCCTAATAACAGAACAAAACAAAAGGAAAAAAAGAATATTTACCTTTACTTGCCAGTAATATAATTCAAAACATTATTGAGACAAAATGAAATGTCAAACTATTATTGAAACAAATGAAAATGATAAATATTGTTGAGACAGAGAAAATAGTTTTATTAATGGTTTGAATTTTATGTTGCATCCCCAGATCATGTGCTCAACAAGAAAAAAAGTATAATTGCACAAAAGCAAATCGCTCAGCACTGTCTAATGATCATAATCTTTGAATGTAAATATCTTTGAATTTTTAAATTTAAATAAATATATTTAAATAGTCTTTGAATTTAAATATTCTGCTACGAGAAACATACAGCTTAAGAACAGTTCATAGAACAGGACTCCCAAACTGGATTGTTATTTCTTCCTACATTAGGGAGGACCTGGGAAGATAAATAACTCAATATTTGACATCATTATAATGGTGGACCCAAATGTAACTGGGTCTACATGCTTACTTGACATTTACCATTGGTCCAGGATCACCAGGTTCACCAGGAGGTCCTGTAGGTCCTGCACCACCCTACAATTGAGAACAAAGCATATATACAAACCAAGGAAAAATAGAATATTAAACCCTGTACTCTCTCAATATACAGTGTAATCATTCAGACAGTTGGCTTTGCCATCTTCCAGCTGTGTGACTTTGGGCAAGTTACTTAATCTGTCTGTAACTGTTTCCTAATGTGTAAAATCAGAATAATATTGGTACTTACTTTATTAGGCTGTTATGGCTGCTGAAGTAATTAATGTATGTTAAGAACCTAGAATAGTGCTGGCACAGAGTGCGTGCGTGCTCCATCAATGGCAGTTCTCCTCATCAACATCATCATCATCACCATCATCAACCACCTTTTCTATTCACTGATAGCTTGAAGTAAAACTCCACACACATGATAATGACAATGTGGTAACCTTGACTGAACTAAAGGTTATTTTCATTCTTTCTTTTAAAATATTATTTCCTGATGCCTGTTAAATTGCTATAAAAAATAAAAATAGTTCTACATCACTATTTTACTGGTATCTGATAGGCATTTTAAAAGTATATTGTATTATATTCTTCCTAAAGATCCCATGGAACAAACATCTTGATTCTTATTTCTAATAATACCACATGGGGATTGCCTCTTATGATCTGATTTCATAGCTTCAGAGTTGGCATATAACCAATTGTGAACATTTTCATGACATAACATAATGAATTTCTTACTTCAGACGCAAAGGCATGTAATTTTGTTATCGAAGGTCAGTCACATAAAGAAATCAGATGATAAAAATTTATCCCAATAAACTTTGCAAAAACATGCTGCATATATTTCTAAATAAAAAACTATTTAATATATCCTATTTGAAGTGAGCATTACAATATAAAATTTTAAAACCAGCCAAAAGCAGTCATGTCACAGAGACCTTATGTAATATATGTGTGTGTGTATCTTTTTCCTACAGCATGTAACTTAATTATAAAGAGACTTACTTGCTGTCCTTGTAAACCCTGTGGTCCCCTTGGGCCAACAGGACCCTTAAAAACAAATGAGGAGAAACATTGCATAGTACTCATGACAATTAGGTCAAATATTTCAAAAATGTTGAATCATCTCTAGAATCTGGAAAAGTGAAGCTTTGACAAAGGGGGATGATGACATTCTCCATCTGTACTCATTTGGAAGGCAGCTAAATTCAAGGAGATTAAAGCTTGGACAACATTTGGGATGATTTTATACATAACTTCAGTGTTATAAAGAGAAATGAGCCATATGCCTGTACACACCCAATGTCTTTAGAACAAGAACACTTGCATGTTTAATGGATGGTTCTGTTAAGAACATCTGATTAAAGAAAAATCTTGGCAGACATAAGTTAGTTCTCAAACTGCCTATTTAATTCTTCAGATTCACAGCAGATAATTCTTATAATTTAAATAAGTTGAATTAAAAGTTTATGAAACATCAACAATAATAACTAGATTATATTAAATGTGAGTTGAAAACGATCTGGGGCACTGAGTTTCCCGGGTGATTTCTTTCTTTCACAACATAGATTGAAACTATCCACACAGGCTTTCCTCATTTAAACATGAAATCGTTCCACTGAGGCATAACAAAAGGAAGAAAACAAAAATGCGATTTTAGAACATTTATTATTATATGTCTATTACTATTTTTTAAATATCATACTTTAAAAGGTAAAATAAATTAAAATCAAATTTATTCTTTTTGTTTTTTTTTTAGACGGAGACTCGCTCTGTCGCCCAGGCTGGAGTGCAGTGGCGCGATCTCGGCTCACTGCAAGCTGTGCCTCCCGGGTTCACGCCTCAGCCTCCCGAGTAGTTGGGACTACAGACGCCCGCCACCATGCCCAGCTAATTTTTTTGTATTTATTTATTTTTTTAGTAAAGACGGGGTTTCATCGTGTTACCCATAATGGTCTCAATCTTCCAGAATGGTCTCAGTCTCCTGACCTTGTGATCCATCCACCGCGGCCTCCCAAAGTGCTGGGAGAACAGGCGTGAGCCACCGCACCCAGCCAAAATCAAATTTATTCTTATGGCAAGATTTTAATTTTTTATTTTGAATGGAACATATAGTAAGAAAAGCTCCATTAAAAAAAAAAAACCACACGTATGTAATTTAAACTCCAAATGGATAAAAACATGCAATTCAAAAAAAAAAATTCCCAAAAGAATCACTAAATGATGCCATATTACTAGTAACTTTAAAAATATACAAATAATATTTAAAATGCTCACAATGCTGGCCTTAAAGATGGATAGAAGGGGTGGTTATCTATGAGGTCTGATTTTGCACTTCTTATTGCCTGAAATTCTATTAACCTGGAATTATTTTGAACTATATTATGAGCAATAAAACATAGGAGAGTTGGTTTTAAAAGTGTTAATTTATTCAATAAAATTGCATTGCTCCAAATATCCAGGAAAAAAATGGGAGTCTGTCTGATGTTGAAGAAATTCAAAAGAGGGTAAGAATATTGAGAAGACTCAGCCAGGAAACCATAGAGCTGTTGGAATAAGGCAGCCAGAGGATATTAAGTAGAAAATAATAAAAATGAAAATAGCAAAACATCTCATTTCAAAATTTTACCAAACCACTG
Organism: Hylobates moloch; assembly: GCF_009828535.3. Lineage (NCBI taxonomy): Eukaryota > Metazoa > Chordata > Mammalia > Primates > Hylobatidae > Hylobates > Hylobates moloch. Next base: position 53,239,694 of record NW_026652276.1, on the reverse strand, counting down.
TTTCTAAGAGCACCATAAAATAGTTTTGTTTTTTATTTATAAAGGTATAGGTTTTATTATTGTGGTTGTGGTTATATGTCTTAAACTCCTTTATTTTCTTCCAATATTAAATAAAATGTACAGATAGACCTTTATTAATGTCAGCAAACACTTTGCATAATTATGATTGAAACACACTGGGCTTTTAACTGGCACACGTAGAGTAAATAAATAAATTGAATGAATGAATGAATGAATGAATGAATGAGTGCATTTAAGAAGATGCATGTTATTCTTTCACTAGTTAACTCAAGATTCTCTTTTTAAAATAATTTTTTTCACTGAAGTACTTCAATGACCAGTAAAATTTATGCTTACCACAGAGCCAGGCATTAGTCCTACTTGACTCCCAAGTCCAGATTTTTCATCCAGCCCAGCCATTTGAGCTGAAAACGGCTGTAAAACAATATGTTGACATTATTTCTACAGTAAAAGACATACATCAACATCCTTTTCATATGGATAAACGTACACTTTCTGGAATTCTTACAGAATGACTCTTCTGAGAATCATTCTAAGTGCTTGACTTTAAAGCCTGGAAAAAGACTTAAGTTGTTTTGATTGTTTGTGCTTTTGATTGACCATTCTTTCCCAGAGTATTTTATAGGTATGATGCTCCAGAGCAATTTCTGAAACAGGGCAAATGTCTGATACTTGATAAAAGCACGGACTGTTCTGATAAGCACTAGCCAGTCTAATTGATTGCAGGTTTAAGTCTCTTTAACTGATTTCTTCCCACGGTTAGAGACGCCAAACATCTAAACAAAGCCTAAAAGATGCCTTTAAAACATTTGTCCTAAAGATTCCAGATTCCATTTTGGACTATTTTTGGATGATATTCTTTCTTTTTCAATGCCCAGTAAACTTTAAATTATATTTATGTAAGTTGATAAAACTTTTATAGTCCTTTTAATGAATCCCTGAATGTTCCAAGTTTGGAAACGGTTTGACCTACTCTCTTTCACAATAAAAAAACCCTAGTAATCAAAGTGACCAAAATTGTTCATATACATTTTAGTAGTCAAATTAGTTTCCAAATTTTGGTGGAAAAGAATGTGTGTACTGTTTATAAATAAATTGGCAATTTCTTCTACAATCTGTTGAGAAAAATGTGTATGAACTTTTGTAAAGCAAAAATCATATTCAGGCTTCATATGTCTCTTTGTTAAGGTCTCAATCTACAGGCATGCCTCATTTTACTGTGCTTTACCAATATTATGTTTATTACAAATTCAAGTCTTGTGGCAACCCTGCACCAAGCAAGACAACTGGTGCTATGTTTGCAATAGCATGTGTTCACTCTGTGTCTCTGTGTCACATTTTGGTAGTTCTCATAATACTTTAATATCATTATTGTTCTTATTATATCTGTTATAAGGATCTGTGTTCAGTGATCTTTGATGTTACTAAAGTAATTGTTTTAGGTGCCTTGAATCATGCCCATACAAGACAATAAACTTGATCAATAAATATTGTGTGTGTTGTTCTACCAACCAGGTGTTCCCCATCTCTCTTCCTCTCCATGGGCCTCCTTATTCCCTGAGACACAACAACATTAAAATTAAGTCAATTAATAACTCAACAATGGCCTCTAAATGTTCAAGTGAAAGAAAGGGTCTCACATCTCTCACTTTACATTGTAAGCTAGAAATGGCCCAGTAAGGAAGGCATGTTGAAACCCAAGATAGGCCAAAGCTAGACCTCTTGCACCAGTCATCTAACTTATGAATGCACCGGAAAAGTTCTTAAAAAATTAGAAGTACTACTTCAGTAAACACACAAATAATAAGAAAGTAAAACAGCCTTAACGCTAATATGGCGGAAGGTTTAGTAGTCTGGATAGAAGATCAAACCAGCCACAACATTATTTTACCCAAAATCGAATCTAGAGCAAGGCCCTAACCCTCTTCAATTCTGTGAAGGCTGAAAGAAGCAAGGAAGTGGCAGAAGAAAAGCTGGAAGCTAGAAAATGTTGGTTTATGAGGTTTAAGGAAAGAAGCCATCTCCATACTATAAAAGTGCAAAGTGAAGCAGCAAATGCTGATGTAGACACTGCAGCAAGTTATCCAGAAGATCAAGTTAGCATCATTGATGAACGTGGCTACACTCGACAATAGATTTTCAATGTACACAAAACAGCCTTCTATTGGAAGAAGATGCCATCTAGGACTTTCATTTTTAGAGAGAAAAAGTCCATGCCTGGCTTCAAAGCTTCCAAGAACAGGCTTATTCTCTTGTTAGGGGTTAATGTAGCTGGAGACTTTAAGCTAAGACCAGTGTTTATTTCTTATTATGGAAATCCTAGCATCCTTAGGAATTATGATAAAACAACTCTCCCTGTACCCTATAAATGGAACAACAAGGCCTGGATAACGGCACATCTGTTTACAGCCTTTACAGCATTGTTTACTGAATATTTCAAGCCCACTATTGAGACCTATTGCTCAGAAACAAAGGATTCCTTTCAAAATATTACTGCTCAGTGACAATGCACTAGGTCACATAAGAGTTCTGATGGAGATATACAAGGATATTAATGTTGTTTTCATGCCTGCTAATACAAAAACCATTTTGCAGCCCATGGATCTAAATAAATTTCAACTTTTAAATCTTATTACTTAAGAATATAATGGTCAAAATAAATTGAGAATCTTCTGGAAAGGATTAATCATTCTAGGTGCCATTAAGAACATTCTTGATTGGTCAAAATATAAGCCTCAAGAGAAGTTTGGAAGAAGTTGATTCCAACCTTCACGAATGAATTTTAGTGGCTGAAGACTGTAATGGGGGAAGTAATTGCAGATATGATGGCAATAGCAACAGAACTAGAATTATAAGTAGAGCCTTATAATTAATTATAATTAAGATGTTGCTTAATTGTTGTAATCTCATAATAAAACTTTAACAGATGAGGACTTGCTTCTTATGAATGAGCAAAGAAAGTAGTTTCTCAAGATGCAATCTATTCCTAGTGAAGATACTGTGAATATTGTTGAAATGACAACAAAGGATTTTGATATGGCAAACTTCATTGTTGTCTTATTTTTTAAATTACCATAGCAATTCCAGGCTTCAGTAATACCACCCTTATTAGTCAGCAACTATCAGCATCAAAGCAAAACACCCCATCAGCAAAAAGACTATGGCTTGCTGAAAGGTCAGATGATTATTAGCAATTTTTAACAATAAGGTATTTTTAATAAAGGAATATACCTTGTTTTTTAGACATGACGCTATTACACACTTTATAACAGACTATATTGTGGAAAAACATAAGTTTATATGCACAGGGAAACAAAAAAAATTCACATAACTCACTTTACTGCAGTATTTCACTTTATTGAGGTAGTTTGGAACTGAACCCACAATATCTCCACGGTTTGCCTGTACTCATAAATCCCCTATGTCTGACACTAACAATTCAAAGAAGTCGGTATTGAAAGACATTTTGTTTGACTTTACTTCAAGTAAAAAAACTAAAATTGAAGAAATAATTAGGTGTCATTTTTAGTGTCAACTCAATGGCCTTCTCATATCTCTCATCATGGATGTGTCATCCTCTCTTGTGGAGGATACGGAGCAGATTTTGTTGGCATTCTGAGCCTAGAGAACAGGACAGATAAATCTCTCATTTCACGTAAAGGGGGGAAAAGCAGTGGTTCTTTAGAATCAGTAGAAAAAACAAAGCACATGGAGTCCAGAGCTGACATTGAGAAATACAAACAATTTGAAGCAGTACTTTAGAAAATACTTCTTCAAATTTTTCCAACAATTCCCTGTGGGTTTATCAGTTCTATTGTCCATAGCAGTGTTGACCTTACTTAACTGCTCTTACAGTCAAGTGTTAATATCTGAACTGACACAATTTAAAATCCTAACAATATATCAATAATTTAAAACATGATCTGTACGTGACATTAAACAATGCACACAACTCACCCTGCTCATGCCATCGGGTCCTGGGTGGGACGGATGTCCAGGAGGTCCTGGAGCACCAGGTTGACCAGGAACACCTGGTTCTCCATCAATTCCCTGAGGTCCACGAGGGCCCTGGAAAACAAGCCAGTTAAAATTAGAACCCACTGCCAAATATACACTTAGTAGAAAGCTAAAGGCACAGACTTCTTAATGGCAAGGGAGTGTTTATTATTTTAAAAATAAATGGCAATCTAGCCATTTAGAGTAATTTCATCAACCACGTCACTACTGATTTCAGCATAGGTCTGAACGTCTACCATTCGGATGGGGTCTGGGTAAGAATTTTATCTGGTACATTAAATACCCAGAAATCAGCATTCTTAGAATAATTATTTATTTTTTTTTTTTTTTTGAGACGGAGTCTCGCTCGGTCACTCAGGCTGGAGTGCAGTGGCGCAATCTCGGCTCACTGCAAGCTCCGCCTCCCGGGTTCACGCCATTCTCCTGCCTCAGCCTCTCCGAGTAGCTGGGACTACAGGCGCCCGCCACCACGCCCGGCTAATTTTTTGTATTTTTAGTAGAGACGGGGTTTCACCGTGGTCTCGATCTCCTGACCTCGGGATCCACCCGCCTCGGCCTCCCAAAGTGCTGGGATTACAAGCGTGAGCCACCGCGCCCGGCCTATTTTTAAAATTTTCAGTTCAACAGTATTCTAAAGTGAACTTCCTTATTTGATTGAGTTTTTGCCGTGCAAGGGTATTTGATCAACAATTATAAATTCGCTTTGTCAGTGAAATTACAGTGGATTGTCATTGGATTACAGTTAACTATGTATATGTCTGCTTAACTTCTCCCTTCCCCCCAAAATTCAAGAATCTCTTGATTGGAGTTTGTAGAGATTTTCTATCTAATTGTTTAATGCTTTGCATAGTTCCTGGTACATACTGGACACTCAATATATGCATATTATATTGTTACCTTTCAGTCCTCTTTAATACTTTAAGCCTGGCACACTTTATTTTCCTTCCCACCCCCAGAGGAAGACTAGACCATTGAGAAATTAGAGGCAAAGGCACTGTGACCCAGCCAAGTCTAAGTTCTCAGAGAAGTGAGCAATGATTTCTAGCTGCCAAATTCCACCCTTCTCCTAACCCACATTCTGAAGGCAGCTTGGGGAACAGCCACGTCCTCAGTTCTGGAAATGCTCCGTCCTCTAACCTCATCATTCCCACAAGGCTAGTTAAGTATTTTCTGGCTCCCTAACCCTAAAGAATCTTGACAGGCTTTAAAAAGAAAGGACCAAAAAGTCATAAGACAATATGCTTTTTATAATTATAAGCAGGGATCAAGGGAAATATGGTAAATGAAGTTTAATAGTTAAAAAAAGAACTCCCATGCTTAAACATGAGAATACCTATGGGACCACAGTAAACAATTCAAATAGGAGCTGATAGTGCAGAGGGAGCAAACACAGGACAAGCTCAGGTGGCGGAGGCGGCAGTTTGTATATGATGGTTTTGGGGAGGGTGGCATCATAGCTATTCAGAAATTTAATTATTTTAATATATTTAAACATTTATATAGACATATTTACTTCTTGCAGTAGTGGGACAAACAAGCAAATTTATCTATTAAATAGAAGTAGAATACTTAGCCTGAAAAACTTATATTAAAAAATGATATCTTAGAAAATTATTCTGTTTTTAAAAATCAAAACTTTTCTGACTCCTAAACTACTAACAATTTACTTCACACTTCATTATACATAACAGAGGCTGATTTCAATTGTTCTCTAGGACTCCTGGATCATATAAATGTGAGTAACATGAACTGGATATGTAGACGGCAGCATAGACAAAATAATAGTCTGGTTTATTCATATAGCCTTGTGTAGAAAACTCTGATTCTGTTCTTGCAATGTTAAATCGCTAATTAATAACCAGATATTATTATATACAAAAAGTGAACTAATGCATAATCTCTGCTCCCAATGAGAGTTCCAAAGAGACACACACAAAACTACATTTATTGTCAACAGGAGTGGAGATAAGTTTGTGAAATATCCATTAGTCCTCCAAAGAGATTGTGACTTTCTCCATTCTTCTGTAATTAACACTTCATATTTCAAAGTCTGATCCTAAGATTGTTTTCATTGACTTCATGATTCATTATATGCCTCCATGGAATCCCCTCTAAGTAGCTTATGAAATTTACTGTTGCACAAATTAAGATTAAAATTAATAAAAACTTTTATAAAAATTATCTAAAATTAAGTGAACACAAGAATGTTTACTGGTAAATATCAAAAGCAAATTAGAATTTGGGAGCTCATTAAAAGTATCTATTTTTATATCTCCAAGTGAGCTGAATTACATAATTCTTATATTAAGGTAAATGTTACATTTATTATCATTCCCTTCCATTTCCAAGATACTCAACTATCTCCGCAGTAATTTACAATAAAAAAGTACTTTGAGGTTGCCACTAGGTGGCGATGTTTAAACATCCACAAGTGGAAAAGACGAATGACCGGGAACTGTCAAGAACTTCATTTCTTTCATTTCTCTCTCTCTCTCTCTGACACAGACACACACACAGAGACACACACACACACACACACACACACACACACACACACACACACATAAATGTTATAGATATTAAGATCTAGTATATTTCCCATTTTACAGATCAAGAAACATACCAATAGTGGTTAAGTGTCGTGTGCAACTAGAACTTAGCACGTCATTGACGGTCCATCTCCTGACAGGCTGCTAGCTTGTTACTATGAAGTTATCTGAACAATACACTTAAAACTGAGGACGTGTGATGAGAGACAGTCATGAAAATCATTGGCTACTCCTGAAGGTTTTGTGGGAGTATCTCATACTGAACTACTGACATACTAGTTCTCAGTCCAGAGCTATTTTGCCTGGATTTGGCAATGTCAAGAAACATTTTTAACTTTCACAATTGTATGGGGGATGGCAGTTTCAACTGGCATCTAGTGGGTGGATACCAGGAATGCTGCAAAACTTCCTACAATGCATATGGAATTATTTGGCCTAAAATATCAATAGTGTTAACAGTGAGAAACCATGCTGCACATTGTGAGCCTTCTGTACTGTTTGATGGTAATATAATTGTGGGGGTGGGGGGAATGATATTTATGATATTGTGACAGCCATAATTTTAGTCCAGCTAAGCAGCTCCTAGAAGGCTTGAGACATGAGGCAAAACATTCTACCTATGGGCAGTCTGTTACATCATGCCCATCATTTCATATACATCATTTCATGCAAAGCTATACATCATTTCATATCTTGAAATCGGCGTAGGCGGGCATTAAAAGAGTTGTTAAACACTTACCATCATGCTATCTCTTTGCTAGGATTAAGAGAGGAACAGATTTCCTACTTGGATATCTGCCAGGGTTGTCTCACTTGATTCCTCCTAAAAATCTACCCCCGCCCTACTCTCGCTCTTTCACACACACACACACAAACACACACCCACAACGCACACACACTTATACCCAATTCACATTGATTGTCTCAGGCCTAACCAAGATAGGAAATTGACCACATCACAAAGTCAAATAGGGAAAATAAATGAGAAGGGTTGGGGCGTAGATTCTTTGGATCTTAACCAGGAACTCTGGAAGTCCGGTCCCACAACAACTTCTACCCAGACTTAGGACCCAATGTTATCAATTACTTATAGTGTACAAATACACCAATGCAAAATCTTGTTTTTCTGTCATGACCACCCATCCTCTACCCAACTGATATTATTTTCTACCTATTTCTGTCTTTCTAAATCTAGGACAGACATCTGGAGACCTACAGCAGTGTTTAAGCTACCAACACTAGTGAGAAAACTCAATACAACCACAGTGAAGAATGGGGCATAAAATAATCTGAACACAGCCTTGCTGCTCACCTATATGGATATGGCCAAACTCTTGGGGCACTGCTTTGCACCTACATGCCTGCAAATACCATCCATAGTGTAGCCCCATTTAAGAAAAAGTACTGACATCACACTATATATGAGGTGAAATGAGTAGAAGGATAATGTAGTAACAAGGATGAAACTAGTGGCAAGAGTTCCTAGGCATATGATCTAAAATATATTTTATCCTCATTTATATATTCAAAGTTGTCTGTTGTTTCCTTATCTTCTAATCTTCCCATTTAAATATGGATAAATATACATTTAAAAGGATAAAAATCTACTAAGAGTTTTAATAGATATCATCAGAGAAAAAATTAAACAGTACAAACAAAATTTTCTAATTGAAACATGGGATAATGGGAGCAATATACAAATGAATACAGTCATTTAATATATGAAAGACTTTAGATTTTAGAAGTGATATATATGAAAAAATGTTGTAGGGAGGCCGAGGCGGGCGGATCACATCCTGGCTAACACGGTGAAACTCGTCTCTACTAAAAAATACAAAAAATTAGCTGGGCATGGTGGCAGGCACCTGTAGTCCCAGCTACTCGGGAGGTTGAGGCAGGAGAATGGCATGAACCCGGGAGGCGGAGCTTGCAGTGAGCCGAGATCATGCCACTGCACTCCAGCCTGGGCAACAGAGCGAGACTCCATCAACAAAAAAAAAAAAAAAAAAAAAAAAAAAAGTTGTAACCCTAACACTTGAGAACAATATGTATTCTGTGCAGATAGGTAATAAAAGAAAACCTTTGGTATATATTACATAATATCCTCATGTTTCATTTCAAAGATATTGAGGTCACTATGTTATTGTAAAGGTATTTCACTTGTCTGGTAATAGGATTGCTGATTTTTAAAATTACTCCTTTGCTTCTCTGCAGTGGCTGCTGAGTGAAAAAGGCAGAATGCTACCTGGGAAATAAACTTGTTGTGCAACCACTTGAAAGAAAATTTTATCCTCTAACAACTTTTTCCCGTATCCAGCTTGGTTATTCCTGTGGCAATCACAGATCACATAACTTGGATGTTTTATCTCAACAGTGCATTCTTGGCATTGCTTACTCATGAGTGAAACTCATGATATGTTAATTATGCTTCCTTAAGTTCTACTTTATTTTGATTTGACCTCATAAGGGACAAGGAAATATCATTTGTGTTATCTAATAAGATAATATACAATTATTATTGTATTTTTGTAACATTTAATGGAGGTGAAAGAGGAATAGTGCTCCCAGCTTCTTGCTACATTCAGAGAACACAGTGTAAACTGACTGGCTATACATTCCCCACAAGGAGCCCTCCTGTCAACTTACAGGTCTTCCTTTCGGCCCTCGCTCTCCTCTTGGTCCCTGTGATCCTGGAGGTCCCTAAAACAGAAAATGATGATTATGCATGCAAAAATGTATACTTCCTTATTGAATTTTTAAAAGTTTACTTGATAAAAGAAAATTGGAAAACAGAAATACCACACTTAATTCAGTTCAGTTGAAGACTATAGAGAATAAAGCCATGGGCATATAAAAGTTCTGTACACTTAGAAGGGTTGTTTATGTTATCAGTGACATTTAAAGACCTATGAAGAACTAGTGCACATTATGGCATCATGGAGCATAGTGAGCGAAATAGATTAGCTTGACTAGTAATTGCAGATTATTAAGGATCATGTTTGCTCTCTTTTCCCAAGTAAAGCCTTTGCCACTAAACTCTGAGCACAAAAACTTACAATTCTGATTTTGAAAATTACATGAATGTGCAAAATACAAATTATGAATTATTCCAGGGACTGTATGAAATCAAATTGGTACATGATACCCCCAAATGTTCATCACTGTTCAAGTTGCTGATGAAAGCAATGGAAAGGAAAGCCTCTTAGCCTACCACAGTACTGCTTTATGTACACTCAAGCATCTTTTCTTTTTACTTTACTTAGAATATTGCATTACTTCCCTTGTATGTTTAAAACCCACTTAGAAATTTCCAATTCTTAATTACAGTTACTTTTCCCTTAAATAACAAATGACTATTATATTTCAAAAGTGGTGTTATTGTGCTGATATCTTAAAATGGTTTTTTCCCCCCTGGGAAACGGCTGTTGCCAGGGGGACTTTGTTTCTCTTTAAATGAGGATTTAAACTGAGGTATGAAGATTATATTGTATATTTACTCAACCCAACATATAGCATCGTTTAAAAGTGAGGGCTTCAGAAGAACCAGAGTGAGTCCATTAAAGCTGACTTAGTATTTTATATAAGTTGATTTGATGTGTTTAACATTTACATGAAGTGTGTGTATATGTTATGAATACTGCTGATAATCCAAACTTGAAAAAATTAGTCTTTTCTACTAAGCCATAAATACGCTCTCCTGCTGTATGATTTCTCAAATTCTACTGCAATATATAATTTAATTTTATTAAGCAGGTAAAACTAGCCCACCATTAATCATAGTCAAACAACACACAAGTATGCCCTAATTTCAGTGAACAAAGTCACAGTAAAATTAACAAATGTAACAATAGAGTGTTTTGCCTTTTAAATAACCAATAGCAAGACTAACAATGTTTCTTCAGTTTCAGAATAAAATGATCCCTTATCTACCATTCTTTGCTGCAAAGGAATGTCTAACTTGAAGATGGTTTAAGACAAAATATTTTAAGAGACCAAGTATCATTGTTTAATTCTTTTATCTTCTCACGGATATAATATCTGTAAAGATTTTCAGTATCTCAAGGAATACAAGAGTACCATGAATACTGGGAGAAACTACTTACTGCCGGTCCTGGACGACCACGTATGCCTGTTACCTAAACAATAAACAAGAAAATTTGTAAAGGTAAAGCTTTTGCAGATATTCAGAGAGGTCAATAGTAACAAATAAGAATAACAACAAAAACCACAGTAATTTTTTTAACAAATGGATGTTGTCAATTGATGCCCATTTCCTCCTCTCCTTAAGATTTAAGATATTATCTAGTTTTAACTCTAATATAGGGAGGCAGTGCTGGCATAATGATAAAGAGCACCAACACTGGAGCCAAGAGGCCTGGGTTCAAATCCCGACACCACCCCTTACCAGATGTGTGACTTTGGACTAATTACTTATCCTCTCTGTTCTTAAAAATCTTAAGTGGAAACTTAAATGTAAAATGGTAGTGATGATTATGTAATTACCTCCCTCATAGAGTTATGAAGACAAATAAATAAATATTTCTATTTGTAAAGCACTTAACACCTAAGACATAGTAAGCACACATAAATGCTTTTTAAAATTAAATAACACAATATGAATTATTTAATTTTTAAGTAATCTCTGTTAAAAAAATCACAAGCCAATTAAAGGCAAATAAAGAATGTAAACACTGCTAAATAAATCGACACGCATATTCTTTTTGTCTTGACAGACTGATGATAACATCTTTAAAACCTAGGAGAATGAGGCCAAGGTGGGTGGATCACTTGAGGTCAGGAGGTGAAGACCAGCTCGGCCAAACTGGTGAAACCCCGTTTTACTAAAAATACAAAATTTAGCCAGGCATGGTGGCTCTCGCCTGTAGTCCCAGCTGCTCGGGAGGCTGAGGCACAAGAATCGCTTGAACCTGGGAGGTGGAGGTTGCAGTGAGCTGAGATTATGCCACTGCACTCCAGCCTGGGTGACAGAGCGAGACTCTGTTTCAAAAAAATAAAAATAAAAAAATAATGAAACCTAAGAGAATGATAGTTGAAGAGCTTTAATCCTGTTTAGTAATATAGTTCTTGATCCATTTACAAGTTTAAAGAAGTCTTAGGAATTCTTATGCAACATGGAATTTTGATCAGGATCAGGGCATGACGTATTTCCAGAAGTGTGGAACAATAAACTACTATACTAACTAGTACTAATATTAACTATCAGTGTATATCTACATGTAATATATTTAACTTTTTCAAACAATGACTTTCTACCTTTAGTCATGGGACTATAAAAGTCAGGAACACAGAATATCAAATATTGTACTAAATAACTAATCTGTTCTGGTTTGCTTGTGTTATACTAAAAACTTGTTTTTAAAATAACTAATTTATTTTTGAAAGTATGTATATAAGCAATAATATACAATTATACTATGAGCTAAGTTTATTTAAGGTACAAGGAAACAATGATTATACATATACTTACAACAGGCACTAATCCTGGTTCTCCCTTTTGTCCCTATGATATTAAAAACAATTTAAAAGTTCAATTAGCACAATATAATGGCTTGCTGGGCAAAAACATGTGACCCTAGAATATGCCATGTAAACACGGGGAATTTCTATGTAAGAAATGCAAAAAACTGCAAAAAGAAAGTTAACAATTTTTAGGATAGTCAGATATTATTCATTAAAATATTACTGCTCACCTGAAAGACATAAAAAAATCCAATGTGTGAAATATGTAAAGCTATTTTGCTTCAGTTTTTACATAGATCAAATCCAGAGTTGACTAGAGCACAAAATACTTGCAACAAAAAGATGTAAAGACAAAGCACCAGAGGAAAAACCACTGAAAGACTGAAAACACAAAAAGAGCCAGAAATTGTAATACGTAAAAATTAATATAAATTAATATATACAAGTTTTCACACTTGTATCATATGACACATAGTTTTCAGGATCTAATCAGATGCCATTCCTGAACTACTAGCACCCTTTTTTAGTACTCATGGAAGGGCATTAAAAATGAGTGCATGTGCTCATCTTTAATAAAAAGAAAGAAAAAATAATAATTCCACTCAGATAATTCTCAATACCTGAAGAAAATCTAGGAAAAAAAATCAATTGACTAAGAAAATCAAAAACAACATTAAGAAACTATCATGTAAGTAAATAGGGTCAGGTCAGTATAGTTGCTTTTATAATAGATATAGCAAATGTAATAGATGTAGATAGAATTTATTTTGATTCTTAGAACTTTTCTCAGAAATTGAATCCTCATTGCATGATATCAGGTACATAGATTAAATAATATTGGACGAATTGTAGCTTTATATATTTCTACTTAATCATTTACTAATTTGTATTCTTCATTTCAAAATTTGTCTTCCAACAGATTTTGGTCTCCTCAAAGTCATGGTTGTGTCTTAGTCTACTTTACATGCTCAGCATAGCACATGAAAGCATGCAATGAATTTTTAAAATGTATTACTTTCCATTAATATATTAAGAAATAATGCTTTTTACTGGGCAATTGTGTAGGATGAATATGAATTTAACAACTATCTCTAAAATGTAGAAAAAAAGAAGAATGAGTTATAGTTTATTTCTCCTTTCATATATATTATCCTTTAATCTGATTATAAAAATAATATGTGTTCATAGTAGGAAATTTTGAAAATAGAAGAAATATAAAAAAAAAAACCCTAAATATCCTAGTCAACACCCCAGAGATAACCACTGTTAATGTTCTGGCATTCTTAGTTTTCCACCATCTACATGCACTTTGAGTATCTAATCGATGCCTCATTATCTTACTCTTAAATTTCGTTTTCATTTTTAAGTTTAAGAATGACATTAAGATGAATATCTTTGTTTATAAATGTGTGCATGGTATCTCTGATTAATACCTTATGATATGTTTTTAGAAGTTAAATTTGTGGACTAAAGACATTTTAAGTTTTTTAACCCATATCACCAAATTGTACTACTAAAGATACAATCTACTCATATCCTTCCAATACTATCCTGACAAAACTTCATGAAGTGAAACGATGGACTTAAGGGCAGAACTAATAATAACTCAGTCACACTTGTCAATCCTAATGTTGAAGCAGCAAATACTCTGGAATTCAGGAATAAACTGAGAATCCAAAAGAATGAAAAGGCTCTCCAGAAGCAGGAGGCAGTTCTATAGGGTAAGATCAAGATAGAAACACTAGGGACTAACAGCCAACCTACACAAAGCCTAGGACAAGAAAGAATCAACATATATGGGCTTCAAAGTAAAACAGGCTTATTTCTGCATGTTCACATCCACTAACTTCTACAGTCTATTTTAAAAAATAGAAAAATAATAAAATTTAACCATGTAACAGCTATAATAAAAGATATTTTTCAAAATGCTGAAATAATTTGAATTGTTTAGAAAGGGTACATGAATTTGTGTCCAATAAACAAAGGACTTTATGATGCTGAAACAACGCTCCTTCTAGAACAAGACTAGAAGAACAAATAAAAAGAGAGGACAAATTATTTCAGTCAGAATGAGAAAAATGGAACAGCCTGCTAAGAATAGTTGTGAAATTTCCATCCTAAGAGACCTACAAGCAAAATGCACTTTATACTTGCTTTGTATGTAGGAGAATAGAATTCTCTGATACCTGTCTTACCTAAATTGTAGGCTTTTTGATATATGACTGTTTTGTTGCTGCACAATATTTAAAAGGCATTAAGTGTTCAATTATAGGTTTCTGATAATAAATTCCCTAATGATTCTATAGATTTCTTATTTTGGATATAAGCCACAAATGTAAATATTTGTTTCTACTGTTTGTATTAATACGGGCTTTGAATGAGTTAATTTGTATGGAACAATGGTTTGTCTAAAGTTTTACTAAATTTAATTTTCATATCCACCGAGAAACATAAAGTTCATACTCAGATCCAGATGTGCATTACAATTACTTATCATTTAATACCATGTGGACATACTTTGTAGAATGTCATTACCATGGAAGCAGTTACAGTGCTTTTCTCACATTTGCATCATCTATACCATTTGCCTCACAGCCATATAAAAAAGGTTCAGTAATTATGTTGGAGTTAACATGAATTAATGAATGAATCAATCAATCAATGAGTTGTAAATAAATATCAAAATGGATATAAACCAAGAACAAATTGCATTTTTATAACATTGCTTTGCTCTTGTGTTTCTGATGATACCTGATGACAAATGAAAACAAGTCATGAAGATAGTGGCTGCTACATTGGCAGCTGCTTTGAGTATATTCTTCACCCAGCTCTCCCACACTACCTTTGGAGAAAGGCAGCAAATGACACAGCCTACCAGTTATCTCTCTAAGTCGGGTAACTGCTAACTGAATTAAACTGATTATTTCATGGCAGTACTCATTGTTAGGATTTTTTGTTGTTTCATAGATTGATCTGTCTCTCTATCTGTCTATCCATGCATCCATGCATCCATCCATCTATCTTTCACCTATGTGTCAAGTTTGTTCAAGGCCTATACCAATCTGCTAAGTTTCAATTTATTTTCGTTTTCACAATAAATTAAATGTGAGACAGCATTTGCAGCCCTTCTCCTTTGACATATATTCATATCTAATTTATTCCAAATGAGACAAATTTATGATATTTCCCTCTGAATCAAAATGTGTAAAACTGGCCAGGATCTCCCCTTGATAGCATCACTCTTATTTATCATGAAGGTGTAGCATTGCTTTATCTGTTATCTGATAAATCATTTTATTAAAGTTCCACTGTGTGCAAAAGTAAAATTTATGGAAATTGGGACCAGTGACAGTTTCCACTCCCTTGATCCCTGTGCTCATCTCATTTGGATACAATTGAAGCAAATGCCATAATTTTCAAGATAACCAAAAAACAGAGAGCACTCTCAGGCAAAAAGAACTATCTTCGCTTCATAGGATTACCTTATTGATGGCAAGTGACCAAGCTGACCAGCTATACTCGGGTAATGGATGCAGCCTACCCTGTTTTCAAGTGTAAAGCTTGTGTCCAGAATTAGATTTTAAGCTCTCTGAAGGTGAAGGAGGGGAGAAGAGTGGAAGAAATATCTATTTGGTAAAATGTTCAATTAATTCTGGATCTTTACTTCCCAACCAATGAGAGAGGGGCTACAGGCCCATTGAAGTCAAATTGACATTCTTCATTCCTTCCTTCCTTCCCTCACTTTCTTCCTTCCTCCTTCCCTTCCTATCTTTTCTTTCTTCCATCAAATGTGTATTGTACTTCTAATATGTGCAAAGTATGTACTATGCAATGATAAATGCAAAGAATAAAAGGTTAATAAGACATTGTCAATCCCTAAAGATGTCACAACTTTCTGGCAGAAACAGATATACAAAGAGAAATTAACCATAAAGTGAATGGTTAGAGGCATCTGTCCTTTGGAAACACAGTAGCTGAACTGTGCTCATATACTTGTCACAATGTATTTGTATGGTACTTTGTACTTTTCAAAAGCTTTCAAACGTTCCAGAGCACAGTTCTGTGTGGATAGCATTGGACATAGCTCTGCTTATGAAAAAGAAACTATGCAAAGTAACACTTACCTTTCTTCCTCTACCTGTAAAAAGAAAAGAGTAAATGTGTTATTTTATGAAGAAACAATTATTGAGAATCTGCTAAATATTTACTTTCAATAATAGATTTCTTCTGGAGTCAGAATTACAGTGATAGTGATAACACTATCAGCAGTAAGCAGAATTCAAAAGGTTTTGGATCAATACTTCCATAAAAGGCAAAAAAATCCATCTTTCTGGAAAATTCTAACATGATATTAATATTCTTCACAACATTTATATGACATTTAAAGTTCATTAAATTATTAAATTAGCTATTAAAGCTATAATGAATTATCTTTCATCAATATTCTCTATTTTTGCTTTTTATAATTTATGAGCAAGGCTGTTCATTCATATGGTTCAAAAGCAAAAACGTATTAAAAGTATACAATTATACACTAAAAAATGTCATTCCATCTGGTCCTATTTTCACTATTTCCACTTTACCCCCACCCCCACAGGAGGCCACTGTTATTGGTTTCTCGTATGTTGTTCTCAAGTTTAGTTTGGCATATTTAAGAAAATTATTATAGACTCATTTTTCTACTTTTTCCATACTGTTCTTCACTTGTCTGTATATCACATAGATCATTAAATCTTACAGATCTTTACTCATCAGTATATAGTTTCTTTATTGTTTTTCTTAATTTTTTTATAAGATTCCACTGTATTAATCTAACGCAATCTATTTAATTAATTTTGACCTTTACCCATTAGGGACATTTGGATTGTTTCTAATCTTTCGTTATCGCTAGGATATACTTTACCATCTAACCAGGACAATTTTAAGAATGAAAGTGAAAGTTATTGTTTATTATGCCAAGAAAATTGATGTAATTTGGAGTTTTCCTGGGCAAGCTAGAATGGAGGTCATGCTGGCTATTAAAAATAATATTGTAATGAGTAATTGTTACATATATGCTACATGCAAGTATATTTGTAAGATAAATTCCCCAATATCCTTTTAGAGTTGAAAGGTATAGGCATTGGTAACTTGATAGATATTACCAATATCCTTTCATAGAAATTATACCATTTTACACTCCACAAATAATGGACACATTTCCCCACAGGCAATATGCAGTGATACCCAGTATGCTATCAAACATTTTAATTTTGGCCAATCTGATAGGTAAAACATGATAGCTCAGTATAGTTTTCATTCACATTTATTTTATTATGAGAAAATTTGACAGTTTTGTCATATATTGAAAAATCATTTGTATTTCCTTGTTTGAATGATAAGCAAATTTCCCTTGCCTATATTTTTATTAGGTTTTTGATATTTTAATTATTTATATCTAGTATTTCTTTATATGTAAAGAATATTAATTCTTTGTGAATTGAGTTGCAAACATTTCTACTTTGCTCATTTTTTGTGTCATACAAATGTTTATTATTTTTGTACATTTTTATGCCTTCTGGGCTTTGAGTCAGAATTCATAAAGTCATATATTGTAAAAGACTATAAAGAAATTATCCTATGTTGTCTTTGAAATCATTATGATTTAATTTTTCTCATTTAAATCATTGCTTTATTTAGAATTTGTGCTAGTGTAGAATATATTTTATTATTCAACTTCATTTTTTTCCAGATGATTGCCTAGCCATTCCAACAAGGTTTATGAAACAATTCTTCTTTTTTCCACTGCTAAGATGCCATCTTTATTGTATTCAATCTGACCATGTATATTTGGATCTACTTCAAGATTTTATTTTATTCATGTATCTACATCACATTTTTTAAACTAATGAATCCTTTTAAAAATCTTGTAGGGGTAGTCATCCTTAATTGCTCTTATTCTTAAGGATTTGCCTGATTATTCTTTCTTGTTTAGTCTATGAAAACTTTAATTTACAATATGTTGAATTCTCAAAGAAAGTGTGCTGTGTTTATATTGGGATCAAGTTAAAATCACTAATTAACTTATGGAGAATTTAGGTGAGTGTAATGTTTAGTCGTTCTAACCAAGAACATAATAGGACATTCAGTTTTTTAAATACTTAGTTTGAATTAGCAGTATTTAAAAATTTTCATCAGATCTCATACATTTTGTGTTAAGTTTATCCTTAAGCGTCTGTTGCTATTACAAATGAGGAATTTTTATTCCTGTTATTTCTTCTATGATGTAATTGTTTATACATAGTAAATCTATTAATTTCTGCTTGTTAATTTTGCACTCTCATGTCTTACTAAATTCTTTTATTTTTTGTAGTTTTTTTTTACTCAATTTAATAGGCTTGTAAGCATACAATTGTATTTCCTGCAAATGGATAGTTTTTGCTCCTCTTTTTAGATTTTTGAAACCTCTGATTTCTTTTTTTAATGTCAAATTATTTATTCAGGTACATTCAGTACTGTTAAATGGTAATGGTGATAATGGATACTCATTCTATCTTTGTGTTTAGTAGGTATGCTTTTAGTATTAAGCATAATGAAACTTTTAAGTTGAGATGTAAATATTGTATTATGTTAACATCATTTATTACCAAGTTAGTAACTATCTATCAAAAGTATTTACTGATCATTGTCAAATACTTTTAGTTTAATTATGAAAGAATTCATATACTTTGTCTTCATAGATCTGTTAAGATAATCATTTTTATTAATAGCTTCCTTAATAGTCAATTATTTTGCACTTGCGGAATAATCTCCACTTTTTCATGACTAATTATTCTTAATATGCTAATAGACTTAATATTTTATTTAGAATTGTAAAAAAGTTTATAAGATCAGTTCATAGTTTTTTGTGTGTGTCATTGTTACTACTTTTGCTGTAAATAATATACTTCCTTCATAGCAAAACTTTGAAAGTTTGCTGTCTCTTTCAATGTTCAAGAAGAGGATTTAAAAGCATTAAAACCATCTGATTTCTTTTTAAGATCTTTTAGTTGTTTGACACAACTGTGAAAACACCTGGACTTGCTGCTTTGGGAATCTAGCTGCTTTACAAATTTCTCTGTTTCTTCTAAGAAAATTCATGTTCTAAGATTTTCTCTTTCTACCAGGGCTAGTCTTAGTAAATTACATTGTCTTAGAAAATTATTCATTTCATATTGGTTTTCAAATTTATGAAGATACAGTTGAATAAAGGGACCTCTTAATGATTCTTTCATGTTGTTTTACTTTCGTTAGGTAATTTTATCATTTTTTGCTTTAGGTTAGATCTTTTGGCTGGGTTTTTATAGGACCATGTTTTGGATTGACATATTATTTCTACTATATTTCAGTTTTCTCACTTTTCAACTGCTGTTTTTGTCTTTACAATTTTTTTCTTCCACTTACTTTCAGTTTATTTTGTTGATTCTTTTTAACTTTTTGAGAAAGATGCTAAATGCATATACTTTTATTCTTTCTTTTTATTTATATAAGCATAGAGGTATGATTTTTCATTAAAATTTTAAAAATAAAATGTTTCACTGTGTTTTCAAGTATCTTTGGTGTGTTAGAACTTCTTATGTTTAAAAATATTTATATATTAGTTCTATCAATTATATTGCATATTCTGTTAAATTATGTTAACATTCTTTTACATTACTCATAGATCTATATTTGTTTAGACAGTTTCTATTAGTTCCACTAAAATGAGAAATGATAAAATTGACAGTGTTTCTTTTTCCTTACATGCCCCTCAGATTTTCTTCTAGCATTCAATTTTAACAAGGAAATGT
This sequence comes from Hylobates moloch, assembly GCF_009828535.3. NCBI lineage: Eukaryota > Metazoa > Chordata > Mammalia > Primates > Hylobatidae > Hylobates > Hylobates moloch. Next base: position 53,219,818 of record NW_026652276.1, on the reverse strand, counting down.
TCTTTTTAGCACTTATTTTTGTAGTGTTAAATGTGCCACTACTTTGTTCATGTGATTTGTCAGGTTTGAATGATATTATCTGACTTTTACCTTTAAAGATGAGGAATTACCAAACTCACTCTAGTTCATACTTTCTTTTGCCTCTCCCCCTTTCATTATATGTTTTATAATTATTTCTGCATTGTCAGAAACTATAATATTTACAATCCCATCTGTCACCCTAACTTACACTTTTGTTTTAGCCTTTTTCTACAGTTAAATATAATAAATGCTCACATAAGTTCTTTGACAGTTTCCTCAATTAACTCTTGGTTGCCTTGCATTTAGCCAATGGTAGCTTCCCTGAGAAATTTATAGAAACAATAACCCCAGAGAAATGTTTTTTCTGTAGCTTTTATATTTGAAGGAGAGAATGGATTTATATTTAACTTTAATTAACCATATTCTCTCCTTAAGAAATATGTATATATTGCTCCACTGTCTTCTGAGACTAGATACTGTGGAGAAATTTGTGACCAGTCTTAATAAATTTCCCTTGAGAAATAATCTGTTTTTATTCTTTGACATTCTAAAGAAGTATTTATTTAAATTTAAAGTTTAATGACTTTATTAAGTTACACATGTCTCTGTTAACTCTTTTAGGTCAATTTTTCAGACATGTGGTTGCCATTTCAATATTGACATTAAAGTTTCATTTTACTTCATAAAATTGTTCTTGTATTATATTGTTATTTGTTCTACTCAATTATATTAATTTTTTCTTTGGGTGCCCATCTTCAGGGTTATCCCTTACTTGCCTTCTACATCTATTATTTTTTAACTCTTTAAAAATTGTAATTCATTATTTTCCTATTCTCATGGCCCTTGCTTTATTTTGTGTAATATCAACTCTCCTTATGATCCCTCCTATTTCATCTTCATTTCTTTGTGATGATTTGATTTTCCTTCTGTTTCTTTTCTGACCATTACTTTTTTCTGCTTTATAGCCTTCTTTCTTAAAGAGAATTACTTTATTAAGTTTTTTTTGTTTTTTTTTTTTTTGGTTCACGATAAAATGATAGGTCAGAATTTTCACATGGTCTATAGCAATATATTTTCTGGTGTGTTCTTTATCTCGTAAATTTAGCTGAACTCAACCACTTTTTATCTTATGGCATCTGTGTATAATGCGATTGCCAGCTCCTAGACCAACTATTTGAAGGAGATTGTACATTTTGGTGTGTTTTCTGATATTTGCCACCATTGTTCCCATTTGCTATTCACTTATCCCCACCGATTTAATTTTACTTTATTCCTGGGCTTCTTTGATGATTGTATTTGCTTTTGGTAGCTCTTATATTCTTGGTTTTAATTCTTTCTTTTATATATTTCTTATTACATTACTGAAAAGTGAGTGTAAGTATTTATGCAAGACACATTGTTTCTGTTCAAGAAGCAGAGAAAAGGTAAGTTGCTATCTATTTCCATGTACATACTGTTGAAACCTTTATTGTATTTGCTGTCATTTGCAATGAAATTTTGAAAAAAAAAATAAAGCCTTGACATTGTCTTGACAATGATGAATTAGAAGTCTCATGACTGCTAACACAAATAACCTGAAGGTTTAATATTGCTCTTACCTTGTTTATTGAAACGTACAAATATAAACATGTTTCCCTAACATGTATCTTTAAAATATGTACTCATACTGAAATACATAATATCTGTTAAACACAGAAACTTTTTCTTCAAAGAAGTTTTAAAAGTTTTACTTTATATTATATTTTCTCCTGGAAATCTATTTCATTCTTTACCTAGCCAACATGAAAAACATTCTGCATTTAAGAGCCAATGTAATACAGTGCTGTGGCACTAAATTACATTAGGAATATGTATTCCATTCACTAGGACAAAGTTGGCATCATTGTAGATAAATGTGTTTTCTAGATCTTCTCTCAGGCATTAATGGACTTAAAGGGAAACTGAAAAATAACTTGGAGGCACTCATCATGCATCTGGTAACAAATGACCATCTTAAGTGATTCAAGAAATTCTCAGATTAGACATAACCACCAAAATTCAGCCCAAATGCTTCAGATATTTAAGAAGACAGGAAATTACTGTCTGCCTCTATCTAACTTTAGATAAAGTGAGTAAGCGAAATCATTAATCATTAACCCCAAAAGCCACCGAAAAAGCTGCTTCATTATTCTCTTGAGTTGCTGAACGCTGAAAGTGAAAAACACTGCAACTATAAAGGTGAGTAACTGGATCAACTATGAGTTGGCCCTAAACATTCTTACCAAAATTTGTATTGCCACCTCCAGGTGTTTGTGAACAGACAGGACAGCATTCCCCAGGGGGCGTTACAGGGTCGGCACAGTCCAGCACATCCTGGCATTCTATCTTGTCACAGAGAATGGCTCCATTGTCACAGACACAGATCTGACAAGGGGCAGGTTTCCAAATGTCCCTGTTTAAGTACATCTGGCCATTCTGAGTGCAGGCTATTTCTTCACCATATCCTTCTAAAATAAGAAGAAAAGAAAGAAGAGGTTAGTAATCTGAAATTATGGAATTGAGAAAATAAAAGGTGAGCCATCTTGTGGATTCTAAAAAATTCTGGACTAAGAAGTAACCTTCCAAGGAGCCAAACACAGATGAACTGATTTCATTTCATAACAAAATAATATGTAATTCACCATGAAATAATGATAATGTATCCTTGCATGATAGGGGAAGAAATAAAAGTGATACAATGGAGGCATATTTTTTAACCAGATAATGCTTCCTTCAAGATTTTATTCTTGAAGGTATGAATGATGAAACATGAGAATATCAATAAAGAGGGACAAAAGAGAACCATCTGAAAATGGGGAGAAAATGAATAGTTCAAAGGAGAATATATAATTTGAATGTTTGGTGAACCCTATTATGACCTGCAACTCACTGGAAACTTTAGTAAATTCCACAACAGGAGACAGTAGGTTTTCATGTACCATAGAAAAAAATTTCAAAAAAGAAAAAGGTATATGTTTTTATTAAAATTATTTTTAAATGTACAGTAAAAAAGTATAACCATGTCCCATTTCATGGAGTAGAATTCCATTTTATATCCTAAATTGATGGTGTTTACTCAACTGTGGCAGAAATACAAAACTTACGCAGATAATGAGTTAATTATGTTTGCATCAAAATTAATTAAGGAAAACCATAGCCAAAATAATACAGTGAGTTAATATATATTTGTCTAGTGCTTTTCTACATTTACATTACAATTTAAGAAAGTTTGGGAAAATACACACACATATATATGTGTGTGTGTGTGTACACATATTGCACAAGAGCAGTTCTATTATACATTTACTAACAAGTAAACACATATATTACATCATTAACTTTGTGATTTTATAAGAAATACTATAGAATTTTAAAACATAATGTGGATCAAATCATCCTTGCTTAAATACATCAAGAACTTCCCAACTACTTAAAGTTAAAACTTCCTTATAAAGGCTAAAGACCTTCTTTCCCATTTCTTGCACAACTTGACCACTTTTGCCCAGCACTACCTCTCCTTCCTTCATCCCAGGCCCACATGGCTATCTATCATTACTGACTTCAATGTCATCTCCCCGCGAAATTCTTTTCTGACTACCCTGCAAAAATTAGACTTCCTTTACCCAATTGATATTTTTCAGAGACCTTTTCAAAGAACTCATTCACTCAGCCATTCATTCATTTATTCATTCATTCATTGTGTATTATATGCTAGGTAATTGAAGAGATACTAAAATGTGAACCAATAGGCAAAAATCACTGCCCTCAGGAAGTTTATTAGAATGAGTATTACTTTTTTATTTTTGTTTATCTCCCTCACTAGAGAAAAACTAGATGAAGGTAAGGACTAGGCATCTTGTTCATCACTGTATTTCTTTTCTTTTTTCTTTTTTAAAATGGAGTTTTGTTCTTGTCGCCCAGGCTGGAGTCCAACGGCGCGATCTCAGCTCATTGCAACCTCCGCTTCCTGGGTTCAAGCAATTCTCCTGCCTCAGCCTTCCAAGTAGCTGGGATTACTGGCGCCCGCCACCATACCCAGTGAATTTTTGTATTAGTGGAGACGGGGTTTTGCTATGTTTGCCAGGCTGGTCTCCTGACCTCAAGTGATCCACCCGCCTCAGCCTCCCAAAGTGCTGGGATTACAGGCGTGAACCAGTGTGCCCGGCCTCATCATTGTATTTCTAAAGCTTGATGCTATACCTTTCATAGAACAGCCATTTAATAAATACTTGTCTACTGGATGGATATAATGAATGAATCTAAACTATGATAAACTAGTTTAATTGCACAGCATGAACTTTGTACTTCATAAAAAGATGTTTTAATGTAGTTGTAATCAGTTTATGAAAGATATTATCATGTGGCATATAAATATATTCAAATGATAATGCAAAGTTACATATGAAAATTATTTTAGTTTACAATACAGATATTAATACAAAAATCTGCTTTATATAATTTTTATTTGTCAATTATACCTTAATAAAGCTGGAATAAAAACATTTTTCTCACTGTCCTGTGGAATACTTTGCTTTATATATTTAGTCTTTTACCACAGATATTTGGCAAATGGAAAATTGCTTTCAGAGAGTAACACTACTGCATCCTAATGGTTTGTGTGCTGTTTTATAAGATGAGGACTAAGTTTCTAATCTGTTTTATCTTCATTAAAAGACTTGTATCACATAATACATATCTAATCAACAAAACAGTATTAGCTCTATGTCCATAGTGCTATTATAGTCATTTAAAACCAAGGGGAAAATAGAAATTATGTTTTAATATGCTTTTCTGGAAGATGATTTTGAAAAAATGAGAAATGTATTTATCAAATAAACAGTGTGACTTTTAGATGAAATATCACTTTAACACAGTGTAATTGCATGAAGAACATTTCCAAAGACACAATCTGTATAAAAATGGGCTTATGTCCATAGTTCACTGAACAATTCCATTAAGTGGATAACTTAAGAGTAACTTTGCTCATTAAGTTTTATGATTGAGAAGGAAATATCCACTTACAAATGTTAAATGCTATTACCTGAAAATGAGATACTACTTCAATTAGCTTGTTTCTCTCATTACACACTCTTGGGTGGGGGTGCTGGGAGTTAAGTGCATATGTGCCTAGTACTAATTGTGCAAAATATTGAAAGCACATGTGGCTCGGTGTAGTGGCTCACACCTACAATCCCAGCACGTTGGGAGGCCAAGGTGGGAGGATTGCTTGAGGCCAAGAGTTCAAGACCAACCTGGGCAATATAGTGAGATACTATCTCTGCAAAAATTTAAAAGTTAGCCAGGCATAGTGGCACGTGCCTGTAGCTCCAGCTACTCTGAAGGTGAGGTAGGAGGATGATTTTAGCTCAGGAGTTCTAGGCTGCAGTAAGCTATGGGCACGCTATGCTACTGCACTCCAGCTTGAGCAACAGAGTGAGACCCTGACTCACAAAAAGAAAAGACAAGAAGGAAGCATATGTGTTCCTTTCTGTCCTCAAAATATATTATTGTGGAGTATTATATATATTATATATGTTACACATATAACAATACATGTATGTTTTATATATATAACATTGTGGAGTGCTATATTTGTTATATAATAAATGAATATAATAAATTTATTATATAATTTTAATTATATAATATGTTTGTTTATTGTATAAATCTTGAAGGAGCCATAGAAAACAGGATAAGTTATCCCCTGAAGATTTATAAAATGAATTATTATAACAAAATACGTTATTATTGGATAGATATTATATATGAGGATATATATTGCTGATGGAATAATTAGATATTTGGAAGCAGAGAATATAAAAAACAAAAACAAGATGACACGTAATAATGTCAATTAAACATTAAAATATGTGAGGGACTCTTCAAGGAGTAGCTTATCTTGTTCCTTGTGGCTCCTTTAGGGTTGGAATAAAAAGACACATTGTCTCAGTCTTGTGTTAACACCTAGAAGAGCAGTTTCTTTCTGAAAGTTTAAGACAACACAACTTCAACTCAAGGGGCAAAGAAGTGGGCCACTGAATTATTTTCTTTAAATGATAATGTTAAAGGTTAGTTTTATACTCTGAGTCATCATGGGTTCCTTTCTCCTGAGAATTTATAATTAAATTTAAGATGATGTGGAAAGTTGGTTGGAATGCTTTTAAATAGCAAGGAGATGAAAAACCACATTCACTGTTAAACTTTGTCTTCTCTTCACTCAGACAAGAATCCATACACATCACAGAGGGCTCAAAAACTCAGTGAACTCTCATTGTTCATGTCTGAATGAAAGACATGTACAAAGAAACAGTGGGTAGAAAATACAGGGTGTCTTGCAGTTTTCGCGGATCTACATGGTAGTTGTACACCATATGATTAAGTTGTCCCTTCTGTTTTCTACACAGACGTTTACTTAAACACAAAGAAAAGTAAAATAGAAAGCAAAATTGCAGCCAATTTGTTGAAAAATATTGCAGTAAAGTTGTCATAATAGAATTATTTTATAAATGACAATACAGTATAAAATAACAAAAATTTTCAAATGACATTCTGAGAAATTCAATTCTGTCCTCCTGATTTCTCTATCCAAATCATAAAATTAACCCAAGCTGACGTCCAAAGCTTAGATTCAAGGCCCAGGAATAAAAAAGAAAATAAAAATAAAAAAAAATGTTTCTTAAAATACCTGGATACTGGGGCCGGTCGGGGGTAGGGTGGGGTTGGAGGAGGGAGAGCATTAGTAAAAATTAGAAAAAAATAGCTAATGCATGCTGGGCTTAATACCTAGGTGATGGGTTCATAGGTGCAGCAAACCACAATGGCACACATTTACCTATGTAACAAACCTGCACATCCTGCACATAAACCCTGGAACTTAAAATAAAAATAAAATTTAAATTTAAAAATTGGATAAACAAATATTTTTACATAATCTAAAAAAGAACGCCAAAACTATAATTTCGTGTTACTTGTAGTTTTTGCTGTTTAACTTTCCTAAAATTGATTAGGACTGGTAGAAATCTGATAATATCATCACTGTTTTGTAATTTTCATGGTGTTTTAACTTCCAAAATTTTTATCTCCCAACCTACAAGATTCTTTTACCCTCACCAAATGTTCTCTTCTCATAAATCTCAAGTGCTTTTAAATTTAGTTGTAAGAATTCAGTTCTTAATCACTAGATGGCAGACCAAATCCACCATCTTATTATAACAATTAGAAACTAAATTATCACAATTGCAGCTTGCCAACTATATGTTATGCCCTGCATCCACATTTTTTCATACAATTATACTTGTGGGGAAAAAAAAAAAAGCCTGCATAGAAACGGCCATATTGAAACCTTGGACTGGCCAAGAGAGACGATTGTATTTGCATATTAAATTACTGGAGTCTACTTAAAGGCTTTGAAAAATATATGAAATAACAGTCCCTAAAATTATGTTAGATATTCTCTAGCCATTAACTAAAGTTCTTCCAAGCAGAAATAATACACAGCACACATGTGTTATAAAAATTTTAAATCTCTTATTCAGACAAAGGTTTGTGCTGATCATTTTCCCCTGTGAGCTGTGAGACTGTGAGCTCCTTGACAGCCAGAACTGTGTTTACCTCAGCAACCTTCACATTTAATGTTATATAATCCGTCTTTGATAAATGTATGTGTAGCATCGATGAATGCAGATGTGAATGAGGAAAGTAAGGAACTAGTTCATTGATATGCCTATTAAAAAGATAAGCACTTTTAGCTCTCTTTCCTCCTTCCCTAATCTTTCCAGAGAGGATGTGCTCTTAGGAACTCTTTTTTGAATGAAAGGGAATGGTCACTTGGTGGTTCTTACCAGGTGTGTCCCTGACATTCAGGCCTCTGTGTGACTAGAAAGGAAGAAGACTGTGTCAGTCACAACAGTTCATATTTTAGAACAAGCTTCAGAAAGCTACAGCAACCCTTCAGCCTTCCTGACCCAGCTGATTTAGGTCCCTTTTGGGATTGTGAAGACTGGGCTACCATTACTTAAAGTTTCTCTGACTGTAAAGGTCTTTGAAGGACTATAATCATGACACTGTCAGCTGGTGGCCTTATGAAGTGGAGAGAGAATGCCTTGTGAGACAAAGGAGGAGGTAATAAAGCAGCCCATGTGTCGGTCTGGATGCCACAGATGCTGCCTTTGGTAATGCACAGCAGAGCGTGGGCTGCTGGATGGGGTTCCAGAGAACCTACCAAGGAAATCCTTCTCTTCCTTCTGCCCTAGGGCACTGTTTATCATTAGAAGGGAAAGACGAAGAGGGACAGCATTCAATTCCTTCTTTAGACCCTGCAGAGGAGATGCCAAAAATTCCAAATTCCTCATCTTGGTTTCCTTAAACAACTCTGAAATTTTAAAAGTTAAAAACATATGAAGCCACCAGGGATAGTTGAGGGGGATCTATTACATACTTTGACAATTTTTTTCTATCTCAGCCTCAAGATCTATGGGATGGTGGGAGGATAAGTATGTATGGGGCAGGCCTATGGGGTTTTACATCTTCTGTTCTTCAATCCACTACAAAGACTTTTACTTTCTAGTGAGCCCCGCAAGCTTAAATCTGGTTTTAAGATAGTTATCCAAATTATTACTTTTTCTGTGCCCTGCTCCTCTGTTTCCTTGTACCAACTGAACAAGAGTAGGCATTCAATAATTATTTGAGCTGAGTTAAATTTCTGTTCCACTAAGGACAATCATGTTTTATATTCTAAAGCAATATAATGACAATTTTGAAAATTTTCCTTGAAATCTGAAAAATTAAAAAGGAGACAACTCATAGAAAGCTTCATTTCAATGCATTTCAGTGAGCATATGAATTTTTAAAATTTGATAAACTGTCTGTGAAGGTGGTTGGTTTCTTCCGTGCAACCATTAAATGTTTTCCAATCTCATAAGCAAAGTTTTTTCAGTTAACTAGTAAAACTGCTATTTTTACTTTACTTAAAATGGAAAAAATAGAAAGGAAAAACTCTCGTATTAGGTACTACTTAAGTTTTTTTCCATGTATCATTGGGAAATCTAAATGACTGTGGCCAAAATGTGAAACTAAAACTACACATACTGCACATGCAATGCTCATCTACAATTCTGTCTGGAAGAGCAGATTTCAGTCTGCTAATGCATTTGACATAGATTTTTTTTTTTTTTTCCCACATACCTCAAACTACTAAATAGCTGCAAAACACCACAAAGAGAATTGAGCCAACTCTATAATCTATACACTAGAAATTTCAGCAGTAATTTTTACAGCCAACCTTAGTTCTAATCTTAAATATTAATCCTCAGTGAATAAGTCTGGTACAGAGCTATACCAAATGTGTCTGCCTACCTAAATACATGAAAAACTTGTAATTGTTCTGAATGATGTCTACTTAATCTCTCCTAGCCTAATACTGCTTGAGATAAACAGGAGAGCCAAAAATCTGCTTAGCTGTTTCTCTTTCAAAGGAGAAGTAAATATTCAGTAATATATCGTATCCACATTCCAGATTTCCTTCATCTCCTTCCAGTCTTAGCTCAAGTGTTACCTACTCTGGTCACCTTACCAAAAAAATTGCACATGACTACACACACATACAACCATAACACTCTCAATTCACTAATTCTTACTTTTTTTTCTTTTAATGTAGTAGTTATCACTTTCAAGCCTACTATATATTGAATTTATTATGTTTATTGTTTGTCACCCCATGGTAGAATTATAGCTCTGTGAGAACACATATAATTTATTTTGCTTCCTTTGTTGATATATCCTGATATCCTAGAATAGTGTCAGGATCATAGTAAATGCTCAAGAAGTATTTATTGAATTAATTTATTGAATATTAGTTGTTTGCTTAAGAAGCTTTATATGGTAAAGTCATTTCGTAATATTCTTTTGTATATAAAAAGGGATTTTTATATCTAAAGTCAATTGTTAAGAGTACCAAGTAAGAGATCTAGGCCACATTGAATACCAAATGATATGCTTCAACCCTGGGCTATTACCTGATTTTTAGAGAAGCGCCATTTTAGCTGCTTATTTAAATGTGGGCCAAACCTACTAGACTTTAAAACACCATGAATTATAGGAATATGATGTATTATCCTTTATTCCAGACATTATATCCCAAGAAGAGCATATATTTTTACTCATTTTTGTAACTGAAAATAATTATTATTGTATATTAAGAGAATATTCATTATTGTATACTCAGTGAGTATAAAATTAAATATTTTACATAAAACATTTTAGAATCAATTTAACTCTGTATTTTATTATGTCTTTGCAGCTGCATTTTGCCTTCTTTTTCAATTTTCCCTGATACAGAAGAATATTTAGGGCCTCTAGAGAAAATCCAGACATTGTAGGTAGCTTATTTCTTCCAATTCATTCTTTATTCTCTGCCCTTGCCTTGAGCAAGTTGAAATTTCTTTTACAATCCACCAAACATTCCACAGTTCTCAATGGCTCTTTGATCCCATTCATTTCACTACCAAGGATTCTAAAATATTTTGAAGAAAATTTCTAATAGGAATTTAAAGGGATGTCTCTTTCTGCATTATTCCCTCTGGAGCTCAGTTCTGGAGGCATGGGGTCAAGGCAGACTAGTGCTGTCATCCCGAAGGCCAATTTCTAATTTTATCCTCTTGGAAATATCTAGTGACCTGAATTAGTATTCAGTTTTGTTCTGCTTTACGTAGATTTAATTTACATCTATTTTCTAGCTATTAAAAATATAAGTGATTTTGCTGAACAACAAAACTAAAACTAGATTTTACTCTTCTTTCTGGCATTCCTTTCCAAGTCACTTTCAGATAATAGAATATTTAAATAAAACTATAATTGTTATTTCACAACCTAAATTCATCTCTTAATCTTCATATTTAGTTTATCCCTTATAATGTGGATAATTGTATGGAAGCCAATTTATTTATTGCATGTTTAAGATCAAAACTCAATATGCTCTGAATCTCAAAACCAGCCAAATGCCATATAGTCATACTTGGTATGAGAAACAGAGTTGTTGCCTTTACTGGAAAGTTATATCAATAACTTTTTAGACGCACAGCAAAGCTCTTCATTGGGTAATTTCTCTACTTGTAGGGAGAACAAAAGACAAGAAAAGCAAACAGACAAGGAGGATGAAAAGAGGAAGGAGGGAAAGGGGTAGACGAAGGAGGATGAGACAATCATCTTCTTTCCATATAACTTTACTACATCAAGAAGGAGGTTTTACAAGTTTCTTTAGAAAACAACAGAATTAACCTGAAGATACTTCTTTATCCTATTACGGAAAATACAAAGAATGAATCGGAGATTTTTCACCTACAAATCCATGTGCTTCTAAGGAGAAGTTGCTATTTTCCTTAATAAGTAAACATGGGCAAACTTTATTAGAATTTCAAAAGTTTTAGATTATTACTTAATGTTATTCATCCAGTTTTTAAAATTCTGAATTTTATCATTATTGTATAATTCATATTTTAATTTATTTAAACATGGTGACTATGAATAAAATATCTATAAAGGAAAACAATACTCTTGTCATTTTCTTTAAATATGTGTGGAAAGATTTAAAGTTTCTAAAATCTTTCAATAATTTGCTTAATTCCAAGTAACTACAGAATACTTATTTCTTGCTAATACAGTCATTAGCACATGCTGAGATCAGAGGAGAAAAATGTATAACATTTCTTAAACTAAGGAGTATAAAATTTAGTTTGGACAAAAGATTAACTAAGTTGTATACTAGTCAACTGGTTATTACTAAATTAATAAATGAAAAGTGTGCCTCAATTTTTCTACTTGTTAACATATAGAAAAAGATAAAATATGAGCCTTTACTTTTGCGGAAAAGAAATATTTAAAGATGTCATAAATAAGTTAAAGTGTGTTTGAAAGCTCATCCTAAATTTGTCAGTCTGGAAAAAGGAATAGAGGCATTAGTTAATCCATTTAATTGATAGTTATTTATCTAGCAAATAATAACAATTTTATTAAATACTTGTTTAGTACAAAAGCAAACTTTGGATCAGAGAATGAGACATTTGGAGTTCAACTTTCTTGCCAAAAACAACCAAAATATACAGAAGCTGCAAAAGATAATGAATTTTTTGTAGAATAATTTTGCTCATATGTGTATTTCACTAGTGCATTCTGGAAAAATTACATACACACTGAAATTTCATAAACTCATTCTATTTTTTCATTTCTCTAACCTATATGTATCCTGGGGCCTGTTGAATTATTGGTCCTTATCTTGGAAATCTTCCTCTGTGTTTTGAGAGGTTTTGTCTAATGCTGTTTATTTTCATGAATTACAACTAAGTCTGGAGAACATCAACCTGAGGATTTCCTAGAATCCAAAACAAAAAAAACAACCTTCAATCATTATGGAAATATAAAATTCTGTTTATAAAAGCAAACTTCAAACTAGTAAGGGTGAACAGAATACAGAATAACATTACATTCACTTTTGAGTACATCATCTTTTGATTCTCTTTTGGTGTCCTATTTGATAATGAAACATATTTTAAACCCTTAGACACCAAGACAGTCTGGATACATAGCAGAGAGAAAGTGGAAATCCATAAATGCAAATCATTCAATGATCCCTCAGAATATACCAGCCATAATAATGGCTAAGGCCACAGTTTTGAGATCCTTTGTGTGAGTTTCAGTCCTCCCTGTATGTTTTAGTCTTCCAACACCTTTGGCATTAAGGTGTTCAAATAATAAAATAAATACATTTATTCTTGAAGCAAACATCAAAATAACATAATGTATGCATCTTGATAATATTGTTTATTTATTCAACAAATATTTATCTGTTATTTTGCCAAGCACTGGGAATACAGTTAAAGTAATGAATTCCTCTCTACCTTTAAGGAGTTTACAGACTACTGAGAGAACCAGTGCAGTAACAGATTATTAGAACATAATTCTTTAAATATAAAATTATAGGCAAACTTTGGTTGTTGTGGGAACATGTAGGAAGGGCATATCATCTAGGCTGGAGGTCAGAGAAGTCAAAAGAGTTCTGGGATTTGAGTTCTTTAACTTATTTCCTTTCTTTAATTTATTGTTTTCGGGGTTGCTTTTTTTTCAAGTGGGAAAATTAAAATCCAAAGCAGTTTTTTCCAAAAATTCATTTCCAAGGTGTATAATATTGTTACTCCTGGCTCTTTGCTGGTAATTGGCAACAGATTCCTTCTCTCTATGAACTGGCCAGGATGGATCTGAAAGAGCCCAGGTACTCCCTCTCAACCATGACTCTGATTTTAACTTCTTTACCATCTCTTCCTTTGCCTGAGAGTAAAACAACAGCACTCTTGTTTCTAAACCAACTGGTATGTCCATGGGAAGGTACCTTGGAGGAGGGGTGGGGCTCTTGTGGTGGTGCGGGCCAGCAGTCCAGAAGCCAAGACAGTGGTGCACAGCAACACGGCAGGAACCATTTGTTGCCGATGACTAACTCATTCTAGCCACACCGGGACAAACTATAAAAGCATTTTTCAGGAGAATGGCGTGAACCTGGGAAGCAGAGCTTGCAGTGAGCCGAAATTGCACCACTGCACTCCAGCCTGGGCGACAGAGCGAGACTCGGTCTCAAAAAAAAAAAAAAAAAAAAGGCATTTTTCTAGGTCCAATTACACAGTCTTTCTTCAATTGTAGATACAGAATTCTGGATTATTGAGTTTTGACATTATAGGAAGTCAAAAAAAATAGTATAATGTCTAGTTTGAAAGAAGCTGACTTTTGTAATTTAGAAAACACTGTGAAGTAAGATATTAAATACCCGTACTAAAAGCTTATTTTATTTATGCTTAGCACATCCACTTATACTCATTTTCATAGATTACTTAAGTATTTATTGAGTCTACTTACTGTATGCCTGAATATATCCCATGGAAGAAAGATACAAAAGTTAAAGACACACAAGCTACTCCAGAGGAGCTTAGAGGAAAGTTAATAAAATCACTCTTTTAACAAATATTTACTAAGAACATTCAAAATGTAAAGTATCTTCTATCCAGTTGTTTCTTCAATGACCACAATTAGTTGAGGTAGCAAATAGTTTATATAAGATACTAGGTTTGAGAATTACAAATAAGAAATCTGAAAAGATGGTATCACTATAAGCTGAAATTATCTGAGAAGGGATGAATAGAAGTGGGTTCTTAAGCAGGCCTTGAAAAATAGAAGGTATTTGAGATGGTGGGGGTAAGGAAAACTCTGCCTGGGAAAAAGGCAGGGAACCACCTAAAACAGGAATAGAGAGGGAGGAAAACATGTCATATACATAGCTTCAGAAGGGGATGGTTTAATTTATCGAAAAAAGGAGGTGATGAGAATACTTGGTACAAGTGATACCTCTTCCACTGGGAAAGTTTTAATGACATGCCCACATGGAATTTGGTCATTCTCTTCTCTTGCCCTCATCTCACCTTATCCGTACACCTGGCAAATACCTGCAACATTCTATTACACTTATTGGTTTGTTTGCATGTAAACTCTACTGGGCTGTACATTTCTTGAGAATGAAAAATATTTAATTTCTCTCTATATCATGAGTGTATTAAAGTACCTGATACATGAAATGCTTGCTGAATAAATGAATAAAGGTAATAAATAAAAGAATATATAAGAAGCTTTCAGGAATATTAACGTAACTACCTAATTAAAGATAAATCAGAAATAAATGAGACCAAAGGCCACTAGTGGAAAACGTTATACTGGAGTTAGGAGAAACAGTAGTTATGAGAAGAGAGGTAAAGCCACGAGACACTAGGTAGAAAATACGAAGGGTTTGATGAAGTTTGGGTGGGATAAAGTATTTAATTAATTTATTTTTTTTTGAGATGGAGTTTCGCTGTTGTTGCCCAGGCTGGAGTGCAATGGCACAATCTTGGCTCACCACAAACTCCGCCTCCCGGGTTCAAGTGATTCTCCCACCTCAGCCTCCTGAGTAGCTGGGATTACAGGCATGTGCCATCACGCCCAGCTAATTTTGTATTTTTAGTAGAGACAAGGTTTCACCATGTTGGTCAGGCTGGTCTCGAACTGCTGACCTCAAGTGATCCACCCACCTCGGCCTCCCAAAGTGCTGGGATTACAGGCATGAGCCACCACGCCAGGCCTAAAAATTTTTAAAGATAATTTCAGAGTCTCAGAAATGAATGGAGGAAGAAATATCTACTGGGTACTTTGGGTTAAATTGTGTCCTGCTAAAAGAAATACTGAATTCCTAATCCTCTGTACTTCAGAATGTGACATTATTTGTAAATAAGGTAACTGAAGATGACCTAATTAGTTAAGATGAGGTCATACTGGAATATGATGGGCCCTTAATCCAATATGACTGGTGTCCTTATAAGGAAGGAAGAGGGAAATAGACACAGAGACTCAGATACTCATTTCTGTTGTCATAAGCCACCCAGTTTGTGGTACTTTGTTATCAAGCACCCCTAGGAAAGTAACACAGGTGTATGGTCTAGACATCGAATGAAATAAAAGTTTTGGAGAGATAAACAAATTTTATTTTAAAAATTCTAAACTTTATTCAAGGCATGTTGGAGTGAATCTTAAGGAAGAATAACCCAGTAGAAATATTAATGACAGCTATTAATTGTGTTCTAAGAGTTATGCTAAGTGCCTGATAAAAATTTTCCACGTAGTCCTAACAACCATCCTGGTAGAGGCTTGGAGTCAATCATGATCACCAAGCAAGTGAGTGGCAGAGCCAATATTTAAAAAAATATACGCTCATAACTATTATACATTGTGTTAGACAGCCAGACTGCTATGTTAGAGAAAAGATAAGGGGATGGCACATTTACATGTACAAAAGTCTTAAGTCACACTCTAAATGTGGATTTTGAATAAGAGAGTGAAAAAGTGACAAATAGAGCTCCTGTGAAGAATGAAGAGCAAGAGAAGCCTGGGTTAAAGAAAAAACAGGTAAAGCATGGTTTGCCTTAGAGATGAGAAAAGGAAGCGATTAAGAAGGGTGTTTTAAAAGAAAATGTGTGAGAACGAGAAGCAATTAAAATATACTAAGATTGTGAACCCCATTCTTTCTATTCATTTCCCAACTCTAAATGGTGGAAATTTCATTTCCTGGTGTTCCGCCTGTGTAGCCACCAAATGTTACCATGCTAATATCCGGTGAAATTTCCCCTAGCTTTCCTGAGGCCTCACAGGATATTGATGGGGGAAAGACTATCTCCATGACATGAATAAGTCTTTCAGGTATTTTAATGAGTAGGGATAGTAAATGATTGCATACCAACTATGATTTTGTTCTGTTTAGATTAGTTTATAGGGTGCAGGAAATGAAATTTTTCCCCAGAAATATTCAGCTTGCATTATATAAACATGACTCCATTCAGCAAACAGAATGCACTATGCTTGCTATTTCATTTAAACTAAACAGGGGATGATAAAAAAGTCATTGAGGAAAAATTCAATAAAATTCAACATTATAAAATACAATTTAAAGAAAACTATCAACTGCTGCTTTTTAAATAACATTTCATGTTTTCATTTTCTTTCATTTTTCTGAAGTCTGAACTAGTATTTTAAAAAGTTCTTAACTGTGTTTTCCTTTGTTTTTTTTTTTTTTAATTTAATCTTTGCTATAGATTTGAAAATGGAATCTTCCTCCCAGGACCAAATTATAACTTCAATTTTTTCCTGTTTAGTAACGGTCAGGTTAGTCACAATAGATTCGACTGGCAATAAGCATTAGAAATAAAAGCAAATAATGAAATAAATGTAATTGCTCATTTTGTTTTATAGTAATAAAAGCATATGATCTAATAAAAAAATTCTAAGTATGATCCATTTGCATACTGATTTAATGGAAGATAACTGAGTGAATCTGGATATTCTTATAGTGTTAATGGAATAGCAATGACTAAAAATTATTTAATGGAATTTTACGGGCTAAATATCAAGTATAAAGAACTATGGGATTTATTATGAACTCAACCAAACTTTTCATGACTGGACCATATTATCAAATGAGATGACAAGATGTGCTAGATACAAAAAGAAACTCAAGGTATGTATCCACCAATAGAAACCTCTCTGATGTTGTAGAGGTTCAACCATAAGGGAATAAGGCCATTCACAGTATCTGAATTGGTAAATAGAACAGTTAAGTAGATTTAGAGGCATTATTTTATGTCCAGCTACATTTACCAATGACTTCCCTGGGAATTAGGAATTCTAAGGCATAGACAAAATTATTCTGCATATCCACACCAAATTGCAAATACAGCAGTATTCACATACGGTTGACTCTTGAGTAACACAGGTTTGAACTGCATGGGTCCACTTATAAAGGGATTTCCTCCCACCTCTGCCACCCCTAGACAAACCCATTCTCTTCCTCCTCCTTTTCGGCCTACTCAAAATGAAGACAATAAGAATGACTACATTTATAATGATCCACATTCACTTAATAAATCATAAATATATTTTCCGTTCCTTATGATTTTCTTAAGAACATCTTCCTTTTTCTAGCTTCATTTATTGTCTAAGAATACAGTATATAATACAAACAACATATAAAATACATGTTAATCATCTGTTTATGTTACAGGTAAGGTTTCCAGTCAACAGTAGACTATTAGTAGTTAATTTTGGGGGGAGTTGAAAGTTGTATGTGGATTTTCCACTGCACAGGTTATTGGCACCCATAACCCCCATATTGTTTGAGAGACAACTATATTCAACATGATTCTTCCTCATCTCATAAAATTAAGAGATAGTTGGTTATTTCTTATGGGACCCAGACTTTGGATTCCTTTAACTGTAGATGGATAGGTGAAGAGTTTAGTCAAAACTTACAGGAGTATGAAATCTGCAACAATAACCCTCTCCCAGCCATGACTTTACACTACTTTATACCAGCCTACATATGATAAACTACAAACTCCATTATATGTGTTCTAAAGTTTTCAAAAATTTAAAAATTGATTTTTACACAGGAACTATGTTACACTTAAATTTATTAGAGATTAATTTCACTTAATCATTCAGATTGTTCATCTTAAGATTTAAATATTAGAAATATTAGTAAAGGAAAAAACCAGTATGATAAAGTAGCAAAATGCATATTACCTAAAAGTCAGTATATGTGGATTCTTTCCAATGGTAATATTTTGTGTAATGAGAAGAGTTTATGGAAATTTTCTTTAAGTCATGATCATTAAACCCAAAGTAATATTTTTATTTTAAAATGTTAATATCTAGTGTTTATTATCAAAAGAAATTATTTTTTTCTTAAAGTTATTAAAAAATAAGTTTTTTTATTTCTTTTCATAGTGCTAAACAAGAATGAATTTCAAGAAAAGTGAAATGGCACTTAGAGCACATCAAGTGGAACATTCTGCAGAATTTCTTAAGAGGAAAGAGGAAATAAGCTCTTTGGCTTCTAAAACTCAGGAAGAATAAATTAGGTATTTTTAGTAAAGCATGTAAGTCAAATTTAATTTCCCCTACAGAGGTAGCATTATAATAATAAAATGCATTCCAAACCAAGGGACTAATAACAGCGTAACAAAAATGGCTACATTTAGTAAATGAAATATATGCAGTCCAGTGTGCCATGTAGGGGATTTGAAGTGGTCTTGGCAGGGTGAGGAAACAGATTGGGGTCTCCAAAGAAATATCCACAGAAATACTGCACTGCATGGAATGCTAAGGCCATGAGCAGAGACAATAGTTTTCCATCCAACAAATACTGAGTACCTATTATGTGCCATTTCTTCTTTAGGTGCCAAAACTGAACAAAACAAACTCCAAGTAGCTATATCCTAATTAGGAAGACAATCAGATAACCAAGGAACTGAAGTGCATAACGATAAGCAACTTACAGAAATAAATTCAGAGTGCTAAGGGAGTGTGTACAAGCATTGCTTAGCCATTGTAGGGGGATTGGGATACCTTTTCTTGTGGAAGTGATGTATGAACTGGGAATTGAGAAAGAAGTAGAATTTATCCAGAAACGATTTGTAATTCAATACAGTTAAAAGGCAGGGAAGGAGAAGAGAAAAAAAAAAAAAAGGAAAGCAAAATTTAGTGGTTAAAAAGGGACATGGCTGGAAAAATGGCAGCATCAGGTGTCTGGACCACAGATTTCTGAAGGCCTTCAGTCTTCTTTCTTTGGCTTCATCTTCAGAGTGACTAGGATCTTGCCAACCCAAATCAAAAGAATGAGAAGAAATGGAGGAAGAGAAAGCAAATTTGCAGCTCTAACTAACAGCTTTTCAGATGTATTTTGGCTCTTAATCTACTCGCTGGAAACCCTTAAGAGGCAAAACGATGCAGGAGGAATGGAAATTGAGGAGTTCAGAAAACCTAGGCTTTTTTATTTATTTTGCTTTTTCACACCAACACTGAAGATTACTTGCTATGTAACATTTGACAAATTACAATTTTTTTATTGTCATTTATTTTCACCTAAAAAATAGGGATAATATACCTCTTCCCAAGGTTGTTCTGAGAATCAAATAGATGTGAGACTGCTTTGAAAAATAAGTATGTGTTATTTAGACACAAACCATTATTATTTAGCACAGAGGTTCCCAGATTTCTCTTGCCTGATTCAAATCCATTTACATGCGTATCAAATGTAGAGTCATGCTCACCTCTCTCCTCCTTATAGGGCCTATCAGAATCTGGAGTAGGATGAAGCAGGAGAGAAAAATCTACATTATATTGACAAAAATCCATTTCTATAAGGCTATGATCACAGTGAAGGAGTGCTGCTTCTTCCACAAAACGCCCTGAGGTCAAGCCTGTCTATATAAATAAGATCATAAAACAGAAGTGCACTCAGATTTCAAGAACAGAAATGGTAAGAGTAGGAAAGAGGGCAAGATAAATTTTTCTGAGTAAGCATACGATACTGCACAAATCCACTGCAGCAATTAGTTGAGCCTATTAATGCCACAGTACCTGATCTAGCTGCCCAGAGCAATACACCTGCATTTAATGGAATCACAGCTGGAAGGCTTTTGAAACTAATTATAGGGCACCTTGACAAGAGGCATTTTAAGCCATTGAAATATGTTTTGTGACTTCTGCCAATATAACCCATACATACCTTGCTAGTTATGTTTGTAAAAAGTAGGTGGCATTTTGCTTGCATAATTGGGAGGCAAATCCCAGTAATTATCTTTCCAAGCCACCCAAAGCTTCAGGTTATTTTTGTGACCATATATTTATGATCTTTCAGTTCTTCTGTAATTCAAATATTTTATCCAAAATCAGTTCCATAAAAATTATATGTAGTTTGTGATTTTAAATGCTGTGTATCCCTCATATTGAAGAGTTTGTTGTTTTTTGTTTTTTTCTTTTTAATTTCAGCCTTGATTTTCTTTTAAGTTGGTGCTCCTCAAACCTGGCTTTGCATCAGAATCACTCAGAGAATTTTTTAAAATACTGATTCCTAGACACTACTTCTGGTGACTCTGATTTTGTTTTGAAACTGGAAACTTGTATTTTTTAGAAGCATCTCTAGTATTTTGATGCCAGATTCAGAAATAATTACTATTGTTCTCACAATAAGCACTCCAATGATGTGCAACAAGAAAACTGTTGTTCTTTAGAATGATCATTCCCAATTAGGCACCTTTCCTTCCTTATGTCCAGTTGTTAGAGAAGACTATATCTTCTGCTTCTTCCTTATAATAACAGAAAAAAGCTAAATGGCACTTGCCTCCTTAGGAAAGTATCACCAAAAACTACCACAATCCTGAAATCTCTCTCAATAATCATCTGTTGTAAGGCGAAAACCCTCTTGAATTAAAATTGCTTTAATAGTTAGGACTCTTTGGTATTTTGGTAATAAATCCCCATGGAAAAAAGTCTCTGATTTAGATTAGTAAAGTGAGATTCTGGTGTGAATATAAGAAGTCTCAAAGTTCTCCCAGATTCCATTTGTGCCTTTATGGTCCCCTGGTGAGTTTTATCACTGGGTAGAATTCACAAACCAAAAAGAAAAAAAAAAAAAAAAAAGAAAAGCATTTCACACGGTGAACTTAACAAGAAAAAACAACTACCTTATAGAAAACAGATGGCTAGTGATACTAAAGCCGAAAGGCTGTAAGCTGTGTCTTCAGCCTGTTTTTCCATGCTTTTATAAATTGGCAGAAAAAATTTCTTACATTTCACTAAAAGGGGCACAGCCCATAAATGATTTGCTAAAGAAATCTGAAAATCCATGTTTTTCAATAAGAAATATGTAAAATGTTTGAAAACTGACTTTTTCAATGAGGATTTTTCAAGCTTCTATTTTGAGAGATGATTCTGGGACATTCCTTGAATTATTCAGAAATGAAGAGAAAATGGTGTAAATAAAATAATAATTTTATGTCAAATTTCCTTTTTTCTCATCTTTTAAAATCTCTCTTTTATGTGCAAAAGCTACTAAGTACTAGGTGACATTTACTTTTGTAAATCACCTATTTGATTTCAAAAGGGACAAGTTATAGTATATGATTTAGGAAATCATTTTCAAATTAGGAATTGAAGAGCAACTTATCTGTATCATACACCCATTTAAACTTCATCCATATTAAGATTTAGGGGAAGAGGTTGGATTATAATTTAGCCATTTACCAAATATACATATTATGCAGCTACATTAAAGACTGTGTGGTGGGAGGTTTACCGTAATATAAAGTTTATGCCCTCATGTGGCTTACACTTGTTTGAAATTGTGCTCTCTTAATGGTTCTGCCTGCAGCAGTTATAAATTATATGTGCATATGTGACCTTGAAGCAAAGGAAGATGAAATAAATTAATAGTTAGCTAAAAATGTCTGTATTGTGATATTCTAGAAATCTTTTTGGCCATAGAACTAAAATCTTTTTCCCTCCTTATATTCCTTCAGTTTGATTCAACAAAAATGCATTTTCTGTCTTCTCCATGCCAGACGCTGCCCTGGATTGTGGTGATAGAGCAACGGACAAACACATTCCTGAATACTTTTATTTCTGAAAGAAACAGTCTGGTCTAACTTCACATGAGAATTTTCCTTCCTTTAGTAATTTGTGGGAAGATGGAAGTATTTTGTGGTTAGAACCTATGAGTATGCTTTTAGACAATTTACTCCAAATCCTTTTAGTCACTGAGATATTTTAAGAGGTGAGTCTATGAAATAGACTTCTAGAAGTAAGTGTCCGTCAGGATTTGAGTTTTGATATACAGCCTCTACAAATTTATTTACTGATTTATTTAACAATGATATTTGAGCACCTAATATGTGCTCAATTTAAAAGGGCATTTACTTGTAAAAACACTAATCGTATTTATTCCTAATTTTTGCTTTAATAGCTAGGCTACTCTCCACTGAAGCAGGGTATCTGTGTGTTGTTCATAGCTATACCCCTTACACCTAGCAAGGGATCTAGGACATAGTGGGTCTCCACTGTAGCCACATGAACTAAAAGGGAAATGAGGAAATAAAATCAGAGTATTGCCACCATATTTAAATAGCCACCTTGGCTCTGAAAAGATTTCAAACAGATCTAGCTAGCATCTAGTATCTCTTCTACACAGATAAGTTTCCATTCCATTTTATAAATGAAATATTAGAGTATAAACCAGTCTACAAACCTACCTTTTACACAAGTGCCTGTGAAAAATTTAGTTTATAAAGCCCAAGTCACATCACAAATGCTTAATATATTTATTTTTATTTATTCAACACATTATTGACTACCTTCTATATCTTAGGCACCATATCAATGTTAGAAATATAAGTTTTAACAGACAGAAAAGATTTAGTCCTTAAAGAGCTTATATTCTAGCGGAAAGAAACAGGAAATAAGCAAATATTATACTTACTAACCATACAATATGTCTAGTAGCAAGAAGTGTTACCAAAAAATTCAGCAAGGTAAAGACAAAGAGCGCCAGGAGAAAAGTGAACTGAGTGGAGAGTGGGGACTGGGCTTAATTTTGAATAATCAGGGACAAGCTCACAAATAAAGTAGAATTTGAGCAGAGACCTGAGGGAAACAACATGGTATTTTCAAATGACGATTCTTATTGGAAGAAATGTCATCTTTAAGTCCTGTCATCATGATGCCGCATATCTACAACTATCTGATCTTTGACAAACCTGACAAAAACAAGAAATGGGGAAAGGATTCCCTATTTAATAAATGGTGCTGGAAAAACTGGCTAGCCATATGTACAAAGCTGAAACTGGATCCCTTCCTTACACCTTATACAAAAATTAATTCAAGATGGATTAAAGACTTAAATGTTAGACCTAAAACCATTAAAATCCTACAAGAAAACCTAGGCAATACCATTCAGGACATAGGCGTGGGCAAGGACTTCATGTCTAAAACACCAAAAGCAATGGCAACAAAAGCCAAAATTGACAAATGGGATCTCATTAAACTAAAGAGCTTCTGCACAGCAAAAGAAACTACCATCAGAGTGAACAGGCAACCTACAGAATGGGAGAAAATTTTTGCAACCTACTCATCTGACAAAGGGCTAATATCCAGAATCTACAATGAACTCAAATTTACAAGAAAAAAACAAACAACCCCATCAACAAGTGGGCAAAGGACATGAACAGACACTTCTCAAAAGAAGACATTTATGCAGCCAGAAAACACATGAAGAAATGCTCATCATCACTGGCCATCAGAGAAATGCAAATCAAAACCACAGTGAGATACCATCTCACACCAGTTAGAATGGCCATCATTAAAAAATCAGGAAACAACAGGTGCTGGAGAGGATGTGGAGAAATAGGAACACTTTTACACTGTTGGTGGGACTGTAAACTAGTTCAACCATTGTGGAAGTCAGTGTGGCAATTCCTCAGGGATCTAGAACTACAAATACCATTTGACCCAGCCATCCCATTACTGGGTATATACCCAAAGGACTATAAATCATGCTGCTATAAAGACACATGCACACGTATGTTTATTGCGGCACTATTCACAATAGCAAAGAGTTGGAACCAACCCAAATGTCCAACAACGATAGACTGGATTAAGAAAATGTGGCACATATACACCATGGAATACTATGCAGCCATAAAAAATGATGAGTTCATGTCCTTTGTAGGGACATGGATGAAACTGGAAAACATCATTCTCAGTAAACTATCGCAAGGACAAAAAACCAAACACCGCATGTTCTCGCTCACAGGTGGGAATTGAACAATGTGAACTCATGGACACAGCAAGGGGAACATCACACTCCGGGGACTGTTGTGGGGCTGGGGGAGTGGGGAGGGACAGCATTAGGAGATATACCTAATGCTAAATGACGAGTTAATGGGTGCAGGAAATCAACATGGCACATGGATACATATGTAACAAACCTGCACATTGTGCACATGTACCCTAAAACCTGAAGTATAATAATAATAAAAAAAAAAGTGATATCAAGTTCTTTCTTGGGTTACCAGAAATAACTTTGACAGCTAAGTGAATTGTAAAGTTCATAAAATGGAACAATGAGTTTCTTTGCCTAGGTAATTTCCCAGCAAATAAAATGCAAAGCATCAAAAAGGTTTTTTTCTTCTTAAACTGCTCAAGCCATTGTAAAAATTTCACGAAAATATGAAATTCGCTGAGAAAATTTAACATTTGCTTAATTTTTTGGGTGAAAAAAAATGTCTTAATGAATTAGGCTTAAGAGACCACAGACAATCAGGATACATTACTGGACAAAAAATGTAGGGTCCAACGTTTACTTTGAGATGCCACTGGACATTGAAAATTTCTTTGAGCAAAAACAGCAACTAGGCCTGGAGCTCAATAACAGCTCTGTCTGGACCCGAAGGAGGGAAAATATGTGATAATTTTTTGTGTAATTAGGCTTCAGGAAAACACACTGATGGTACCCTAATGAAATATGCATTAAAAAACTGAATTGTTGAAAAGAACAAATATGTCAGGTATGATTCAATTAGTTTTAGAGTTCCTCTAAGAGAATTGCTTCATATACATAACTTTCATGTTTCTCCATATACATAACTTTTAGCTAAATTTACCTCTCATACTTGTTAAAACAAATTAGAGGAGAAAGAAAGAAATTATACGTGTAAATTGGTAATTACGTATTTCTCATAAGAATACTTAAATATTTCAAACAAGGCAATTCTATGTAATGTAATTGATAAAATGTGAATACTGAACTTTGGGCTAATTCAGAAGCTGACAGATTTTGATTATAAGGTATCTATTAATTCATCCACTGAGGTTCATATTTTGATTGTCTTGTATTAAAATGTCTGTTCTTTGAAAAAATAAGTCATTGAGTTGTATGGACATGTAATTAAACATAGTCATGGCAAAGTTCCCTGACCTCAAGTGGCCAGAATAGCCACGTTTTGCATCTATTTTTATGATACGTAATCATGGTCTAGTTTTTAGAGACATAAGTAGAAGTTTCCTACCACATCAACATTCCAAAATAACAGTATCATTTTGGTACAGACAACTTCAGAAAATCAGAGAAGAAAAAAGGGAACTTGTTTTTGGAAAGGTTACAAACCTGATTTTACATCTTTCTTTTAATTTCTGTTAAACAGAGAAAATGAACTTTGTGTATTTAAGGGAGCTGCATAGACTTATTAGCCCTGGCTGTAGATATTAAGTAAAAACTATCTTAACTTTATAATAATTTGAATGTACTTTTATTTAAATCAAGTATCTTTAGTATCTTTGGAAAAGAAGAATAGTATTGAAAAACAATGAGTGAAATTCAAATAACCAAATCACAATGTATAAGAAAAAAAGATGCATTTCATGTAGTTTTTAACAATTCATCTCATTTATTGTCAAAATTAATAAAACAGGCTGGGTTCAGTAGCTTACGCCTGTAATCCCAGCACTTTGGAAGGCCGAGGTGGGTGGATCACTCAAGGTCAGGAGGTTGAGACCAGCCTGGCTAACATGGTGAAACCCCGTCTCTACTAAAAATACAAAAATTATCTGGGTGTGGTAGTGCACACCTGCTGTCCCAGCTACTCGGGAGGCTGAGGCAGGAGAATTGCTTGAATCCAGGAGGCAGAGATTGCAGCAAGCTGAGATCACGCCACTGCACTCCAGCCTAGATAACAGAGCAAGACTCCATCTCAAAAAGAAAAAAAATTAATAAAACAATATTAATTGAGTGTTACCTGGCTGGATGTTTTGGAAATAACAGTTGGAGAGATATAAGCAATTTCTCAGGGATAAAGAAGTTGAATATAGGATGTGCTTGGGAAGCAGCGTAGCGTAGAGATTAGTTTGAATTCAGTAACAGGAAAACCAATCTCTACACTACTGCCCGAGCACAACCTTTTTTTTTTTTTTTTTTTTTTTTTTTTATAGTCTTGCTCTGTCGGCAGGCTGGAGTGCAATGGCGCAATCTCGGCTCAATGCAACCTCCACCTCCCGGGTTCAAGTGATTCTCCTGCCTCAGCCTCTGGAGTAGCTGGGACTACACCACCTGCCACCACGCCTGGCTAATTTTTTGTATTTTTAGTAGAGACGGGGTTTCACTATGTTGGCCAGGATGATCTCGATCTCTTGACAGTGTAATCCACCCACCCCGGCCTCCCAAAGTGCTGGGATTACAGGCGTGAGCCGCCACGCCCGGCCTATTCAACTTCTTTACGAAAGAAAGAAGTTCTTTGTGGAATACATGCCAGAGGGTGTTGGCTGCCTTTAATCAGACATCTTGAACATCAACTAACAGCATTGCATTTACTTGGTTGATAGTGGTAAGGATGGCATGAAGTCTTTTCCTTCGTTGAGCTGCGAAATGGAAAAAGAAAGACTGAATCTTCTGAGATTACAGAATGAACTAAGAGAGTCAGGCAGGAGAGAAAGATTCCATGCAGCAAGCCAGTCAGGTGTTCATTACTCTGGGCCTAATGTAAATTGAGAAGGGTCCATCCTTACAACAGAGGGGAAGAAAAGAAAAAGAAGCTAGAGAGACTGCTTCACCAACCAAGTGTTAATGACAGAATCAGAGGAGTTCAGAAGTTATGTTTCATACAAGAAAAAGATTTTTAAAGCACCATATACTGCTTTGAATGACTATTTTAGTTTTCCTTCAGGTGTTTATTTCTGAGTGAAGGACTGGGAAGACATACATGAAATCGCTGCCACACCCTCTGCTTGAAAATGACCATGCAGTCCAGGGAGGACACACACACAGATTTGCTCGACCCTTTATGAAAGCTCTTCTTTCACCAACAAAAAAGAAAAAAAAAATACTAAAAATGATACGCTGATTGATTTCTTTGGAATCAATACAGGTTGTTAGATCTGTCATCCTCTTCATCCCACTCTGAGAGTTATTGGTATCCTTGCCCTCCATTCTGTATTAAAGCCAGTCATGCAGAACCCTATGTCTTCTCACCAGCCAGCTGGCCTTTACAGAGTTATTTATAATCTAAGGCTGAAAATTCCTCTATATAAATATAACCTTTTGGCAATTTGCTATACTATATTTTTAAAGTACATCATTATCAGCCAAATACAGTGGCTCACACCTGTAATCCCAGCACTTTGGAAGGCCAAGGCAGGTGGATCACCTGATGTCAGGATTTCCAGACCAGCCTAGCCAAATGGTGAAACCCTGTCTCCACTAAAAATACAAAAATTAGCCAGGTGTGGTGGCACGTGCCTGTAATCCCAGCTACTCGGGAGGCTGAGGTAGGAGAATCGCTTGAACTTGGACGGTGGAGGTTGCAGTGAGTCGAGATTGCGCCACCGCACTCCAGCCTGGGAAATAGAGCAAGACTCCATCTCAGAAATAAATTTTTAAAGGTACATCATTGTCAACAGTTTTGCATAAAGCAAATTCAAAATTGATAAACTCATAGAGTAAAAAAATCCTACATGAAAATGCCTTCCTGCAATTTGAGGGTCAGCAAACAACAAACCAAGGGCAAATTTCAGGAAAATGAAACAAGTTATATCATAAATGCCATTCAAAAGAGTTGCACATACATCTCTTAAGCTTGGCTAAAATCAGGAAAATAGGGTGGATAATCAGTTTTTATTATTTAGAAAATGAAATTTCTTCTAATCCCAATTAATCTTTCATTAGTAATAACACTAGCTTCTGCATGCCTTATTAACCACATGAAATTAGTACAGACTGAGAAGTAATACAAAGCATAAATTTTAAAGCTTTGAAAAGTTATCTTGCCTTTAAGGATAGTATTCACATCTCCAGTTCATAACCTTGGGTTGGCTGGACTATGTATAACATATGTAATAAATCTTCAATTCAAAGAAAAATAATAACTTTTCTTGTTGTTATCTTTCTATTCCTATTTTCCATTTCAGCTTACATCATGGCTGCAGTCAAATAATAAAAAATGACTGGCTTAATTAAAACCACATATATTCTAACTCAAACCAACCAAATTACAAAAACAGAACCTACCACAGATGGTCATGGATTACTGGACTATTACCTCAACCCTATTAGCAACTTTTTTCTTCCTAACCTGGATATTTAATATATAATTTATAATGGAAATATTTTATGAGAAAATATTGCCACACAGTCAGTTGTGAGTTATTAAGAGTAACACACGGGCTTTGAATGCTCTATGAATCTGCAGAGTACCTATCTGGTAAAAGAAATACTGCCTAAGCTTGAAAATGAAGTACTGCAATGATTTCTGACAAATCCTACTTCTCTGTGTCATAAATATTGGTTACAAACAGTGAACTGAACAACAAAAGATAATACTCCACATGGCAGTTTATCATTCATAATCCGTAGGCTAATATCTTTCAATTGTTTCAGCTTCAAGTAGTGGCAAACACTATGTTTATATCTATACATTTAGGAAATCTCCAGATTAATGAAAAAGAACACATACTTTACAAGAGATATTAAAAGATCATTCAGTTTAAAAGGATTTTGTTTAAATTGGTAGTAGCTATAATAGTGGTTATAGGAGGAGAGGCAGCAATAGAAGCTCACATTTATTGAATACTTAATCTGTGCTATAGATTGTCCTGTTTTATATTCTTGATCTCACTTAATCCTCAATAAACAGTATCATTCCCATGAGGCAACCAACAGTAGCTCACAGCAACTCCCATCCCTCATAAGTGATAGGCCCTGGATTTGAAACAAGAGAGTGTTATTGCAGGTGTAAACCTTTTCATCAGTAAGGAGGATCAGCAAAGAAAGAGGTCCACCAGTCACATTTATTCCCTGGATGGGTTGTGGTCAGGGAGGTGTTAGAATAAAATGATTGCTAGTATGGGACCTACTGAGTTAGGCCCTGACTAAAGCTCTGTTTTCTCAGCACTGAAAGTGCAGAAACTTAATAGTTAACTCACCCTGTATTTATCAGATTAATTTTTAATGCTAATCTATGCTACACATGTTCATAGGAAATTAATTTGTGTATAAAAAGACAACATATTATTCTGCAAACCAGAAAGTTTCCAGTGAGCTAATCAGCATCTTCTAATGAAAACCTTACTGCTATATACACAAAAATACCTGACTACAAATTTACATGTATATAAATACATATTTATATATATATGTTTATATATGTATATACTTACATATATGCAAAAGCTTCATATGTGTGTATTGAGGATATAGATATTTTCTTTTACACAGGTGTGGTTACACAGGTTAACCAGGAGGTAGTTATATATACACTCACATCTGGCATCTGTATATTTTTTTCTTTTTTATAAATACATATATGTATATAAAAATACACATGTATAACAATGGAGAAATCTTGTGTTTGTATGTTTACACAGACAGTCATAAACACTATGAAATTTTATGATGCTAACAATAATGATATGGAGAGTGGGGAAAAGAGATAGTCAAATTTCCAAACCTGATCTTTTTATACTTTTTAATGTTATATTTTATAATAGTTATAATATTTTATCTTACATTTATTTTTAATACTTGGAATTAGACTTAAATTCAACCTTATTCAGGTAATCATACCGCTTTTTTCCATTTTCTTGCCATAAGTACATTGTCTTGCCAAATATATTTAGTTTGGTTCAGTTAGTAAACCATGGCAAGCTATAAACTTGCTTCACTTCCAGCTACTTACAATCTGAACTTTATATTCATTTTAATTGCTGATGGCCCAAACTTTTTATTGTCTGATAATATTCGTCATTTTGAAAAACAGAAGTCAAATGTCAAATAAAATGCTGAATCTAAACTCCATCTCTTTAGTGTAGTAGAAATCTATATTATAGATTCTATAACTACAATTATTAATCTACAACTAATAAATGTTTTCTTCGT
The DNA here is from genome assembly GCF_009828535.3 of Hylobates moloch. Classification (NCBI taxonomy): domain Eukaryota; kingdom Metazoa; phylum Chordata; class Mammalia; order Primates; family Hylobatidae; genus Hylobates; species Hylobates moloch. The sequence goes on along the minus strand of NW_026652276.1, from coordinate 53,189,463 downwards.
TCGTGTTTATTCTGAATAAAACTGGACCAATCTCTTCAAGCAAAAACACAAACATAATACATTAAATATAGCAATAGAATGTGGTTTATGGATCTTGAGTGAATTATCATTGGTCTTTTATAGGAAACGACAAGAGGCATAAAATTATCACAGAAAATAAAGTGCTACTCTTACATGAGAGATGCCTTCTGAAGTTTTGAAATCTAATAATAACATACATATCAAGGCCATGCCTAAATCCAAATTCTGTATTGGCTCATGTTACTTGATGAAGTCATTTTGTACAAGTATCAGGAAGGCTGACTTATGTTCTGATCACTATTGAAGAACACGGGATTAGAGAAATCTAAATTTAGTGAGCTGGGCTGATTTTGTACTGAAATTTTAAGTAATATTCTTTTGATGTAGTCACACATTGTGTATTAAACAAAAAATGATACTTTTCACTTAGAGAAAAATGCTTTCTCTTATCTTATTAATTTGTTAGCCATGGATCCAGGAAATATTTTCCTTTCTTCTTTACAATAGAAAAAACAGCAGCACATGGACTAGAACCTGAGCTAGCTTCTAACTGTGCAGAAGACAGTGAGCTGGGGGCGGGGACAGGTAGATGGGCTGTTGAACTGGGGCTTGTGTGATACTCAGGAAGGCTTGAACCACCATTCAGCACAAGGTGATGGATGCATAAATGATGTGTGTCTAGGATTTCTCAGACCTGGCAATTTTAAAGAGAAGATAGAAATCAGTATTTTTGGTCGGCATCTCTCAATTTTTTGATGTTAATGATGTAATTCTAATAGTTTTTCAAAGCACTGTTTGAGCCCAGGAAAATAGCTGTGTGGGACTAATCCAGTTGAGGACTCCAGGTTTAGGACATATATATATAATGGAGTCTTGCTTAGTCACCCAGGCTGGAGTGCAGTGGCCTGATCTCGCCTCACTGCAACCTCTGCCTCCCGGGTTCAAGCAATTCTCCTGCCTCAGCCTCCTGAGTAGCTGGGATTACAGGTGCACGCCACAATGCCCAGCTAATTTTTGTATTTTTTAGTAGAGATGGGGTTTCACCATGTTGGCCAGGCTGATCTCGAACTCCTGACCTTATGATCCACCCTCCTCGGCCTCCCAAAGTGCTGGGATTACAGGTGTGGGCCAACGCAACCGGCTGGGTATATTTTTAAGGTATTATTTCCAGCCTCTGTCTAGCTCTACCCTTATCTTATTTATTAATATGTCTTGATTTGCTTCTGTTTATATATCACATATAGAAAAAATTTGAGAAGAAATGCTATAAAACCCAAGGCTATTCTACTGTCTGTGTTTCCAAATATTAACTCACACATGCTTAATTGAAATATATATAGATACGTGTATATACACCTATTAGTACACACATATATATTTCCTTGCTCTGTCAGCTGACAGAATACAGAAGCAACAACTCCCAAGTAGCAATGAACACACCTAGGTCCCAGATTGTGGTTTCTGATAGCATTCTCCAATATAAGGAACAAGAGCTCTTTGAATAAATAGATGATTCTAGGACTGGGCCAATAAATGTACAAAATGAGCCTAGAATATCTTATAGTAACAGAAAGTAAAAAAGTACATACACACAAAAAAGCCCACATGATGGGGATATATCAAAGGGACACAGAATCCAACTGAAGGACTTTCCAATGGCCAAAACTGAAACAGTTTGACAAATAAAATAAGCAAAGTAGCATTCGAATATCACCAAAAATGTAAAATAAATATCTATGAGTCCATACCGATGTAAATACATACAAAATATAAAATAGAATAGGACAAATCTCCTATGCAGAATTGCAGATGATTTATGTAGCTACTCCACCCTTAAAGAGTTGAAGAGTAAGTCTCCACTCCGTAAGTAAGGACTCTATGTACATAGTGGCTTCCTTCCAAAGGGTACAGAATGGAAAGGGGAGGAAATAGCAAATTTACAGTGAAGACACAGGAAAAATACCACCCCAGACAGGTGATCAAATTTAACATCAGGCTTGGCGCGGTGGCTCACGTCTATAATCCCAGCACTTTGGGAGGCCGAGGCAGGAGAATCACTTGAACCCAGGAGGCAGAGTTTGCAGGGAGCTGAGATCACGCCATTGCACTCCAGCCTGGGCAACAAGAGCGAAACTCCCTCTCACAAATTAATTAATTAATTAATTAAAGTTTAGCATCAGTAATAATAATTCATGTTGATAGTTGAGAATGGCACTTTACCTCCTCCCAACACCCAGAACTCCAGTCTAATCATGAAAACAAAAATCATGCACATCCTAATTGAGGGACATCATACAAAATATCAGGCCAGTACTCCTGAAAATTGTCAAAATCCTAAAAAGCAAGGAATGTCTGGAAACTGTCACAGCCAAAAGAAGCCTAAGGAGACATGCCAACTAAATGTAATATGGGATCCTGTGTGGGATCCTGGAACAGAAAGAGGTCATTAGGTAAAAAACTAAGAAAATCTAACTATAGTATGACTCTAGTTAATAGTAAAATATCAATATTGGCTTATTCGTTGTGAATGTAAGATGTTAAGAGGAGGGAAAATTGGGTCCAGATTATTTGAGAACCCTTTGTACTATCGTTACAATTATTTTGTAAATTTAAAACTTCTAAAATTAAAAAGTATATTTTTAAAGTGACCAGATGTTGGCTGGGTGTTGGCTCACGCCTGTAATCCCAACACTTTGGGAAGCGAAGGCAGGCAGATCACGAGGTCAGGAATTCGAGACTAGCCTGGCCAATATGGTGGCACCCCGTCTCTACTAAAAATACAAAAATTAGCTGGGCATGGTGGCGCGCACCTGTAGTCCCAGCTGCTCAGGAGGCTGAGGCAGAAGAATCACTTGAATCCAGGAGACAGAGGTTGCAGTGAGCCAAGATGGCGCCGCTGCGCTCCGGCCTGGGCGACACAGAGAGACTCCATCTCAAAAAAATAAAAAAATAAAAAAGTGATCAGATGTTAAATCATGTTCAAAATACAATTGGTTAGCATTTCTATAATTCTCTAGTTATAAAAATCAAGAATAAAAATAAGAATCAAAGTGTAAAATATGTATTTATACCAAAATAATGACACTTTAACATATGTACATACATCATACGATACCACATAGGGCAGAAAATAAAACTAATATTTTCCAGCAATTGTAAACAGAAAAAACATGCCCAGGGCCTCAATGCAGAACAGAGCCCTCTGATTCTACATTGTCTTTTTTCCTTTATCTTAAGCAGATTAGAGGACTCTTCTGAACATTAATACATTTTAAACGTGGAAGCACATTTGGCATTATATTATAAAACAAAGATATGTTTATAGACCAGAAATTTAAACATAGAGACACCATTGTGTTTCAACAAAGCTTATAATAAAAATACAGAAAAATCTGTGTATGTATATGCGCATATATATATAGAAAGGAAGAAAGAGAACAGGGAAGTTGATCTTTATTCAAAATGTACAATGCTACAGTTACAGCTTTACATTTCCTTACTATTTCCCTTTTAGGTTATTATCTGTATCCCCTCCTCTTCTTTTTATTAAATCTTATTTCTCATTGTAGAGGCTTAATGTATACTAAGAAAAACAGTTTCTAGTATCAGAAGACATAGCTCTAGTAATTACCATCAGGGAGAACTTAAGTAATATATTTTTCTAAGGCTCAGTTTTTCCAAATTAAGAATTAGTTTTAATAATTCTTATTGCAAATGAAATGGATAAATTACATGAAAAAAGCATTTTAAACTATTAAGCACTACACAGATATTACTTGTTAATTAACCTAGATTCAAATATTTTATTCTAAAATATATTAAAATTTTCACCTTGCCCACTTAAGATTTAAAAATACTTTAATGATAAAATCAGCATTCTTTTATTAAAAGGAATTATAAAATAGCCGGATGTATTCCTTTTAATGGAGATGTGCTTTCAGTGAGGTATTCTGGGAAATGAAGCAGGACTTTGACAGGCAGTGATGGGGCTGGGCAATATGAGCTGAGGATTCCCCATGGTCTGGTAAGGAAGCCAAGTTGGAAGTTAGTGTGCAGTAGACCAGTTAAAAACATTGGTGAATTAATATGCGTAAGGTTACCATTAATAATAATAATAAAGACCGTCTAGTATTTACTTTATTCAAGGCAGTTTTCAGATGTTATCTGATAAATGCTCATGACTATTGAAGGTAGAAATTATTTGCCTATTTTCCCTTATTACATATAAAGGGATTGGGGTTCACAGGGGCAAAATGATTTCACTGGCAGTGAAAAGTCAGTTTTCAGAGCCTTATCTTTGCAGATGCATTCTTTCTATTACTGTAACGAAAGACTATGCTGAGTATATATTAATATGTATAATTATCTGACTGGGATAATTTATTTATGGCTCCGGTTAAAGATTTCCTCTTACCAAATAATATAAAATAAGTTCATATTTTAAACATAGAGAGATGTCTTCTGAAGTTTTGAAATCTAATAATAACATACATATCAAGGCCATGCCTAAATCCAAATTCTGTATTGGCTCATGTTACTTGATGAAGTCATTTTGTACAAGTAGCAGGAAGGATGACTTATGTTCTGATCACTATTGAAGAACACGGGATTAGAGAAATCTAAATTTAGTGAGCTGGGTTGATTTTGTACTGAAATTTTTAAGTAATATTCTTTTGATGTAGTCACACATTGTGTATTCAACAAAAAATGATACTTTTCACTTAGAGGAAAATGCTTTCTCTTATCTTATTAATTTGTTAGCCACGGATCCAGGAAATATTTTCCTTTCTTCTTTACAATAGAAAAAACAGCAGCACATGGACTAGAACCTGAGCTAGCTTCTAACTGTGCAGAAGACAGTGAGCTGGGGGCATGGGTCATGTAGTTAATGTAAGTTTTAAAGTTAGCACACTTATTTCCCAACTTCCCCCAAATTCTTGAAATTTACTAATGCTACGTCAAAATAGCGAAATGCACTGTTAAATTTCTTCCAGATTCTTAAGGTGTATTCTGACCTAAAAAATTAAGTGAACAGTCCTTTTAATAGGATCAAGGAGTTTATAGAATTTAATAGGGAAGCCATCTCTTTTTCACGTGAAGAAATCCAATTCTGTATATTTCACTTGCATGATTTGATAACGAAGTGTATGTCAAGGATGAAAAGACTAAAGGTTGAGCTTCATCAAACTAAGGAAAAATATTTAAGATGTTTTATGGATAGTAATTTTATAAATAATGTCAAATTCTTTTCTGGAATTTCCTATGCCTATGGTGAGAGATAATATAAATCTGATATAATCAAGAGCTAGATTTTTTCCCTGTTATATGTAAATGTAAACATTGTATAGACTTCATAAGTTATCATTGGAATGGATACAGATTATTCCAAAATATTTAAAGTTTAATCTATATGTTTTCATGTTATGATTGACAATAATTTTAAACAAAAATGTTTTTAATAATAAAATACTTTTTAGTGCAAAACAAGATTACTCTTCGAACTAGGTATATTTAAACATCTATACTTCCCCTGAAAATCCTTGTTTTTCAATTTCTAAAATAAATGCTTAACATTTATGATATATGTATACCATAGATTATATTTTCCATACTGCAGCCAACTAGCTCACCATAATTATAAATGTTTTATATCTGTGCATATCATTTACCAATATTTATGTGTTTTGTTATACTAAAATCTATTTTGAATCAATTATTCCCTTTCTTAAACTTTCATTTTAAATCAACCTCAGATTTAACAAGCTATATAGTTTTCTCTATTATCCATATAAGCATATAACTTACAAATACAAAATGTTGTGTGCTACTTGAAATTATCTCATGTACTAGTAGTGACTAGTGTCACTCATAGATCATAGAATTCCAGAGTGTGGGTAATTTATAAAGTTAGCTGATACCATAAAAATTATGAGAAAATTGTAAATTGAGGAAATTAAATGGTACTATAATAAAAATAATACTTTAAACCTATACCGAGGAGATAGCTTAATGCCACCTTAACACTATGTACTTGCTTTATTTATACGAATGCACTATACAGACTTAATAATTGAATGCACTTATTAAGCACTCAATAAATGGTAGCCTTAATGATTATCATTATATTAGTGAATGTCCACTAAAGAATATAATTTAAATGCTTATTATCTTATGCCCACTCTATAAAGTTAACCAAAAAATTCTCTCCATATTTTACCTTAATTAATTTTTGTTCATTCTGCTTTTAATAGGATAGACATCCTTCAGATTTCTTTGTACTATGATTACCCTGCAATCTATCTTAAACATAGCTATCAAAACTTCTTCTTAAATGGCCCTTCAATTGTGTCACCTTTCTCAAACCTCAGCAATTGCCCTCAGTCACACTCTGGCCCAATAATAACTTCATCCTCACCTTTAGAGTTGTGTCATTTTTTTTTTCACTCTGGTTGTTGTTCATACCTTACAAATCTCATCGACTGCTTTTTGACCTACTTGACTATTCTCTGAGCTATTCATTCTCTTAAATATTATTTTTATATACCAATGAAAAATCTACATTCTTAAGTATTTTCCACATTGGCCATGACTGTTCAATCTCTCTCCTAATGCATAACAAATAAATTTCTAGGTGCTTAGCCTCTAGCTTCATGCCACACAGAGTATGCAGTGTTAGCTACTTCAAAAGCCACCAAGCCGCCTTGACTTGCCTGCATTATCTATATCACTGTTTGGAGGGCTGTTGTATATTGTTTGCAGTTTATACACTTCATAAAGACTCCAACTGAGGGGGCCAGTGGGAAATGACATTAAATCCAAGCTCTCCTGGTCATACTATGAACCCTAGCTTGGGGCTGTATCTATTGGAAGAAGGAATGCCTTTTATTTTGCTCCTGTCCACTTGCCTAGGGTCACCCGGAGGTGGCACTGTTTTCTATTTCAGACAAAAGTCACCCAGAGGTGGCACTGTTTTCTATTTCTATTTCTAATGTTATTTCAGACAAAAGGTGTATAAAGGCCTACTCTAACCCTGTAATTAAGGTCAATATTTCCCATTGTAAAATTTTCTGCCTAACGTAATCCCATCCTAATACAGTCTCTCTCATGTCCTCTATTAGAATGAGGCTTCTTCGATGGCATTAATGAAGTATTAATTCGACAACTAGGTTCTAAATATCCATTGTGCCCATTATACTATGATTACAAAACATATAAACAATCTGTTACCAAACAACTCATACTCTGATTAGGGAGCTAAGCCCATGCATGAAACTTTTAAACAAATACATACCTTGCTTTGGTGTGAAGTCTTCCAAACAATGAAAGAGAGGCATGTGGAGGTTAGAATAACTAGAGAAGACTTCACAGGGGAAACAGGTCTTAAACTGGACTTTGAAAAAGGAGTAAGATATTACTAGACTGTAGGAAGAAATGAAGACATTATAACAACATAAAAAAATTCTACAAGTGGTATATCATATGTATTATGTGTTCAGTCTTTAAAAAATATATAGCTGCAGAACTGGAATTCTTAAAGAACTAGACATTGTAATGAAGATTAATATATTGGGATTGCCAGGGTAGAATTTTAAGTTCAATCTGTTTCCCAGATCTTTAGGGGAGGAAAAAAAAGAAACAACGTAGTGTTTGTATTTATCATCTGCAAACCAGATGGTTATGGCAAGGGGTGTGGACATTCAAACACATTCTTTCCTGCAAGAAACCATGTTGCTGTGATGCAAGACTCTTGGGCCTCTGAAAACAGTGAACATAAAAGTACTTGAGAATTTTCTGAACAATTCAAAAACTCAAAAGACAGACAAATGAAAGAGAAAAAAAAAGGTACAGTTTGACACACAGTTTCAGTAAACAAGTACATAGTTGGGAATTTGCTTAGTTTTACCTAGTTAGGAGAGCACAAGTTTTGTTTTTTGGCAAGAATCTTCTCAAAGGAGAGGGGAGAAAAACAATCAGTGTTTATTTATTGTAAATTTTGAATTAGAGAACTGGTGTGTGTTTGTATAGTCATGTATGTTAGCTTCATAAGGACACTATAGGTTGCAGTATCCTTGTTGTAACCATACAATGCTGAATGAGTGAGAACAAACAAAAATATATGTGCATACATATATATATGTTATATGTATATGTTATATTTATATATTTTTCAAGACTAAAAAAATCCGTTTGCCAGCTTCTTGAATTAAAAAATACGTACATTTTATATATACACTTTTATCAGAGTTTTTTAATCCTAATGAACTGGGAAGATGATAAGTGCTTATAATTCCAACAAATAATGTGAAACACCAGATGCACTAAACCAGTCAGCATGAGTAGAACATCCTGAGCAGTAAGCACAGTTGGGGCACTAAGCAGGCCTGACTTGCTAATGTAGATGAAGAATTCTCCATTTGGTTCTGAGTGGGAACAGATGCTTCATATCTTTTAGAAAGGAAATTACATTCTACAGAAGAGGAACTCAACACTGCCAAATTAATAAGATGAGAGATTTCATCATCTCCTGGAATACATTAGCATGAAATTTTCCTCTTGTTCCAATGATCCTTTCTGAAGTAGCCCTTCTTAGAGTTTAGAACCTCATGGAAGGCCGAGCTGACCTAGTCCACAACCAGAATTGCCTTCAGAGCATTCAAAATACTTTCTTAATTCCTATATGTATGGAACAGTAGAAGCCATGAGTGTTTCCATGTTTGTATAAAAACTTCCTTACTTCAGACTCTGAGTAAGTGGGATTTGAGAACACAGAAGGATTCTTGCACTTAGAAAGGGTTAGAAATATGACATGGGAACTACACATCCAATAAAAATTTTACTTAAATGAGTAAAGTAATATGAAAAGTTGCACAAGTCAGGAATTAAGAATTATATATTTCTTGACCATCTTTTTCTTTTTGTTTATTTTTTACATGGATTCAAGGCAGCGTTCACTGAATTTCCTATTTAAATAGTAAAATATAGTAATGCAAATATACTATAATTCACTAAAATAATACAACTAAGCTGAAAATATAAAATATTCACTTGCATAACCCCAAATATCTATTGAATATCTAATTTACAATTATGTATTGCTATTTGGATCACACACTAAAACTTCATGAACACAAAAACCTGACCTGCAATTTTCTTGCTATATAATCAGTGTCTGTTATATTGCCTAGATCATTCTGGGCTCTTTAAAAACTATGGTCAATTAATGAGCTGAAGAAGATCTTATTCAGAAGGATTTTTATTGGGCAAATACCATATTTTAAATAAAAATACATACTTTTCTAAGCTACTTAGAGTATAGGGGAGACCCATATAATAGGTGAAACCAGACTACAAAAGTATATGAGATAAGGCATAATTATTATTTTCTGAGAAGGAAAAAAAGGAGAAAATAGATAGATAGTCCTTAATACTGTGATCCTTCTTTAGAACCAAAAATCTTCAGTTAAATTATTAAATTTCCAAAAACTTGACATGAGTGGAGTTTGCCGTGCACATGAGTGAGGTAATGACTCTCACACCTGGACTCATACAGAGCAAGACAGTAGAATTACATTGAAGGCAAGGACCAAAGATTTAGGAAGATTACATGCAATTTAACTGAAAAGGCACCTACAGCTAACGTCCTGATTAGAATGATAATATCTTAATGACATTGAATGGATGAACAATGAAGGAAATGGGAAAGGTATTCCAGAAAGATCTGGGAGAAGGTACAGTTGAGAAATTTTACCATTTAGTAAGAACTGTACTACAAAAGAAAAGAAAAAGTTCAGTGGGAAGTGAATGAAGATAGAATAATTAGGGATCAGATTATGAAAGGCATAGGTTGTTAAACTAAAAAATATGAACCTTACTTATTCTATGGGCTACAGGGACACTTTTTAAGCAAAATTATCTAAATAGTGTACAACAAGAAAGAAAATGAAAACATTTGATAAAGTATAAAGAAGATGAATTTATATTGTAATCCCATCGTAAACATATAGAATACATATTGGAGTACAAGAATACAGATGATTACAGACATCAGTTTGCCAAAATTGGATTTTCCGAGTCTAGGCAGACTTGAGCAGGAATTGATGCAAGTTGTATCATGGGTGCCCACTTCCGTCTACTCAATTCACAATGATTAAGCCTAGCATTTGGCAAGAAAAAAGGAATGCCATATAAAATAATTTAATTTTAGTAAATGGAACTTAGGAAAATCTGGCCATTATTTAAAAAGAAGTAAAAAGAAATAGTTTAAAATAAAATGAACCACAGGACGTCTGGAGACTATTTTAAAATACATCATTAGAAGCCCAAGATGAATTTTTTGTCATGAATCACAAAAACAAGCCAGATGCATTAAAAAATGCTTTCACAGCAAACTATTACAGTAAAAGCTGCCTTCATAGGAAGAAACAAGCATCTAAATCAAATTTTCCCAAGTCAAGGAAGAAAGGGAAGCCTCTAAAATTTGACACGTCAGACATAACTGGAAATTAGACCAGAAAAAGATTTGTGAAACTATCTCACAAGTAACTTCAAAGCCAACAATAAGAAGACCCTTAAAAATGTCAAACAGAGGAAGGAATCCAATTCCAGAATCCAAAGAAATCCTAAATATAAAATTGTATTATTGGGGGAATACTAAAAGAATAGTTAGTTCTTTTCTCTTTTAATGTATTCATTTGACTATTTCAACACCTAAACTACATATTAAATTATGTGTGTCCAAAACACTGGATCAAATTGCCAAAAACGTGGTTATATTTGACACAGATAAATACCTAAGATGCTATAACATCTACACAAAAATTATGAAAAAACGTAAGGGTTAAATGTTGAACAGTAAGCCAAGACATATGACCTGCCAGTAACAAATTAAGCAAACCAGAAAAGACAAGTTGTCAATATGATCCCCATTCATAAAGACAGAATTAAGTGAAGACCCTGGAAATCTAAGGTTTACTTCCAACCAGGTGATCTGGTGGAATCTGTTACAAAGGAGAGAATAACTATGTTCTTAACACAATACAACTCACAGAGGAACCATGGTCCTGGGAGGGAAAATGATGCTTGAATACTTGTATGACTAAGTTCATACAAAAACTGCTTGAAGATTGAATCACCATGGGATTTTGAAAGATGTTCTAACATGCATAAGGAGCTGTCTTAGAGTCAAGAAACAAGTAAAGACCAAAAAAATATTTCTTCAGGTGGAAAAGTTCAAATACTGAGGCCTTCCTAGGACTACAGTGCTATAACGTCTCTAGAAAAAACATTACCCAGAGAATGTTCTGGGCTTACAGATAATATCAGAGTGCTTCTTTACCTTGCAGTCCATCTACATGCCTTAACTAATACCCCAGGGCCCCAGCAAAGTCCCAAGGGTAAGAAAGTAGGTGGAGAAGGAGGAAGAGAAGCTTTATCTCCTCTCTGATGGTCCTGAGACTCTACCAAATGAGTTGGTGGAGAATTTCTTGAGGATTTTATCATAGATCCTTAGAACCATTTCTGGATTATCCTAAACTTCAGGCATCAAAAAAATGTCAATGATTATCATTAAAAAGGGCCATGATGCTCTTAGTATTAATAGAAAAATGACAAATGAACTTCTTTGTGGAAAATATACTTGCATTCACAAAAAATTATTTTACTATTCACTGGGGGGAGGGGAATCCAAATTTCACTTAGATGACAAACTATATTGTGATGGGAAAGACCCAGAAAAATGATCTCAGAGTTTTTGCACAGTCATACTTTGAGATAGCCAAGCAAAATGCTAGTTTTATAGGTCAACAATTATTTGTCAAGAAAAAAAATACACATATATATAGTAGTAACTGACACTTAAAGTCATAATATGGGTGGGTTAGGAAAACGTCATGTGGCACAAGTTGACACATGTAAGAAAAGACACATAGAGGTGGAAAGAATCAAGCAAGGGGCAACCACAGGCCCAAGGGAGGTAAGGACTCTGGATGAATCCATGCAGAAGACACAGGTCTTCTAGCCTGGGAAGATTAAACCGAGAAGAGTGTGATAGGCCAGGGAAGTCTACTAAACTGTGAAGGGTGTGAATTGAGACTTAAAAGATATAAAAAGAGGATTAAGAAGAGAAAAACATTATAAAGTTAGTAATAAACATGAATCAATATTGCCCTCCAATAGGGTGTCAGAAAATTATGAAATGCTGTAACAATCAAAAAGACTTAGCTAAACCTAGGAATGCATATTCTAGAATCATAGATTTAGGTGAATCTTCATTTTTCCATAAAGCACAAATTTAATCTCATATATGGAGTTACAGACCATTGCCTTAACCAAAAATGGAAATTCCCAAAATATATTAGTGGTCATTAAGCTCATTTTAATGTTGACATGGTCTTCAACATGAAATACTGATTGTGGCCGGGTGCAGTGGCTCATATCTGTAATCCCAGCACTTTGGGAGGCCGAGGCAGGTGGATCACTTGAGGTCAGGAGCTGGAGACCAGCTTGACCAACATGGCAAAAACCCATCTCTACTAAATATACAAAAAATTAATTGGGCGTGGTGGCACACACCTGTAATCTCACCTACTGGGGAGGCAGAGGCAGGAGAATGACTTGAACCCAGAAGTCAGAGGTTGCAGTGAGCCAAGATCACACCACTGCATTTCCACTTGGGCAACAGAGTAAGACTCATTGTACTCCAATAAAAGTTTTGAAAAAGGAAAAATACTCCTCCAGCCAAGGACATTTCAACTTCCTTCTCATCAAAAAGAAAACTTGATGTGCTAATGTTAGGTGAAGATTTTCCCATGATAACATCTTATATGTTGCTTCAAAAACTAGCGAAAACAATAGAAATAAGGTTCTATAAACTTCAAACAAAATTGTTTTAGAAAGTGAAATAAATGAAGTATTACTTGCTGATTAATAATATTGGAACCTTAATATCTGATTGATAACTAAAACTTTTGGCTCCACCATCTACAAGAAACTATTGGTAAATATATTTAATATTGGCTTTATATTCCATTAAACTCTGAAAGTCTATGATTTTTTAAATAGGCACATATAATGCAATTTCATTTGCAGAGGTCTTGTGTATATTTTATATTTTTAAAAATCGACTACACTATTAACCAAAAAAATCACATATGAAAAAGGTTAATTATAAAATTAAATTGAACTTGGCTAAACATCAACATTATTCTGAAATTTCAAGAATGAAGAAACTATAAGTGAATTTTAAAAATCACTAATGTTTTCAGGGGGTTAAGATCTAAATTCTACATTTGCATTTTCCTAAGTGTTTAGTGGTTTCAAGACTGTTTGGAAGCCTAGCATTAGAAATTTCTATCATCAAGTCATTAACCTCCAGAATAAAAACACTGGCAATCCTCTTTCTTAGCCAAGTTTTTCTAGAGAAAACTTCCATGGTAATGCTTATTAAAATAGAACCTTTTATTTAGTGTTCTTTGTAAAGTCTTAGCAGAAACTTAAACATACACTTTTCAAAAATGATATATGTGTCTTATGGCAATGTAATTTCAAGGTTGGTACAATGCAAGGGCTTTAAAATCTCTCTGTGAAGTGTATTTTATGTGTACCCTCAGTTGTTATGGTTTGCTTTAATTTATGTAATTATGTATGAGGTCAATATGGAAAACTAGCCCTCACTCATTACTGGCAAACATTCCTGAACAATGTGTGTGCCTTCAGGAATCAAACTAACAGGCTCACAGTCTATAATAAGGTCAAATGAAAGCAGGCAATTGTTCAAACACTAAACAGTTGTGATTGTTTACTGTATTACAATCGTACTTTAGAGATGACTTAACAGGCATTAAATTATATCCAGAATGCTCTCAGATGACAATCAACTGAGCACACAAGGCAAACAGAACTAACTCATGCTGATTGCCAAATATCAGGACATAAATGCAACTCTCATTCTGTCATATCAATATAAAAATCCTTAGGACACAGTGCTGAGGTGATTGCTGTTTGGAATTTAATCAACTGGAGTTCTCTTGGACACGCTAATTTTTGAAGATGTAAATTTTAAAGTTTTAAAAAAAATTCTCAAAAATTAAAATGTTTAGTGTGAAATGCCAGTGTCTCCATGGACTGCTATTATTTTCCATCTTATAATAAAATCAACCTAAATCAAGCTTGGATTTCTTGATATAACCTCCTACTCCCATTTAAAAAACCTTGAAAGATAAAAAGTTTTCTGTAGACAATAAATGTTTCTTGATGTTTATTGGAACCTCTACTATTTTCAGATCTTTGTTCTAGAATGAACCTACGAAGCTTATCTTTGGTTCCTCAAACACTAAATTCATTTATACAGAGCATCAGAAGAGAACAAGAAGCTATTTAGTCCAATTTCTTAGGAATTTCTTCTATAGCATCCATAAGTGGCTATAAAGCTCCTGCTTGGTTACTTCCAGAGACAGAGAATTCATTACCTCAAAGGGAACCCATTGTATTCTCAGTTAGGTCAAACGTTAAAAAAGATTTTCCACAGGGAATCCCACATAACATTTTAGAAAGTGTTTCCATGCATAAATATGGAGCAGAGTAGTCTGTAATGTAATTTGATGAAAAAATCATGGATTACCTGGCAGCCAAAATTGGCCTATTATTCTTTCTATCATAAGGAGCTACCATGGCCTATAATAAGAAATAAATGTAACCCATTTCCACACAGATAATCACTGCAAACATTTTAAGACACACTAACCCCCAGCATCTTACTCTTATATTCTTTGAAATGAACTCATGCCCTTCACTCCTTCCATTAAAATAGAATAAACACATTCTTACCTGGATATACATCCAAAATGTACCTTCTTTAAAGCAAACTAATTTCTATGGCAAATGGTGTTATAGTAGGTCTTTAAATTATTTATGTTTTATATTTAATAAAGGCATAATGACAAATGAAGCAATCTTCAGAGCGAAGACAATCTAGATAACAGATCTCAAGAAAAGCAATAGTGAAAATAACTGGGTTTTGACTGTCTTTTCTGTTGAATCTATGACTGAAAACATAGATGACAGTAAATGTTTAAAGAGTAAGGATGATCTAGATAATTGGCAAATCAAATAAACACCTGACATTTATCTTTTGCTTCTATACAATTCATTTCAGTTAGTTTACCCCTCTTCCATGA
Organism: Hylobates moloch; assembly: GCF_009828535.3. NCBI lineage: Eukaryota > Metazoa > Chordata > Mammalia > Primates > Hylobatidae > Hylobates > Hylobates moloch. The sequence goes on along the minus strand of NW_026652276.1, from coordinate 53,174,269 downwards.
TGAGTTGCCAAGGTGTGTTTAAAATCTAAGCAAGGCCATAAAAACACATATTCATCTGTAACTCTTTTTCTTACCTTCTTCACTGTAACACACACTAGTGTACCTTCTCTAATTTTACTCTCTATAATTATTCTTAAAACTCTGCTGTAATGGAGCCTCTTCAACTGACTGCACACACTTTATATAGTTCTCAATAACTTTGGTTAAACTCTATCCTAGTAAGAAATTATATACAAGCTATATTTATTTAAAAGCCACTTTACTTTAAAAATCACATAACTATAGAGTTCACTTCAAAGTGTACTGTTGGGTCTAAGACCCCAGTAGTTATATTAGAAAGAGAACTGTTATGCTATTTTGCTTACTTCATAGCTTAAAAAATTAATCTCTGTTTTTGAGTCAGTAGAGGGAAAGAGTCAAATAATTACAATGCAATGTGAACAGAATTCTTCAAAATCTCAGAGGATAACTAGGAAGGGAGCCATCTACTCTGCTTTAAGTACTTCAACACACGATTTCATTCAATCCTTACACACTGCAAACTAATTAGGCAAGTATTCTCATCATTTACATTTTTTAGATATAGAACCTGACACATGTATGATTTAAAATACAAGATGATGCAGCTCATAGATGAAAAATCTAGGATTTAAGATGAGAGTTTCTAACTTCAACTACAATAAGAGGTAAGCTCAGCACTCCATGACTTCCGGGCTACAAATTATGATACCAAAAAGTTCTAAATTGTATCTCTGTGATGTTTCCTCAGAGAAACTAAGATGTCAAAGGGCATGAACAGATAATATGGTAAGTTGAAATGGCAAGAAAGCCAACACACAATGTAGCTCAACTCAAAATACAGACTTCAAAACCTTTCCGAGAGAATTCACAGTGGAACACAGCCAGGTGTCCAGGTGTGGAATGAGCTAGTTCCCTACAGTGATCCCTTCCTGTTATCCTGGCTCCTGTTGCTCCACCCCCTGGGAAAATAGTTGCAGTATGAATTAGATTTTTAGGTTCCAACTCCTGCAGAGGCTGGCTTTTTGGAAGAGCCTGGCTTTTTCTGGCCCAGGACCAGGCCCAGCACAGAGATGGGAAAAATCTCTTTTTCAGAAAGGAGCTAGGGTGGAGAGCATTGTAGAAGTAACGATGGGGAGGTTGGCGAGGAATCAAAATGATTTAGAAATGAAGGTCTAAGATATCACCAAGATGTGAAGGCAGATGGGGAATTTTATTCACCTTGAACTGCTTAGAACTGGTTGGTTTGGGATGGCAGTTAATAGTCTGCATTGTAAAATCAACACATATGTTTAAAAAAATGTTGGGGGAAAAGAAACACTGCAGATATTCAGAGTGTAAAAGAACATATTCAATCAAGGTTGGATTTTTATTTTTTGTATTTTCTCATCATTTAGAAAACAATCCCAAGTGTGTGCCTGATTTGTAGACACAGTATCTGGTTGCCTACGTGATTCTAAACCAAGGGCCCATAAAAAGTCAACCTAGCTAAACATTTTCAATCTGTTAGTCTGCCAACATTACATTCAATTCTCAGATGTCTTCTGAAAATGTATTTTTCCTAACTGGGCAAAAACATAATGTTACTTCTGGAAATTGGTTGGAAGGAGTCAGATGGAAGAAGAAACCTATTCTTGCATGCTCTTCACATACATTACTTCATTTGATTCTCACAACAGCTCTTTGGTAATAATATTATAACCTCCATTCTACAGATGAACAAACTGAACCTTCCAGAGGTTACATGATTCAGTCAAGACCATCTTGGTAGTCAAGAATGAACTCAAGATTTGAAGACAAATCTGCTTAACCCCAGTCATGCATGCTTCACTAACCCATAATATCTAACAAGCATATTAGCCAGGAAGAGTTTTCCCAATTAACTAATGATATCAATAGTTACAGGAAAGATAATGAAGAAAGCACAGGCAAGTGTAAGTGGGGTGCACAGGGGTGATAAGCTTGGGTGTGCATCCTCATACAGAGGCAGATATGCTTTTACTACATGTAATTACTGGGGCTCTAAAGTTTGTTGTCTTGGCTCAACTATCTCCCCTCTCTGGTATCTCTCTATATACTCTCTGGTTTCTGCTTGCCTTGCTTTCCATGGCCTGATCCCTCTTACATCAGTGCTTCACATCCCTTTTAGTTGTTCTGGCAACACATGTTTCAGTTTTCTGTAGCAGTTGCCAAAACAAGCATTTGAACATCTGGAAATCATCCTCCATCACTTTCACCGGTAAGATGCGTTTGCCTTAAAAGGTAGTTCCCGTATAGACCCCCTAAGATTCTGCATTGCTTTTGAATAACAGCTTTCCAATATTCCCTGGCTATAGAAAATTGCAACCTACTGACTGCAAACTCCAGCACTTTCAGTCATATTAATAACTACACACTTTATGAGTCAATGTTATAGCGTCTTGAAGTAATACATTTTTAAAAAAATTAAGACAATCAAGCAGACAAAAAAAGCACATACACATACACACATATGTATGCACATATGCAGACAACTCACAACTCTTTGGATACCTTAAAGGAGATTACGATATCAGAAACTCTATTTTTTATTCTCTAAGACATGATATTTGAAAGTCAATGTCATTAATATAAACTACACAGCAATAATGAATGCATAGCAGTAACACCAACAAAACTATAGTATGAAGTTAAAGTTCTAGTTCAAAATTTATTCGCAGGACTTAACAAGGTTTAATAAGGATGCTGCTCATTTGCTAGGAGAATCATAATTCATGACTCCTGCTGCTTCTTCTTCCACAAATATGATGTGGGTTGATATCAGAGTGGAATCAGGTCCACAAAATGACCTGGCGAATGGCTCTGATACTAGACAAGTGGGCAGTCCCCAGCATAGCAGAATCTTGCTGGTTTCCCTCTTCCCTCACCATCCCTAGCATGATGAGAAATGGCAGTTTAATTCTCCACCTACAGAATCAATGGCCTCTGCGGCCGTCAAAATAAACCATAATTTTTATTTATTTATTTTTTTAGATGAAGTCTCGCTAGGTTGCCCAGGCTGTTCTTGACTCAAGCAATCCTCCCACCTCGGCCACCCAAAGTGCTGGGATTTCAGGAGTGAGCCACCATGCTGTCCAAAATGAACCATAATTTTTAAAAGGAGAATTCTACTAGACTTTGGTACTATGAGTTTAGCACCTCCATTATATTCACTTTTGTATATATTTTACCTGGCATAAAACTTGAAATAAAATTAGGTTGTCACTAAATGCTTGAAGAATGAATGAATTAGTGGTTATGAGTACCTTGAAATAAAATAAGGTCCCTAAAGTATCCTGAAAGATTATTTATTTATTTTAGAGAGAGGGTCTCACTCTAATGTGCAAGCTGGAGTGCAGTGGCACAATCAGAGCTCACTGCACCCTTGAGCTCCTGGGCTCAAGGGACCCTCCCACCTCAGCCTCCTAAGTAACTGGGACTACAGGTGCATGCCACCAAACCTGGTTATCTTTTTTAAATAATTTTTTTTTTTTTTTGTAGAGACAATGTCTTACTATGTTGCCCAGGCTGGTCTCGAACTCCTAGACTCAAGCTATCCTTCAGCTTTGGCCTCCCAAAGTGCTAGGATAACAGGCATGAGCCATTGCACTAGGCCTTTGGGAGATTTTAAAATGCTTTACCTCACATCTGTTTCATTTATTTTACAGCACATACTGCTCTATATTTTGCTCCTTTGGCCTTTCACCTGCCTGATTCCTTCTTCTCAGATCCTCATACAAACTGAATCCACTCTGTGTGTAGTACCATTCTCCAGAACAGCAATGTCCAAGACAAGTTTCTATGATGATGGCAATGTTCTATTATCTGCATTGTCCAAGATAGTAGCCACTGGCCACACTAGTAGCACTTAGATTTTAATTAATTTAAATTTAAACAGCTGCATATGTTAGTGTATATTATATTGGACAGCACTGTTTCAGAATCCTATCCCGTTTTTAATTCCTTTATGGCACTTATTACTGGAAATTATCTTTTTAAAATATATATTTTTGTTTATTTATTATCTTTTATTTCTCTGTATTAGTTTCTGCCATAATAAACTAGCACAAACCTAGTGACTGTAAACACCAAAAATTCATTGTCTTCTAGTTCCAGAGGTCAGAAGTCTGAAATGCGTTTCACTGGGCTAACATCAAGATATTGACAGGGCTGCACCCCTTCTGGAAGCCCCAGAAGAAAATCCATTTCTTTGCCTTTTCCAGCTTCTAGAAGCCAACTACATTCCTTTACTCATGGCTTTCTCTTCATTTTCAGAACCAGAAGAGTGGTATCTTCAAATCTCTCTCTCTATGGCTATGATTCCTGCTTTTGTTGTCACATCTTCCACCTCTTTCTTTTTCTTAGAAGGATGCTGGAGATTACATGGGGCCCAGCTAGTTAATCCAAGATAATGTCTGTATTTTAAAATCAGCTGATTGGCAATCATAATGTCATCTAAAAACTTAATTCCCCTTTTCCACATAAGGTAATATATTCACACATTACAGAGATTAGAGCATGGCCATCTTTGGGGATGGCCATTATTTTGCCATTCACGCCCTGCAGTAGAATTCAAGTTCCATGAAGCTCAGAGACTTGCTCATTACTGTATCCTCAGAATGACAACACTGCCCTTAAAAATAAATATTTATTAAGTAAATAAATTTCAAAATTTCTTCTTTGGGGAACAAGTTTTGATATATACTGAGGACTGCAGAATTTTAAAAATATAAAAATTACATTTGAAGACAAACTCATATATAAAATCATTCTTTTTAATAGATTACATTTTCACAAAGCTTTGTCAAGACTTGAAAGTTACAATTATGCTCAGTTTACTGATGTATATTGATAGTCTTGTCCTCATAAATTAATTTTAAAAGAGTTTGGCTATCCAGCTTTGTTGGAGAGACTGCACCAATAAGACATAGGCTTTTATAAGCAGAATATTATCACACATTGATGCTTTAGTACAAAAAATTAATATTATTTTTCTATAGCCAAAAATATGTATTGACATTTCTCAACTATGTTTTTGTGCTGAATATTTGAGTCTGTTATCTGACTCAAGTTCCACTAGACTCACAGTGTAAAATCACATTATCTTCTGAAACTTCCAGAATAGCTAGCATAAAATCCACTATTAATTCACACTAGAGAATATAATTAGCATATAGTCTATTCACTTACTCTAAGAATTTGCAATAAAATAGTAGAAATATGGCTGAAGATTAGTTGCCACAGTAGCTGAAAAATAATATCTACTGACAAAATGGTAAATTCACCCTGGGCAACTGTTAATATGACTATGTAATAGTTCTAACTACCTGTCTGTGTTTTTTACTCATCTCCACAATGGATAGCACTGAGGCTATACTGAAGCAGGTAGTTAAATATTCTGCACAATTTAATGAAACTTCCAGCTGTGAGATATATATATATATATATGCTTAGCACATTAAGCCCCAAATACAAATAGTGCTAAGACTTTTAGATCATATTTCACATTAAAAATGAAAGTTGTATAAATCTGCTTTATTTTTTAAATATATTTCTTCCAAGTGTGTTAAAGCATATACAAATAATCACACATCTGGAAGTTTAACCCAAAACAAAGATAAAGACAAAAAAGAAAAGAGTGGTACAGAAGAATTTAAAATATTCATTAAATTGACAGAGCATGCTAAGGACATTTAAATAAAGAAGTCTAAAAAAAGCAAGAATATGATTCATCACACATCTTCAACAATAATTACAAACACACAGTTCTGTTATCTTCTAGAGAAGGTGATATTTCACTACTCTGCAAACCTGACTGGACAGAGTAGACTACATGGAATCCCAATCCAGACTATTATCTACTTCAAAGTGTTTTTCACACATACCAGTAAAAGGAAGATTGGAATGTAATGTTTTTGGATGACAAAAATAAAATGTGGGCTAATTCTTCAGTGGAACTAAATGTTTTGTGGTATTCTTGTTTGAAATAAAACTTAAAGGCTTTGGTCAAAATGTTCTACTTCCTCTGGTATGTCCTGGTTTGAAGAAACAATATTTTTACCATCAATGAAATCACTGCAATAAAAAACTACAGTATTTTTAATCTGATATTATTCATACATATATTATTTGTTCTTGATCTAAACAGGAAATAATATTTTTGTGGCAACTAAATTTTCAAAACATTCCCATTCTACACATCTGTTTTTTTCTCTCTCTAGATAGACTTCAATGAAGGTAGAGACTGTGTCTTATATACTGTGGTATCCCTACAGCCTAGCACAATACCTGAAACATAGTACAGGTCCAATAAATATTTGCTGCATTTTAATTATTAAGTCATAGTGCTAGGCAATCACACGGTAATCAGTAGAGTTACTAAGAATCATTACAGTAATAGCTACAGATATGTGCAATGACTGACTCCATAGTAATGACTTTTATGAGTAATTTATGGAAATTTGAGGTTATTTAGGTTAACAACCAATATTATTATTAAATAAAGGATTAAATATTAAGCCAAAATATTTTTGCAATTCTTTTTTTGTTTTGTTTTGTTTTGTTTTGTTTTGTTTTGTTTTGAGACGGAGTCTCGCTCTGTCGCCCAGGCTGGAGTGCAGTGGCGCAATCTCGGCTCACTGCAAGCTCCGCCTCCCGGGTTCACGCCATTCTCCTGCCTCAGCCTCTCTGAGTAGCTGGGACTACAGGCGCCCGCCACCACGCCCGGCTAATTTTTTTGTATTTTTAGTAGAGACGGGGTTTCACCGTGGTCTCGATCTCCTGACCTCGTGATCCGCCCGCCTCGTACTCCCAAAGTGCTGGCATTACAAGCGTGAGCCACCGCGCCCGGTCTGCAATTCTTTACTAAAGCCACTGATCACAGTCCTCTATTTTTGTAGTGCTTACTAGCACTATGAACATTTATTAGCACTAAAAAGTTTAACACAGTGCAAATACCAATAGACCATAGCCATCATTTTATTAGTATTCAAGAGGTCCCTAACATTAAGAAACAATATAAAACTAAAAGAAATTAGCTGAGTACAATTTAAGTCAAATATATGACCCAAATGGCTACTGTGAAATTAGTTCAGAAATCAGTATGTTAGAATATACAAGAGATTTAACTTCTGGAAATTTTACTTTGGTTCTTAACTGTAAAGACAACTACTCTCTCAAAAATAGTTAGAAAACACCACAGTACCAGATTCAGTATCTTTTCTTCATCCTTCCTTGGATCTCTATGATACAGGAACTGTCGATCCCTTCTAAGAGTATCTGTGATACCTTCCATAACACTATATTCTCCTGTCTGCTTCCTCTCTGAAATCTTTCACTCATTTCCCAACAACTCCAAATTTTCCCCTTTTCTGAACTGACTCTAGACTTGTTACCAAAACTTTAATGTCTTTTTGTTTGGTGCTTATATATCCTATTTCTTAGCCTAATTATTTCAAGTGTTTATTTTACAACTAAATTTGAAACTTCCCAAGGTCAGGAACCAAGGATTCTGCTTCTGAATTTCTTACTAAATACATAGATTGATTATTTGGTGCACCGAAGTCACACAAATATTTATACTCTATGGATTGATTTATTATAAATAGGCAGCATTCATACAAATTGGTAAAACATTTCTGCAGATGATTACATTTTTAACTCAATTGTGACCACCCTCAAAGAAACCTGAACAAAAGTGTTGATCATCTATGTCAGTACATCAGGAAGAAAAATATTTTCTTAGCAAATAAACATTTTCATTAGAGAACCTCCTACTGAAAATATTTGGTTCAGATGTGTTCTCTGCTTAAGCTGGTCTACAAGCATGTTGTTAGTTATATACTCATTGGTTCTCTTCACAGGAATCTATAGCTAATTCTATCTCTCATATTAGGTATCTAAGTAAGCCCACTTCTAATTCTTCTTTCTACTTGCAAAGTCTAACATGGTGCTTAGAATCCAGAGACCCAGAAAGCACTCAATAAATATTTGGCCGATGACTGTTTCATTGATTTTAAAATCAGCAGTGTATCTAAAGCTAAGGCAGAAAATCTAACAATTAGGAGTGTCTCACTGAATGCTCAACAAGCATTATATTTTTCTCAAAAGTCATTTTTGGCTCTTGCACTGTCACACTGCCTGTGATTACATTTGTTTTCAACTCCAGATTCCAGCTATAATGTTGCTGCTTTTATTACAAGTAAATGAATTAGTTGAATAAATTAAAAGTTGTGTGGTTCTATCTTCCTCTTTATGCATATTCACTGAAAAAATTATTTTTAAAAATCTAAACTTCTAAAACATTAAATTGGCCAGGCATGGTGTCTCATGCCTGTAATCTCAGCACTCTGGAAGGCCGAGGCTGAGGCACGAGAATCACTTTAACCCAAGAGGCAGGGGTTGCTGAGACCGAACCACTGCACTCCAGCCTGGGTGGCAGAGTGCGACCCTGTCTCAAATAATAATAATAAAATTAAAAATAAATAAATAATTGTTTTAAATAAAACATTAAATTGTATTTTTTCCTCATTATTGCCTACCACAGGTTTGGTCTCACTGAAGTCTCTAAGAACTCAGCAGTGAACACAAATAATTTTCATGTAACATAGAGTGTTGTTCTTGGTGACTAAAATTGCCATCCTCCCTTTTTTCTCCTCTCTGTAAGATACAATTGAGAGAGCCCTGAAATAGAAGCCAGAAAACTGAAGCTCTATACTTCTGTCCAACATCCTCTGCATCATTCATTCCTTGTAGATTCAGTGTCCTCATCTTTAATCTGAGGTTCTGAGAATGTATGCATAAAAGAAGTGGGAACGCTTCGTGAATTGTATACTACTACTTACATGTAGTGTGATATTATTATTTATAGAGGCAGAAGACACCAAAAATAAATGTCAACAGAGTATAGACCATTAGCCAACTCAGAAAACCCTGACTTTGTCTCTAAGAAAGCCTTTCTATAACTTGGGCAATCTTTATCTCCCCTTTTTTTCTATCTTCAACATCTTCCTCTTTATGGAGCTTTTTTCTGAAGCCTATAAACAGCCTACTCTGCCATCTGAAAATAAAATAAAACAAAAATCCTCACTGGACTCTACATCCTGTTCTGACTAGGGTCCTATAGCTCTTCTTCCCTTTACAATTCAGCTTTTTAATGCACAGAGAAGGAAAAATAAAAGTCTATACCTGCTGTCTTCCCTACTACTGATGACTGAGTTTATAATTAATCAATCAATAAATTGCCAAAAAAATCAAAACTCTAATAATAATGTCTTCCTACTTTCCATTCTATGCTCTAAGACATTAAAGTAGTTGTAGTTTTCTGCAAAACACTGCTAATTAATATTCCTGAGAATTTCTTCATGTATTTTTTCTTTTCTTTTCTTTTCTTTTTTTTTTTTTTTTTTTTGAGATGGAGTTTCACTCTTGTTGCCCAGGCTGGAGTGCAATGGCACGATCTCAGCTTGCTACAACCTCTGCCTCCCGGATTCAAGTGATTCTCCTGCCTCAGCCTCCCGAGTAGCTGGGATTACAGGCATGTGCCACCATGCTCGGCTAATTTTGTATTTTTAGTAGAGATGGGGTTGGTCAGGCTGATCTAGAACTCCCAACCTCAGGTGATCTGCCCACCTCCATCTCCCAAAGTGCTGGGCTTACAGGAGTGGGCCACTGCGCCCGGCTGTACTTTTTTAAAATCTAGATGCCATCCTCTTTTCCTTCCTCTTGTGTCATTTCTGCTAGTTACTGCACATCTATCCTTTATGTTTTGGATACATCTGCAAGAAACCAACCCATGCTCTCAAGGGTGGATTGGATACTCCTCTTATGCCATTCTTTTTCACTGCTTTTATTACACAGCATTATAGTTATTTGTTCACATATCTATTCCTCCCATTATGTATTCCTTAAATACAAGATAATATGTCAATCATCTTTGTGTCCCTATACTCGTCACTATAAATAAAACAAGTAAAATATAAATTTAACTTTGTTCCCATTTAATTACAGTGCTTTTATGTACATACTTTTATAAGGCTTTGGGGCCAAAAGATGCTGAATATAGCTAAATTATGCATAAGAGCTGGTTCCATGTTTTTAAGCTCAGTGTTATGTATATAAAAACTTAGGCAAGGTTGTGCAATGTAATTAGCCAGCAATCTAACAACAGAGAGAAAGCACTTAATTTTGAAACATGAAGAAAATATATTTTGCTTGAAATATAAGTCACAAACTTTTATTGAGTTTCTACTATATGCATAGCACTGGATCTGGATCTGACTTTCTGGGTTTGAGAGATGGTCTTTACCCTCAAGGAACGTATGATATAACTAAAAAATCAATGACATTTACAATAAATGTTATTTAGAAAACAATGGGCAATAAATAAAAGGATTTATTGTGTGCTAAATGTGTTAAAGAAAGAGGAAATGCTACCTTTTAGAGAAAAGAGAAAAATATGTCTATGATGTTCAAAAAAGTTTCAAAGAGGATGCACATCAGACTTAATGGCGGACTTGAAAGATTTGGATGTGAAGGGGAGGAAAAAAAAAGGGATAAGGAAAATAACAGAGTTCATGCAGCGGAATGACTTCTCAGGTGTGCCCTCCGCAGAGGCCTTCCCTGAGCTCCCATCCCAGTCCTCCACCTCTCAGGCAGTACGTGGGAGGGAAGTCTTCCATTACTCCCCTGATTCTTTGTCTGCCTCTGCCACAGCACAGACCACAAAGTATTATCCTTGTTTTATTTGTCTCATTCCCACTAGACGATTAACTTCTTGGGAGTAAGAATTAAATATTTGTTTCTGTATTAATCAATAAAGAGCCTGATAAAGAGTAGGTACTCAGCACATGTTTACCAAATTAATGAATAAATGAAGGTAAATGCCTCATAACTTGCATGGTGGGGGATACACTCCTCTGTAGAGAAATGCAAGTTGAAATCTCCATCATTTGAGACCAGAGCATCATTTTGTTTAATAAAACGTCAAATTTGTCAGAATCATCCAAAGCAAATTCTAATGTTACTGATAACACTTTAATAATGACTTCTGAAGATAGAATGGGATTTAAATTCCCCAAAGTAGTGAATTATTGGCAAGTGCTTTAAGATGACCAAAGTATACCTCATTTATTGAGGAGTACATTAAGCTGGAACCTAATAGTTTTCTCCTACTGGAATCCCTGATTTAAACATAGATGTGAGTATTTGTGGGTATACGGGAATTTCTAAAATATTATCAGATTTTTAATCTGAATGTTTCATGCACTTGAATTCCACACACACACTACTTGTAAAGATGTAAAAAAGAGGCTTGTTTTCTGCCCAGAATCCCTGGGAGAGGAATTCTAGCAGGACTTGAGAAGATAAATGTTTGCAGGACTCAGTCAGTACTAGTGAAGGAGGGAAATGGGGGAACAAACACAAAAATAGAGTCTCATTTTCCCAAGGGCAAGCAGCATATTCCAAAAAATTTCTGTGCTCAAGGAATATCAATGGAATAAATCAAATTTTCTAAATATTCATAGTAAACACTTACGTATCTCCCAATAAACATGATTGCAAAGAAAAAGAAGAAGTCAAGAAGAGGCAAAAAATAAGGAATCGAGAACAAATATGATCTATTCCTCATGTAAAAGCCCACAACCATTTAATAATAATAATAATAATAATTCACCTTCTCTCTTGCCCCATTATTCTGCTCCTTTTCCACCTCTCCCATTGTTCTCCTTCTTTTCCTCATTATTATTCTTATTCTTATTCTGAATGAAATAGCAGTAGTATGTTCAAGGATTGTTGGAAAAAATAAGCATTGCAAAGATGAATCCACCAGCATCAGGGCAAGAAGGCATGCTGCTAAACTCTGACATCCCTTCTCACCAAAAACATTTAGAGAACACTGAGTCTGTGGTTAAACAGTGTAACACAACACATGATGCATTTACATATTTTCTCTCTAATTGGAAAATTCAGTTAATATGAAAAAATTGATATCAGATTATTTTGAATTTTTTTACAATCATCTCCTTTTATAACAGTGTCTAGGAATTTTATTGCAGAGTCACTCACTGAAAAGCAGATCAATTTACAAGTTATAAATTGGGAGCTGTGCTCCTTAAATAAACCATATTTAGGGACATAACTACAAACCTGAATTGATCTAAACTTCAAATGCAAACTTACAAGTACAGAAATATATTACCATAGAGATTATGTGTGATGCTTCCAGTTACCAAAATGTGTAGGTGAGACTTTCCACTGTATTACAGCACAAATATGACTTAAGTACCTGTATGTAAATATTCTATAGTCATAGGCTTTCAAAGCAGACAGTAGCCCTGGGTAATGTATCACAGGTTCTGCAACAGAAGTAACTGAGGTCCAGAGAATTTAAGCCGCTTCCACAAAATCACCAAGTTAGTCCGTGACAGAGCTGCAATTATGATGCAGATTTCCTGTGTCCTGGTCCAGTTTTAATTTAGAAGCTTTTCTTTCAAATTATTTCAACAATTCATTCATGAAAGTAACAGCCTATTTAGTTGAGGCCCTCATATCTTTAACTGCATGTTTCTCTCTACACAAGTAGAGAGTCTTAAAATACCAGAATGTAGACAGGCCTGAGGGATGATAGGACTTTTTTCTAAACATTTGGCTCAGATGCCTGTAGATATTTGTCACCAGTTTAAACTTCTAGCTCCAAGTCACCTTCTGACCCAGGGAAAACGGATACCATGCTACAAACAGGCTTTTAGCGTTTAACTTTGAATTTGAGACAAGCTTCCTGATGCGAGATGAATAAAGAAAAAGTAATAATAATAGTGATTCAGGCTTCTGCCAGGAAGCTACATTTTGCTTGTAGAGAGACTACAGTCCAGTTATAGCAGAAAAATCACATTTTGTTTTTCTATCTGTTCTGTTTTTCCTCAAGTCAAAGCCTCTATTCTTATTTATTTATTTTTTTTACTATTTAATTCCTATTCTGGGGCTTTGGGAGATGTTCTAGATAGTTATATAATCAGTCTATTTTATTTTGCTAAATAAAAGATTTAAATATGATTTTGAAAAAATACAACTTTACCTTCTTTTATTTCTATGGAGAGTCTTATATTCCTTTTGATTATTATTATTGTTGTTTACTTCAGAGAAGAATTTTATTTTGCATTTAGCTAACTGTTCATTACACTAAAAGCATGCTAAATAATAACACCTTTATGTAATATAATATATGCTTATGTAATAGGGTTTTATAGCTGACTAAGATTTCCACAGATATTATGAACTCTTTCTTCTGAACCAATAAGGTAGAAAAATATAAAGTATTATCTCTGTTTTGTAAATGAGAAAATTAAGACCCCAACATATCATGTTTATAAAGAATCTATAAGGAAAGAGAGCTTTATTGTAGTCGTCTGACACAGGGCCAGTTGCTATCTGGACTCTATCCACGTTGAGTTAGTAGAAGTTGAGCAAGCTCAAACAGCTGCTTTCTCTTCATTGACTGCTCAGGCAAGGTGCATGCCATCCCTCACAAAAATACTGCCCCAGGGCTCAAATAAGTCTGTCTTGACATCAGTAAAATATCATTAAAGTAAACAGATGTTTTATATCTTAAGCATATTTCCACTTTTCTCAAACAACTCTACCAAAGCCAAATATGCAAACAATTGCCAAAAACTTTATATTAGAAAGAAAGAATTAAATTAAATGTGTATATGTACCACTTAATTTGCCAAATGCATTCTAATACCAAAGGATAATTTTTGGGGGTTTTGCTGGTTTGCTTTTCCTGAAATGCTTTGTAAATAATCAAGACCTAAGCACAAACCTGCCCAAAGGGAAAAACATGAGATAAATAAAAATAATTATAAATATAAATAAATAGTAAATGAAAATCTACTATTGTCATTTCAAATCTCCCAGTTATAGTTTTTCCTCTTCCACTCCCTCCCCAATTTTGTCCCAGGTGCCTAGGATTCACTGTTCCCTTATCCCTCCTCCTATCAAATCTAGGAACTGGGAATAATCTGATTAAAATTGTTTTAGTTATTGGAGGAAAAGTCTGTAATGAGCCAATCAGGGAATCCATTCTAAAAGTACTAATAACATGCACATTTCTTCAGTGCCCATTAAGGCCATGCATTTTAATTTAACTCCTCAATATGCAGATGAGGAGAGGAAACTGAATCTTAAAGAAGATCAGGAACCGCCGGGCATGGTGGCTCACGCTTGTAATCCCAGCACTTTGGGAGGCCGAGGCGGGCGGATCACGAGGTCAGGAGATCGAGACCACGGTGAAACCCCGTCTCTACTAAAAATACAAAAAAAAAAAAAAATTAGCCGGGCGTGGTGGTGGGCACCTGTAGTCCCAGCTATTCGGAGAGGCTGAGGCAGGAGAATGGCGTGAACCCGAGAGGCGGAGCTTGCAGTGAGCCGAGATTGCGCCACTGCACTCCAGCCTGGGCGACAGAGCGAGACTCCATCTCAAAAAAAAAAAAAAGAAGATCTGGAACTTGCTCAAGGTCACAAGGTTAGCAAACGGCAAAGTCTAGACCCAAAGGTGCGAATCCAAAGACCCTTCTTTTGTTAACTGTGTGTTGAAAGTAAATGGAAAAGAAGTGCTAACTGTAAAAACCTCTATATGTAGAGAAATGGTAATAGGAACTCTTGGGAAGCTCCCAAAATAAAAATTAACACAAAAACTTATTGCTGAGTCAGTGTCCTACTCCTACTGCCTGTAGGCCTAGTTGACAGAGTATGTGCTTTTAGCCAAAAGAATATAGTATTGTGACACAGTTTATTTATCTATTTATTTATTCTAAAATGACTATGTTTAAAAAATAGGGTAAAAAATAGAAGAGTCAAAGAACAAATGTTGAGAGATGTCATCTACTTTCCCAAATTTTTTGAAATTCACTAAATAAATCCCCCAAGACATCATTTAGATATGGTCACACTAAATTAGCATGGAGCCTTACATTTTAGTGCATTTCAATGAGGCTATCTGAGCCACCTATCTGATATCCATTGGTATCACTTATATATTCTCGGAGGGCCCTTCTTCCCAGGCTCTTGCTGCTTTCCATACCCTCTCTCCTGTCTTCCACATCCTGCAGACTCCATAGAGGAATAAGGTTCTACCCAGGTGTGACTTGAAACTTGCTTTTGAAGAGAAGAAAGACAGGTTGATTTTTTTTTTTTTTAATCACCTAAGACAGGAAAGGGACATTACAGGCAGAGAAGTACCTATTCTGAAATTATTCCAGTGAAATTGTCATCTTGGAAAGCATCTCCCTGAAATTCAGCTGGCCACGTTAGGTCACTTTGGCATATACCATGGGGCAATTTTAGGGTTCTATCCTGAAGAAACCCAAAAGCCATCTTCAGAAACAGTAGGAACCCGGCTGGCAAATTTTCATTTTGATTACAACCAGACAACTTTCAGTTTCCATTAGAAAAGACTTGAAGTAATTTTAACATTTGGATTATGGAACCCTCCATGGGCAAGTAGAGTGTCTATGACAGCTGAATTTTATTTGTCTATAGTGTGAGCCACAGAGTCCATCTGGGATACTGGGGCTTTTACCCAGAGCCACTATGTCAGTTGATTCTCATGGCCAGAAAATATTGAGAAAAAGATCTTAAAAAGCAAATTACCATATAACAAGCTTGCATGACAAGAGCATAATATCATTAAATCTGTGTCCTAGGACGCTAACTATAGGGCATCTGGACTATATTAGTTCCCCATGAGGCTCGGAAAGAAAAGAATGCCAAACAGGTAAATTGTGATAAGAGGTCAAGCTGGAAGGAAAAGTCTGAAATTCGAAAGAAAATCTGGGAAAGAGACATCCAGATGGAGCTTAGTGCAACACACTGCAAAGGCAAGGATGGCCTCCCAATCCTGAAAAATGCCTTTCCTTCAAACAGAAAGGTGAATGAAAGCATATTTCCCTTAAAAACTAAAAATAAGTCAGCTATTCAAAATTTTTTTCTTAGAACTGGACCTGCTCTTACTCCTAGGACTTTAGCAAATGTTGCACCCAAGGAAAGTCAAGAGGCACAAGGTAGCTCAGGTGAGCGGGACACTTGGCAACTTTACAAGACATATTTATATGCTGAATATACTAAAACTTACCAGTTCTATTTTATTGTGTCATCCTTCCTATGCCCCAACACAAACAACCACAGTGAAATTTAAGAGTCTATTCACTGATTTATCTTTATAAAACTAATTCTAATTCAATTTATTGTCATCCTTTACATAACAGAATACACTCCCTCACTCCATTTTTTAAAACAAACAAACAAAAATGATTCTAAGTACTGTATAAGGAAATATTTCTAGGCTAATGAGAACTCCATTGGTTTACAAACCTATGAGTTGTGTCTAAGCAAAATTCGGTTCAGCTATACTATGCTTAAGAGAGAACAACAAAAGCCACAAATAAAAAACTTGCCTAATCTAATCAACAATTATCAAAAGTTAAGGAAAAATAGGGAAGGATTGAAGAAAGAAGTGATTTTTTTTTTTTTTTTTAGTCCTGGGAGCTGCTTTATAAATCCCTGTGCAGTGAAGCAATGCCTCTCATTCCAAATGCAACCCAGAGCAATGCAGAGTGGAAAACAAGTTTCCAGTTTTTAATAGAGACTTCTATGACTATCATAGTTTCACAAAATATCACCTAGAAGGGCATAACACTGTAGCACCTTAAAGGCTTGAACACCAGCTCCCTGATAGAATTTGCAGTTGCTCTTCATTCATCAGCCTCGAGTCTCTTTTTTCCCAGTACAAACTCCTATTTTTGTTTGTTTGTTTGTTTGAGACGGAGTCTCACTCTGTCACCAGGCTGGAGTGCAATGGTGCCATCTTGGCTCACTGCAAGCTCCACCTCCCGGGTTCACACCATTCTCCTGCCTCAGCCTCCCAAGTAGCTGGGACTACAGGCGCCCGCCACCACGCCTGGCTAAATTTTTTGCATTTTTAGTAGAGATGGGGTTTCACTGTGTTAGCCAGGATGGTGTCGATCTTCTGACCTCATGCTCCGCCCATCTCAGCCTCCCAAAGTGCTGGGATTATAGGCATGAGCCACTGTGCCCGGGTTTTTTTTTTTTTTTTTTAATTCTTAGAACAGAATCTCTCACTTAATATGGAATGGTCAGTGCCCTCTGTCCTCTCAAAGCAAGTATAGCCCTTTTTGCTGAAACCTCAGAAGTTTTATGTTTGTAGCCAAAGATCAGAAAACTAGGAACTTTGCAGTTAATCTTTCCATGGTAGTCAGTTAACCTCACTGTCCAATCCACTCCACCAAAATTCTAGCTAAAAATTCATCACAACATGAAAACCATGGTGCCCTGAATTAAACTGTAACTTTCAATTTATTTAATATAAAAAATCTGAGAATGAAAGAATGAGAAAAAAAAGCTTTAAAATACTTCCAAACTAGCATAAATGAATCTGAGAGGTTCTTCTTCCTCAAGAGCAAATAAGCCTATTACCATGAAAGCCAAATGAAAATATTAAATCTCTATAAATTGTATTTGCTATGGGAACCATCCATATTTTCAGAATTCCATAATAAAAAAAATTTAAAGTTGATGACCACAGAACAACCATATTGAATATCAAAAATTTAATTAAAGAATTTCATAGCTACAAATTATCTGGTAAAATTCCACCTGCATCTCTCCTTCCAAGTTAAACCCATCATTTTTTATTACGAATTTGAAAACCTACAAAGAAAGAACAGTGCAGCAAAGTAAGGAAAGTGTGAGTATGAAAAATGTGCCAGTATCCCACACCAGTTTCTGCTTTCTGGAGTCAAGTTCATAAAAGTCTCCTGGGAGTGAAGGGAGTGAGGTAAATTCACAGCTTTTGGAAAGTGAAGAGACTTGCTACAGAGTCTGGGAAAAGATGGTCACCCCTACTACTGTATCCAAATAGTCCTGGGAGCTGCTTTGTAAATCCCTGTACAGGGAAGCAATGCCTCTCATTCCAAATGCAACCCAGAGCAATGCAGAGTGGAAAACAGGTTTCCAGTTTTTAATAGAGACTTCTATGACTATCACAGTTTCACAAACTAAACTCTGAAGCAGACAGGGATGGTAGACAGGCATGAGGTGGCACTGGGGCATGGAGTGGATCGTGCTTGGCTTGCTCACACACTGGGAACCAACACAAAGTAAATGTATGTGGGGCTGCAAAACAGGAGAGGGGCAGTGATGCTTCAGATCACGGGGCCATTAGAAACTCTCCATTGGGAAGCGCCTTTGTTTTTCTTTCTTTTGTTTTTTGTATTAGTAAACCTACAAAAGGAAATAATACAATACGGCCTTTTTATTTGAATAGTAAAAATTTTAAATGGGTTTTAAAAGCTTATTAACACACAGATAAAATCACTGATATATTACCAAAATGATCATAGTAGAATGAAATATAAAAATTGCGTTTTAAAAGTTTTATGCTAGGCTTAATCTCTCTGAGAGCAAAAGTTGTTTATTTCTCTGTAACATCTAACATCTTGGTTCTCATAATCACCCAATAAGCATTTATTATGTCTATTATTATTAAATAGTAACTTTTTTGAGACGGATTTTTGCTCTTGTTGCCCAGACTGGAGCGCAATGGCGTGATCTCAGCTCACTGCAACCTCGCCTCCCGGGTTCAAGTGATTCTCCTGCCTCAGCTTCCCGAGTAGCTGGGAGCTGGAATTACAGGCATGAGCCACCATGCCCAGCTAATTTTGTATTTTTAGCAGAGATGGGTTTTCACCATGTTGGTCAGGCTGTTCTGAAACTCCTGACCTCAGGTGATCTACCCAGCTCGGCCTCCAAAAGTGCTGGGATTACAGGCATGAGCCACCACGCCCGGCCTGTTATTATTAAATAGTAATCTAATAATAATCATCTGCCATATTAATGAGTTCCTATTATTAGTTGAGAGTCATGCGATCATGTAGGTGTTAGATAGATAGATAGATAGATAGATAGATAGATAGATAGATAGATAGATAGTATTAATCATAATTATTTGAAGTATGATTCCAATTTGATAGATGAAGAAACTGTAACACAGAGAAATCAAAAAAATTGCCCAAGAATATGCAAATACAATTTCCAAAACCTAAATTTGAATTCGGATCACCCATACTTGAGTGAATGAATTGTGGAAAAAATTTTTCTAGATTTTCACAAATAGTACTCAATTGGCATTTATGCATGGGTGGATCTAAAATATAAAATGACTTCATGACATAGTCCCTATCTCCTAGGAAACTTATTCTTGGTTAACACCAACACACTTGCAACATAAGGACCATCCCTTGAAAGGAAAGGGGATATTTATTGCAAATAAGAATCTCTTAGTTTCTTAGAGGATATAAGATTCGAAACAGAACTTGGAGGAAAACATCAATAGGCAGAGGGAAGATAAAAAGAGAAGCACGGAAGTACCTAAATCACAAAAGTTAGATGTGGGAACAGTAAAAAGTTAGATCTGAAGTGAGAAAGGATGCTGCATGGTGTGCAGCAATCAGTAGTGTTAAGGACAATAATGGAAATCATAGTATTTGTTTAGATAACAGTGGAGGAGAACATGAGCAGTCTTGCAAGGCAGCTGGATACTCTTGGCACTCTTAGCTTAAAAAAAAAAGTCACACAGAAGTAAGGTCAATATAATGTGTTAAGTGTGATGCAATAGTCAATGGCAGCTCAGAATAAATTGTTAAACTGGAGAGTGACATTATAAAAGTGGGACATAGACTAATCTGGTGGGAATATGTAAAATGGATTCATGGAAAGAAAGCATTCTCAGTATGGTATGGTCTGCATGGCAGAGGTGTACTGACTGTTGTGAGATGGCCAGAGGAGCACTTAGCTCAACTAATGACAGAATGTCAGTTCTGGGCGGAATCTGGACAGTAGAGAATAAAAGGGGATAGAGAGAGAGTGAGAGAGAGAGTTTGTGTGTGTCTGTGTGTTTTGGGGGTGGGAGTCTCAAGCAATTCCTTATTTTGAGGCTGAGAATGACAGTTGATGTGACTAAAACTCAGAAATAGGCTAGATCAGCAGGATCTTGTATGTCACACTAAGAAGCTTGAACCTTATTCTTTCTACAAGTTATAGGACCCAATGAAAGTTGTTAAGGAAGGTAAAGACAAAATTAGATATTAGTTTTATATCACATTAGCAACAAAAGGCACCAATATATGTGTTTTTTGGAAAGTAGACACACGAGAGGCAAGGAGATGAATTCAGATGCTGTCACAGTAACTGAGGGATAGATGATGAGGGCCTAAACTGAGGCATTTGTAGTAGGGATGGAGAAGAGGTACACTTGAGAAATATTTAGCAGGTAAAATGGTAGATCTTAGTAAATGATTGGAATTGTGCTGATTGAATGACTGAATGAATGACCGGGTAGCATCATGTTGCCATTAACTGGCATAAGGGGGACTACATAAGCAAAATGACCAAGTCTTGAAGGGAAGCCAATAAATTAAGTTTTGGATACACTGAACTTCAAGTGGTTCTAGGCTGCCTTAGGGACAGTTGAATATATATATTTATCTGAAGTTCATGTGAAAGATTGGGGTTGAAGAGATGTTATAATTATCAGCATTCAGCTGTTAAAACTCTTATTCTAGATGGCCTAGGAAGAGAATATCCAGGGAGAACCAATGAACTAAATCCTGTAAGAAAATCAAAATGCTACAGGAAAAGAGAAGAAGGAGCCCATGGATGAAGCTGAGAGGGAAAGGTCAGGGAGGTGGAGGAAGAACCTTCAGAGAGTAGCATTTTAGGAAAGCTGAAGTAGTCAATGGTCTCCAATAAAGGAGAAAGGCCTGATAAGATGAAAAGGGACCCTTGGAACATCACACATTTTAATCCTCACCATGCTAGACCAGCTTAAGTGGAAGAAGAGGCCAAGTGAGGGCACAGGAGGCAGAGACAGAAAACTGCACTGCTCCTTTTAAAGCAGCTGGGCTAAGAATAAAGACTGGGTGGGAGCTAGACACAGGCTGTGGGAGAGAGCTGGACTTGTTTACAAGCTAAAGGGAAAGAGCAGATAGGAAGTGGCTAAAGTTATAGAAAAGAGAGCATGACTGATGGAACCAGTTCCTCAGGGAGATAGAGAACAAATAAAACACAAAAGAACAAATCCAGAAGGTGCTTCAAAACAATTCAAAGATTTGGTGAAAGCAAAAAATACACCACTAGGGTTTATATCTGTGGTCAGTGAAATAGATTGTAATGTCACTTTCAGTGTCTCATTTAAGTACTCTAAAATTACTTTTAAGTAAATGTCTTAAATGATCTTCCTAAGAATCCCATCAGATGACAAAGGTGGTACTATTTCCTCAATATTTCAGATGAGGACACAAATTCCCAGTGAGGTTAAGGACCCTCTGCAGGTAGCAAAACTGCTAAATAGAATGAGGACCAGAATCCAGATGTTCTCTCACATGATGGCTGGACCAAGCTTTATTATACTTGTTATACTACATAGACTTCAACAAGGCTATGATGCTTATGTTGCAAGTAGTGTTTCCACCAATAATATAGTTTGCTGTCATCTTAAAGCTGAATTCACAATTCTGATTGGGCATCCCAAAATAAAAGGTAAAAAAGGGTACAAAACTGTGAGACTGTCTTTCCTCCTTCCTAATCCTAAACTTAAAAAAAAAAAGCATGTACACATTTTTGAGTTTGAACATAACACCAGAAGGCTATAGGAACAAAGTTTGATTAATTAATATTAATTAATATTGTTAACATTTTTCCTCTTCTTTTTTTTTTTGAGATGGAGTCTCGTTTTGGTTGCCTAGGCTGGAGTGTAGTGGCGTGATCTCACCTCACTGCAGCTTCCCCCTCCCAGGTTCAAGGGATTCTCCTGCCTCAGCCTCCCGAGTAGCTTGAATTACAGGTGCCCACCACCATACCCAGATAATTTTTTTTTTGTATTTTTAGTAGAGACAGGGTTTCGCCATGATGGCCAGGCTGGTCTCAAAATCCTAACTTCAGGTGATCCGCCCACCTCAGCCTCCGAAGTGCTGAGATTACAGGAGTAAGCCCTGCACCCGGCCTCTATCTTCTCTGTAGAAGGCAAGATTTAGATAGGAATAATCTTGCTTTATTGTAATTTCCCTTATACATTGTTTCTTAGTGAATATTTTAGTATAAGATGAAGCCATCTTGATTTATTTGAAGGGTTTCGTTTTTAAAACATTGATAAAATGAAATAAAAACCTTAAGGCTGCCAATATGGTCACACCTTTAAAGCAAAATTTTCCATAGGATAGACTACTTCCCATGCAAATAGCAAGAGTAAATAGTCTTTTAAATATTGAATATCACAGCTCATTCATCTTACATAAAATTTAGATAAATAGATATGAACTTTATATGGAAATAAAATTAAAGGAAAACTAGATTATCAGTATCTTCCTGATAATTTCATTCGGACTCCAAAAGCCTACTCAAGCTGTGACCTTTAGTTATAAGAAAAGTTCAAAGACTTCATATTTATCAGTAAGTTGATACTGTCTCATGCTACATTTTTAGTGAAATTATAGTTTCATGGATATAAATAAAAAATATTAAATCAAGGACTATCTTTATATAACTCTAAGATTTGTCTTCTATAAACTTGTGTAACTTGCCCAAATTTATACAATAGATCAATTAATAATCAACACTTCCAGTTTTTTCCCCCACCCTTACTATATCTCTAATGTGTAAATCTAAGCTTTTCAATGTTGTGATCTCAGAGAAGAAAATCAGATCAAAAATCAGCTGATCCATGTCCATACATTTTAAGAATGCCATGTAAGGCCAGGTGATGATGCATTAATCATTCTTCAAACCAGACAAAACTGTATGATTTTTTAAAACTACATTCTGTGGCCATAGATTAACACGATTCCAATCTTCTAATTTCCAGCTTCTTAAAACAAAGCTTCCTCTTTCTGCTTTTGCCTCACATCCTGCATTAGGTACCTGTCTAGAATGATGAACACAATGAATTTCAGGCCTGTAGCGATAGTGCTCAAAGTGTGAAGAGCAGAAAGTAAGAGAGAGGAAATATTGAAAATGAAAAGCATACATTCACCTGGAAACACATGTGAATGGCATGTGTCTTTTGCATAGTAGAATGATTCGCCTAATCCACCATGAGGGAGATTTGGGCCTTGAGTTATTTTTCCAGAAATGATGGTGAATTTGCAATGGTTTATCTACAAACTTCAACTAAGCAGCCTTATAAGTAAAATGAATAACTAGAATAGCAAGTTATTACCAAAATCTTAATGTGTAGCCTTGGAACATAAAAGCCAACAGGTCCACAACAAGATTCAGAGTGCCAGTCAAAGATTTATACAGTGGTTCACCAATGTAAATCAGAGTCAACTGGAGAGCTCTAAAAACATACAGATGCCCAGACTCCATCCAAAATTCCTAGATATTTGGAAAGTATGGGGGGTCTAGAATCTATACTAGTCACAAGATCTTAGGTGATTCTTTATACCATTTTTTATCAACACTGATCTGTGGCTTGCTTACCAACTACCCTATGAGTCATGGTCCAAGTATATATTGTGTTAGTCAATATTAAAAATTCACTAACTCTATGAATCTACCAATGTACATATGTAGAAAGAGATATACTCTTCAAACTAAAGCTTCAGTTTAGTTTGAATAAAAGATATAGGTGTCAAAATTTATCTAAAGACAAGTAGCAAAGAAAATGTAGCCTAATATTTATGTTCCATTCAGTCTTCTTGGCTTCACAGTCTACTCAGAAATGAACAATAACCAAAGTGGATCTAGTCACACAACTATATTTTGTCCATTGAAACCATAAGATCTAGGCCACTAAAAGTAGTTGACCTTTTTGCTCACTGAGGTAGGGACCATAAAACTCCTAATAGTGGTGCTTCCTTATATCCTTCATAGCAGAACTCAATTCAGTAGAGTATATTGCCAGCACCACCCAGGTAAGGGCTACATTTGCTAGCCCCTCTTGAAGTTTTGTGTGACCATATGACTAAATTCTGGCCAACTGTAAGTAAGTTTAAATGTTATGAAGACTTTAAAGTCTTCATAAAAGGGGGCAGGGTGGGGAATGGCTCACAGTTTTTGTTTTCCATCCTCTATCCACATGCCTAGAAAGTACATGCAATGGCTGGAGCTTCAGCAGCCATTTAGGATCACAAAAATAAATAAATAAAAAATACCTAGAGATATGGGAGCCAGGAGAGGTAGAAAAAGCCTCAGTCCCTGATGACTTTGTAGAGCCAATATGCCAGCTTTCACTACCTGCTTAAAAGCATTGCTTTATATTTTAAAAAGAAAAGCTTTTTTTTTTTTTTTTTTTGAGACAGAGTCTCACTCTGTCACCCAGACTGGAGTGCAGTGGCATGGTCTCAGCTCACTGCAACCTCTGCCTCCTGGGTTCAAGCAACTCTAGTGCCTCAGTCTCCTGAGTAGCTGGGACTACAGGCATGCACCACCATGCCTACCTAATTTTTGTATTTTGGGTAGAGACGGAGTTTTGCCATATTGGCCAGGCTGGTCTCGGACTCCTGACCTCAGGTAATCCACCCACTTCGGCCTCCCAAAGTGCTGGGATTACAGGCATGAGCCACTGCGCCTGGCCAGAAAACCTTTTTTTGTTTGTTTAAACTACTGCGTTCTGCTACATGTGCCCACTATAAAAGTCTGAATGTCCTACATGTTTCATAGCATGTATTTCAACAGTAATGAGTTTAAAATAATTTATGAGTTAACATGTATATTAAGCTATGTATACATATTTATACATATTGTGTACCTCCTTTAAAATTATGTCATCCAAATACTATTGAGTGTTAACTATCTGCTTCCTTTGTGTCGTAACAATGAGATAAATGGCAGACATATCATAAAAATGCAAGAGACCATGACATAGACTGTCAGCCCCTCATCTCTCAGTAATCAAAAGTTAGCTTGGGTCCAGGAGGATATCAGTGTAGGATTGCAACATGATGGCTGTAAATTCATGGGCTGTGAGCCAAATATATACTCAGATATATTTTATTTGTCATATGCAATATCTTCTGAAAATGTTAATTATGAATGCCTTAAAGCGGGCATGCACCTTCAGTTCTCCACAGGCCCCATCATCACCTGTTGATGTACAAACACTGGCTTGCTTCACTTGTTTATATTACCTACCTGGCCTCTGAAAGCATTGATGTTTACAGTATTTGGAAACAAAATAATACATTTCTGCACCTTCCCTTCTCCATTGCTTATCCCATGTTGAATACAATGATTCACAACAAAGATTATTTTCTAAAATTAAGCATGCCTACTTCTAATAAGAATATATATAGCTCACTAGATGCTAGGCATTAACTTAGGAATATAAATACACTGTAAATGCTCTAGCATTTTCCTTAACACAAATGTGGAATCTTTCGAAGACCACCACCCCAATGCACACACACTCTCACCACACGCACACACTCTTTAAAAGCTGATTTTGTCATTTTAACTCCCTGATTTTTCACACACACACATACACCCACACAAACTCTTTAAAAGCTGATTTTTTTCATTTTAACTCCCTAATTTTTGTTACATTAGTTTTAACTAAAGTCAGCCCAACTCTCAAACTTTCTCCTTTCAGTTTCTTATAAATTTAGAAAATCAAGTCAGTTCTTAAAACTCAGTGAGAATGGAACTGATTTTGGCTTAAAATGCCTAAAACTTTATTTATTTACTTTTATCTTCTCATTCATGTGTTTCTATCAGGCGGGCACACTCAGATTATATTTTACATTTCTGGTAAATAACCACAGTCAAGTAAATGGAAATATACCCTGAAGTCATAAAAAGAAAGAAAAAATAAAAACTTACTAATATGCACTTACATGCAAAAACAGATCTCTACATTTTGAAGAAGACATATTTGTACAAAATGTAAATATCAGATTATGTGACTGTTATAGATAAAATTTGAAAAATGTACTTGCTTTTAATGTGTGCCTTAGATATTTCTTTAATTTAAAGCATCGGTCTGAGCTTACTCTTCCCCAAACTCAAAATCAAATGGAGTTTCTAAATTATGACACCTTTATTAAGCTTGTGATAGACCTGAACAAGGAAAAGAAAGTATTGCCAAGTATCCATACTATATCAGCTTAAACCAAAATATGCATAGTAAGTAAGTACAATATAAGTTAAGCAGCTCTGAATATAGTATACTCTGGAACTCTTTTCTCTATTATCTTAGATTAGGGCAATGATGACTTTCGTTTGCTGTTGAATTTTTATCACTTATATTCTCTTAAGTTGAGAAATAAAATACTGGAATTTTTTACAACACATATGCAAGCAATTACACATTCTGTAAAATTTGATGTTTGGAATTCCATTTTCTGTGCTATTTGGTTATACTGGTTGCGGGGGGCACTGGGGTTGGATTGGAGTTGGGGACTTTTTTGCATCAAGCATCACATTCCTTACATTTATGTCAATTACTATTAAGAAAAATTATCTGTTCATTTTTCAAAAACACCTACAGAGTAATTATAACTATTTGGGAATGTCTTTTAAAATATGGCCTATTTCATGTACCTTGTGAAACATTCCTTTCATTTATTCACATATTCAATTATTTCCATACTTTATTAAAGTACTTTATTTATTTTAACATAAATTAACAAAGAAAGTGGTATTAAAGGTTTTAAATTAAAATTGGTTGTTTTGGTGGGGGAGGGGAGTAAACTGTTCTTTTTAGAGTCAAATTTTCAATTTCTATTGTAATTTTTCTGTATTTTTCTCCTCCTGTTTTCTTACTTCTACTTTCTATTCAATTATTTTTGCCACCCTTCCAAACAACACATGCTTTTTACGCCATTACAAAGAAACTCAAAAGTTTTTACCTTTTATAAATTACCTCATATTTTAAAAACATAAAATGTAACATAAAAAGTTCCAAGTCTTAGAAAGTGCCCCCT
Source organism: Hylobates moloch (assembly GCF_009828535.3). Classification (NCBI taxonomy): domain Eukaryota; kingdom Metazoa; phylum Chordata; class Mammalia; order Primates; family Hylobatidae; genus Hylobates; species Hylobates moloch. The sequence continues at coordinate 53,147,237 of NW_026652276.1, read as the reverse complement.
CTATGGGACTCCTGATAGACTGTTGGATATTCATCTACAAATTTGTATTTTCACTTTTTAAGCTTTTTAGAACTTCTGATCTCTAGATTAATTTTATAAACTTTTTGAAAGCAAAAACACACAGAAGCAGGTATTTGTTCTAAAAATATAGATATACACATATATATATACATATATACTTGTATGTTATGTGTCTATATATGAAAGTAATAGAAAAGGTTAATGAATGTCCAAAGTTTTAAAAGCTTGAGTTTGATGTTAAATGGTTGAGTTGATGAAAATCTACAGTGGCTTATTTTAAAGGAGTACATGTCTGTATTTGAAATTGCAACCCTCAAGAGTAAAGATTTAACAGAGGAATCAATTTAAATATTTTCTTATATACTACAACAGCTATGCATTTTTGCTTAACCATACCATATAACCCAACTGTAACACATGAAAATTGCATAGGAAAAAAATTTGGTCACCAGGCAAGATTTATCTTAAAAAAAAAAAGCTTGTGTCTAAGGGGTAATGTCCATGCAAATATTCCATGCCAAATAAGATATATACAAGGCATGCTGATTTCCTGCCTTCCGCCATCCAACCGGGAACCACCACTGTCCTGTTAATCAAGCCAGTAGGGTGGGAAAATACCACTGTTTAAGAAATCTGGCTTCTATCAGCCTCTGTCATGGAGAAACAAACGAGACTGCCTCCCAGTAAGCAAAAGTGATCACATTTTCACAAATGAAAATGGTAAAAAGAAGTGTAAATTGTTAAAGAGGAAAGAATGAGGAGCCAAAGACAAAGAAAAATCAAAGCTATCAGAGTTGCTGCCGAGGTTTTACTAAACAAAGAATTTTATGAAGCAGCTGAAGTTCAGTACAAAAAGACTCCACCCTACCCAGCTTCTGCCGCGACTTTTCCTTGCTCTGAAAACTCCAGCCCACAGAACAGAACTCCTCTAACTAAAATGCCTTTAGTGCTCCGTTTTAAGCATTCACTCTTTTCTTCTTTTAAACGTTCCACTCTCACACTCAGCCAAAAGGACTTATTGTAGGCTTTCCCAGAAAAATTTAGTAGTGTACTCTCTCCAACGGCAGATCTAGAAGCTCCGGATTTACAAACATCCCAATTGTCTTTCAAGTCGTTTTCCAGGTGCAAATCCGTCAGCCCCCTTCTCAAACTTCAAACCAGAACCTCCTCTTCACGCTCTTCCTGAGGCTTAACATTCCACCTATTTCCCAAACCGTGCAATAAACACTACAGGCAAAGCAAATGGCAAACTCACCATCTTCGTCTTCTTCCTGGGCTTTTATTGAGACAAATTGCCCTAATAAAACAATAAGAATGAGGAGAGGTCTTGTTTCCGCCCAGTTTGCCATCATGTCTAAATATTAGACATGTGGGTTCTCCTGAGAGTGAAAAGTAGATTCTGAGGTTATTGTAGCACCATGAAGTCAGCTGTGGGCTCTTCTTTCAGCACCAGCCCCAGGGCAGCCTCTGCAAACCCCCTTTTTCAGCACCAGCTCCAGCACAGTCTGCGAAAACTTTTTTCAAGCGATGCAGCTTTAAATAGGAAGAATGCTGCCTCCACTTCTTTTCCTGCCCCTTTTCAGCTTGTTCAGGCTCATAACCATCCAGTGTCTGCCAAGCAACGGTCTGATTGATGGTAAACAACCAAATCAGAACATGCGTCTCTGTGCCTGAACTTTCCCTATTTCATTTAACTTTTAAGCATAGATGGGGCTTAATAACAGAAACAAACATTTGTTTCTCTTTTGTTTTATTTTTTAAGAAAGGCTGTTAGAAGAAAAGCGTTCTATTTTCCCCTCCCTAACCCTTCCCCCCAGACACACACCCTTTAACTTTTCCCCTATAAGCTGAAAAAGACATTCCGAAGGAAATCCAGCCTTTTACCCTAGTTTTTTTATATTTAGATAATTCAAGACTCTCTTCTCCACCTTAAATCTTTAAAGAATCACATTTTAACCCTTTCTTTTGACTGAATAGGGAGCATTCTTATCCCCTTCTCAGATTCGGTTTCTTTTCCCATACTCTGGAAGGGGATTATTAGAATGTTGCCCAGGTAAAGTCCAGGTAAGAAAAACATTTTGGATAAATGAATTTGTGATACATTGTAATCTGAATTAAGAAGGCAGGTCCTTTCCTAATTTCTCCACATCTCTTGTTAAGGGGCCACATCTTCAGGTTCCTCTTGTCCCGGAGAGTTTTACCATGTTGAAAAATAGTGTACTAAGCAGTGCAGAGGAATGGGAAGTACTCTACCTTTGGATGAAAAAAGGCTTGCTTCTGCCTTTTGTGAGTGGTTCTGCCACTCAATAATTTTGTAAATGTGCACATAGTCCTTTATCTCTGTGCACTCCAATTTTCTCATTTGAGAAAAGGGCTTTACCCTGACCAGTGTACAGGGTTTAGTGACACTAAAATGAGTAATGTATTATTAATGAAGTTCTAAATTGCAAAGAGCTACATAAAAGTAGATGGTGGTATTATTAGCTCTAAGCCAGCTTTGCAGGGAATATGATAGCCCCAGTTGCACATGCATTTTAAGGACAATTATCGATGAACTTTTGTGCCACCCTCACACTTGCCAAGATCTTAATGACCTTAGAGAGTTCTATATAATCTAATGTATTTGCCACCTTGAGTCTCCCTAGAATCAGAATGGATGTTCTATACAATACAAGTGAGTCAATTGTTTATAATTATTGGGCAACAGGTGCCTTGCACTGTGCTAAGCACTGGGCGGAAAGGATGACATAAAAGAAATAAAAGACATACCCATCACCTTCAAGGAACATATGTAGGTGTTGAGAAACTAAATTTACAAGAAATAAAGATACATAAGCCAGAGCATATAAATATGTGAGGGATGCATTAAGCCCAGAGAAAGGAGAAATTATAAAATGAGATTAGGCAAGTAAGACATTATTATTAGTTTTCTTAATAGAAGAAATCCAAGAACCTTTGCATTTTAGCTTTGGAACTAGACTCTGGATAAATATTCCAGTGGAGGTCAACTTTCCCGGTTGTTTCCAGCTTTCTAACCCTGTACCCCTCAGTTTATCTTTTCATTTAGACATGTCCCATTTCAATGACTTCTGTCACCACCACACTGTTCTCAGGGGTGCCCTTCCACTTAATGAATGGGCTAAGTAAGGACCAAAAATCACCTTTCAGTTAATTCTTTCTAGAATATCTTAGGCTAGGACTTGAAATCCATCTGACTATATATTCAAAGATAACAGGAAGATAAGTAAATGTGGGGGGGAGGAATTAACCTTTCTCTGAGCTTGCCAGTCCTATTCTACCATGAGGCAATTTTAGACCAATACCACCCTGATACCGAAGGGCTGGCACAATTTTCAGGCACCTTGTGCAGCATTTTTACTGAAGTGCAAGACAGCAGACATTTATGGAGAATCTACAACTCTCAGATCCTATGCTGGAGATAAAACAATGATGAGATAAGATTGCAGGACTTGTAGCAGAGTCAGTGTATGGAACACTCAGTGGCTGCTCAGATCAGTAGTTTAGTATCTGTTATCTGTTAATAAAGTTGTTTTAAATTTAACTATAAACATGGCTTATATAAGAAAGGTTAAAACCACCATGCAGTCTCTCACGGTTGCCACCAGTTTCAGTCTCCTCTTCCCACCCTACTGAAAGCCCATGGTATGACAGAAGCATAGCAAATATTTGTCAGAAGACCTGAGATAAGTAAATATTCCATATTGTCCTTGTGAACTCTTGAAATCTTATTGCAATCAAGTCATAAATAGCAAAGTATTTTGCAACTTGGGCTTTTTCTCTATGTCTGGTTTTAGGGTCCCACATTACAATTTGGAAAAGACTAAAATATACGCAGGTATTGACCAGGAATGTCTGTTTAATATATGTGGTTGAATTCAGAATAGAGGACAATGCCATTTCTTAGTCCTTAAAGAAGTGATTATAGACCTCACTGCTGCAGTGGGGTACTCAGAAATCTGTCCCAATTCCAGTGAAGCCTATCCTAACAGTGTATGTTTTGTAATAATATGTGCTAGTGGGTGAATATTTTCCAATTCTCACGGCAACCCTGAAAGGTACTTATTATTTTTCTCAAATCATATATAGGCGATTACCATTCAAAGATGTTTACTTGCTCAAGTTTGCTCACCTAATAAGCAGTAAATCTAGGGTTCCACTTCAGTGATGTCTGACTCCAGAGTGAATGTTCTCACCCCTTTTTAGCTCTTTTTAGACCTACTTGACACTCAAACTTCTATTACCACCACACTGTCCCCAGGAGGAGCCTACTTCCAATTAATGAATGGGCTGAGTAAGCACCAAAAATCACCCTTCAGCTATTTCTTTCTGGAATATATGAGAAAATCAGGACTTGTAAACCACCTTGCTAAATATTCAGGAAGAATAACAGAAAAACAAATAATAAAAATCAAAGGTTCTTGTATTTCTTCCACCAAGAAAAGTGATAATAATGCCTTACTTACCTAATCTCATTTTATAATCTTCCCTTTCTCCAAACTTCTGCTGAGCTTAATGCATGCCACACATATTTATATGCTCTGGCTTATAAGAAAAGTTGTCTCAGCACCCTTTCAGGGTTCATCTCTCCCTCTGCACTCCTTATCCCATTTCTTCAAATCTCCTTGCAGATGTTACTCTGTCAGTGTCTCCTCCTCTCTTCTCTACCTTCCACCTTTCTTCTTCTGCTAGTACCTTTCCTACAGCCTGTGAAGCTGCTCCTCACTAATAGCCGATCTTGAAAATAAAAAAAGAAGGGGAGATTTCCCTTAACCTCACATCTTCTGTGGTCTCTTTTTCCCTTCCACTCCTTCTTCTTTCAGTAATCCTCTATCCCCGTATCAGGATCTTATTTCTAGCACTCTCGTATAGATTGCACTGCCAGAGACACCAACATCCCTTTGTTGATAAACCCAAAGATCTTTCTTCTTTCCCCTCCTAACAGTTGACATTCTGATTACTCCCTTAATACTGAAACTTTTTCCATTCATGGCTTCCCTGGTCTCACATACTCCTTTTATGCCTCCTGCTTTGCTAGTCAAACTTCCTTTTCTAATTCCTCTCAGGAAGTCATCTATGCTCTCCAGTCTTGTACTATCAGCTTTTTTCTCTTCTTGTCCATTGACTTGGGGTATATTAACTATTAAATTAAATCCCTTGACTTTATTTCTGTTTACATGTTAATGACTCCTAGTCAAGGCTTTCCTCTTGAGCTACAGACCTATATTTTCCAAGTGCCTCAATTAAACATCTCCCACTGAAGAAGCATAAAACTCAGAATCCAAAATGAAACCATTATCTGCAATTGTTCTTTATACCAATTAACACTACCACCATCATCTTAGTCCCAAAGAGGGAAGGATACTCTTCATTTTCCCTCAACCTTCATCTTATTACTCACCAAGTCCTCTGGATTTTGTTATGCATTCTTTCATTCAATTACCCCTCTTTCTAAGAAAGCTGACTCCCAGTTACCTACAAAACATAATAACATGAGTTTAAGATAATAATAATAATGCATGCCTATTTCTTGGTTCCAATCTTCTGCTTTCCTCTCGTTGTTTTATCCAGAGGAAACAGATTCTCCCATACACATAAAGCAGTTTCACACCTCATAATTTTACTCAGGCTCTGACCTTTGCCTGAAATAACCACCTCCCTGGTCAAATTTATTCCCTCGTTTAACAAATATTTATTGAGGGTCTATTATTTGTCAGGTTCTAATGAAGGCACTAAGGATATGTAGCTGTGAACAACACAGACAAGGTCCCTGATTCCACACAGCTTACAATCTTGAGTGGAAAAACAGCAATAAACAAGTAGGCAAATATACAAACAAGGTGATCTTAGACAATTAAATGCTGTGAAAGAAATAAACAGTCAGTTATTTAAGAGTTGCTCAGGAGTTGGTAGCAGAAGGGATGCTTCAATAGTGCCATTGGGAAAGATGGCATTTTAAGGAAGCAACAGTGAACTTGAGACCTAAAATTTGAAAAAAAAAAAAAAAAAAAAAATCACTGGAAAACAGAAAAGAAGACATTTCAAGCTAAAGAAACAGCAAGTGGGAACAGCCTGGACTGGTGTATGTGTTTTCTATTGCTGCCATAAAAATTACTACTGACTATGGCATAAAACACTAATATATTTCAGAAGGTCATAAATCTGACATGGATCTCATTGGGATAAAATCAAACTGTTAGCAGGGCTGCATTCCTTTTTGGGGTGCTTGGGGAAAATCCATTTCCTTGTTTTTTGAACTTTTAGAAGTTACCTGCATTGCTTGTTTTGTGGCCTCTTCCTTCATCTGCAAAGCCAGCAACATAGCATATTCCTGACATGTCTTTGTTGTCACATTTTTCCATGACTACAAACTGGAAAGGACTTTTAAGGACCCATGTGACTACATTGGGCCCATCTGTATATTCCAGGATAGTTTCCCTCATCTCAAAGACTTTAATCACATCAGCCAAGTCCTTTCTGATGTGTAAGGTAACATACTCACAGGTTCTAGGGATCAGGACGTGAGCGGATCTTTGGGGGCTATTATTCTTTCTATACCATAGACAGAAATAAACTTTGATTGTGTAAAAGTAGGCAGAAAGCCATTATGGCTAGCATGATATAAGATTGGACACGAGGTTTTATCATTAATTCCTTGTCGGTCACGGGGAAGAATTTAAATTTTTTTCCTAAATGCAATGAGAAATCAACAAAGCATCGTTATACAAACAAATGGCATATTCTAAATATGCTTTTTTTTTTTTTTTTTTTGAGACAGAGTCTTGCCCTGTCGCCCAGGCTGGAGTGCAATGGCATGATCTTGGCTCACTACAACCTCTGCCTCCCGGGTTCAAGCGATTCTCCTGCCTCAGCCTCCCAAGTAGCTGGGATTACAGGCACGCACCACTATGCCCCGCTAATTTATTGTATCTTTAGTAGAGATGGGGTTTCACCATGTTGGCCAGGCTGGTCTCAAACTTCTGACCTTGTGATCTGCCCGCCTCAGCCTCCCAAAGTGCTGGGATTACAGGCGTGAGCCAGTGCGCCCAACCCTAATATGCTAATTTTTAAAAGATCCGTATGGCATGGGAGAAACGTATTATGTGAAGGCAAAGATAGAAGCAGGGACACCAGTTAGAAGTACTCTTACTACAAATGAGAAATAATGGAGTCCTAAAAAAAGGACAGTGGAAATAGAAAGAAGCAGAAAGATTCAGGATGTATTTTGAAAATAACATTTCTGATGGATTACAAAGAGCTAGAAAAAAAATGAGAAATTGAGGAAGACACTTTTGCTGATTGAGTGGATGATACAGCTGGCAAAGCTCAACCATTGCCTCCCCTGACAAACGGGTCTGCTTCTTCATAAATCCCATCAGCATGTTCTGTGTAGACCTCTATTAACATCACACTATATTTACCTGTCTGTTTCCCTTATCATATTGAAACCTTCCTGAGATTAAAGGCATTGCTGGGTCATTGTTTGCTTGATAGCTATTTCCTGAACATACATTGTTTGATAAGGAATCAATAGAAAATGATGATTGAATGACCATGAGACAAGTGGCAGTGAACATAAATAAATGTCATTCCAAGGTGTCAATCCCGGAGAACCAGGAAAATGATTGTCCTAGAGAAAGAAATATCTAAGCAAGGAGGGGAAACTAGTAATACAGCAGGAGAGCATAGAAATGATTAGGTGCATCTGTGCACATATATGCTTCGAAATAGCAAACCGTAATTTTTTTTTTTTTTCTTAAGAGTGGTAGTCTCGCTCTCTCGCCCAGGCTGGAGTGCAGTGGCACGATCACAGCTTACTGCATCCTCGAACTCCTGAGCTCAAGGGATCCTCTCACCTCAGGCTCCTGGGCACGCACCATCACAATCAGCTATTTTTTTTAACTTTTTTGTAGAGACGGGTCTCTCCATCTTGCACAGGCTGGTTTCTAATTCCTGGGCTCAAATAATCCTCCTGCCTCAGCCTCCCAAAGTGCTGGGATTACAGACATGAGCCACCTTACCAAGGCAACAAACCATAATTTTTGAACAGAAAAAGACTGCATATTGTGAATATACTTTTTTCTCACTGAAAGCCACTATGAAAATAATAACCAGAACAATAATAATAATGGTTAGACTGTATTAAGTACTTACTATGTGTCAAATACTGTGTCAGTACTTTAAATGTATCAATTAATTTAATCCTAAAATCAACACTGTGGGGTAAGTGCTATTTTTTTTCGTATTCTACAGATGAGGAAGGAAATTGAGGCTAATAAAAAAACTAATTTGCATCAAATTGCACGTGAAGGAATGACTATTAACAGATCCTGCTTTGAAATCCTGGCTGCACAGTTTTTTCTCTTAACAAGGAGGTTCAAACAAACTATGTGATGTTTATTTTCATAGCTTAAGCTCCATCACTGCTTTTTTAAAAAATTACAATATTCAGAGACTCACTCAAAATGTCATTATAATAATATCTTTTCAAGGAAAACAAATGCATGTACCAATGAATTTAATTATCAATGCTATCTATATCCAAACTTTATAAATATGTTACCTCTATCTGAAAATCTCTGCTGAAAATATATCTTTAACATTTAGACATTATTAAAGATATTTCCTTTTTTGTATTAGAAATTTTTACCTTCATTCTAACATTCTTACGATATGAATTTTCATTTTAATCTGAATACTTATATTTTAACTTAGTCATATTTTGAGAAAACTTTGCATTTTACATTTTAGAATATTGTGCTGTCTCCTAAGGCATCAACAGTTACATTTAGAGATTATGGAGAGTCTTGTGAGCCAAGATCATAAATAATATGAGAGCTTGGCTTGTGTGGCACTCTTCTCTTTACATACTATTCCAGCTCACACATACTCTTTGAGACTTATAATAACTCAGTGAAATAATATGCACCAGATGATTGCTCCCATTTTATATTGAGATTCAGAGATATTAAGTGACTTGTCAGAAGTCACACAATATAATGAATGGCCTCCTATATTGGTTTTCAAGACCTCGCACTCTATCCACTGTACCTTGATAATTAAACTGCAATTCAAATTTTATGAACTAGGAAGATAGCAACAAAAATGTCTGCAGATATGTGGTGGCTATGAGCCAGACACAGTCTAAATGCTGGCCCCACCACTTACTACCTGGGTGATGATGAAAAAATCACGTCTTTTCTGCTTTTCAATTTCCTCATCTGAAAAATGGGGATAATAATATTACCTACCTTATTGGTAATTGTTGTATTAAATGAGTTGACATTTATAAAACTCTTGGAACAATTTCTGGCATAGAGGTAATATTACATAAGTGCTGGTTAAATAAAAATAAGAAACTGTTAGCGTTTCTTCTAAAAAACATATAATGTGTCATTAGTTTAAAATGTTACTATTGGCTGGGCATGGTGGCTCACACCTGTAATCCCAGCACTTTGGGAGGCCAAGGCGGGTGGATCACAAGGTCAGGAGATCGAGAGCATCCTGGCGAACATGGTGAGACTCCGTCTCTACTAAAAATACAAAAAAATTAGCCGGGCGTGGTGGCGGGTGCCTGTAGTCCCACCTACTCGGGAGGCTGAGGCAAAAGAATGGCGTGAACCTGGGAGGCAGAGCTTGCAGTGAGCCTAGATTGCACCACTGCACTCCAGCCTGGGCGACAGAGCGAGACTCTGTCTCAAAAAAAAAAAAAAAAAGTTACTATTAAAATTTACTTAAAGACCAAAAACCCAGGCTAACTAGAGGGAAGTTTAATCATGTACCACACTATATTCCACTCACCCTCTCATTCTGCTGTGTTTTCCTTCTTTTATGTGTATTGAGACGTGGTTTACATAATTTCATCTTTTTAGGTGTACAGTTCTTTGAGTTTTAGCAAATGTATACAATGTACACAATAATGTGACTGCCATTATATGATATTTTCTTCACTGCAAAAAGTTCCACCATTTGGAGTCAATCTCTTTCTTCCATTCCCATCCCTGGCACCATTGATCCATTTTCCATTTCTTTAGTTTTGCCTTTCTACAATGTTATATAAATGAAATCACACCATATGTAGCTTTTTGTGCTGATTCCAAGATTCATCCATGCTGTTGCATGCATAAGCAGTTCATTCCTTTCTTTAAAGCTTTTATGTTTACATTTTTAAAATTTATTTCCTCATTCTTAATCATTCATCCATCAGTTATTTTTTAAGCCTAATAAATCTTGAGACATGGATGATTGTTTGTATTGGAATAGACAATTCTCTGTAGCTAAATTGAGAGTCCATGAGTCAAGGCTTCCCCTGAGAGAAGCTTTTTAAATGGCAGGACTAGGCACAGGCTACAAAGGGGAAATTGTCCAGAAACGCAATGGCACCAAAGACCTCCTATAAGAAATGAGTGTGCTATGCTCCACGTCCTGCTTTTAAAAAGTTAAAGGCCTAAGTCTCAAGTTGTATCTCAACAAATAAGGAGTCATTCATCTCAACAGGATCTGAGTTCTAGCATTGTTCAGTTGACAATTACGTGGCGACCAGAGGTCTGGAAAACGTGTCTTTTCTTGGTATGGAGAGGGCAGCACAGGGTAGGGAAGTCAAAGTGATATATTTTTTCATATTTAGTCCATCAGTATTTTGTTTAATACTTTAAAGACTCTTGTGTATTGGAGAAAACTATCTCTTCTACTACTTCAGTGAAATTAATTCTGTTTTGCAGATTTATAGAATTTTCTGTCTTTGAGAGAAGATGAAAGGAGTTTTTTTATAAATTGGCCCTTGAGAGAAAAATAGAATTTTATACAAATCTGCCATTTTAAGTGCCATTTCTGTTGTATTTTTGTGTCCTGTATTTGAATGAAATAATTGCACTAGCCCTCAACATGCCAAAAGAATTCAATACCAAATTCTTTGAAAATACTTTTTTAGAAAATCTGAGTAATAAAAATATTCATCCCTCTCTTCTTCTCCTGATATAGATGTATCAAATGGGAAATGGCCAGCAGTGATCAAGTCTTGATTAATACTGAAAAGCGGAAGCTTGTGCTCACAATCCCTGCCATCCCAATTCTTTAAAGTATGTAAGTACTTTAATAATCATTATGAAGCTAAAATGGCATTATTGATTTAAAAAGATATGATGTCCCTGTAATTCCAGTTACTTGGGAGGCCAAGACTGGAGAATCACTTGAGGCCAGGAGTTAGAGACCAGCCTGAGCAACATAATGAGACCCCATCTCTAAAACAAATAATAATAATAAAATAAATTAGCCAGGCATGGTGAGGACCACTTGAGCCTAGGAATTTGAAGTTGCAGTGAGCTATGATCATGCCACTGCACTCCAGCCTGGGTAACAGTACAAGACTCTGTCTCTTAAGTAAAAGGAAAATATGTATGTGTGTGTATATACATATTTCATTTGAATTAGAATTTCTATTTAAATATCTTCAAGTAATCAATGAGTTCACATTGGTATAAATAACAAATATGCATTAAGAAAATCTCTGACCACAGAATTGAAGTCTTAATTATATATTAAAGTATGGTCAGTATATAACCAAGTTTTTCAGTGTCCTAAACATCACAAGGACCCATGCATTGATGATACTGCTTAGAAATCAGCAGCAATCCATATATTTGGCACTAATTAATTTAAACATGTACATATCCATATACTAAAATATACACGCAAAAAAAAGTTGATGAAAGAGCAATTCATAAACTTGATTTTGTGTATGTTCTTAAATTATTCCATCTACATAAATCTGAGTCCTTCTTGACACCCAAGTGTAAGAAAACCAAAGGTCCTGTGAACACTTACTACAAAAAGCGGGGGGTCATTCTTAATACACAGTAAATACTAAAGCAGGTTTCATTCACCAGTTGGAGAGTGTACTATTTTAATGTTTTCTTAAAGTATGTGAGTGATATCATCTCATGAGATTTGGAGGAACATATGGATTTCATTTTGTTGTTTTACAGAGACTTACTTTTGTTTTCTCTGGAATAACTGCAATCAGAAGATATTATTGGAGGAGTAAGATTTTATAAATGTGCCTTGTCCTCCCTTTCAGCATCATCTTCACTTCCATAATTTTGGAATGAAAGGAATCTTGAAAATCCATAAATATAATACACAGCTAACACAGTCAAGGGATACTTAGAGCATTTGGCAATTTGTCTTCCTGTCAATTTACTTTAAAAAAAGTATACACATTTATTTGTAAAAAGAGTTATTTTATTAATTTATTACTTGTAATCAATTTCTAAAGCCCAGCAGTTGACTCCAGAAACCACAATGTACTTAATTTCCTAGATTTTTTTTCTGTATTCTACTCCATTTTTATAAATCTGATAAAATCTCTCCAAATAATTTGGGACATTGAAATTATCAATAGCAGGAAGAATTAAGAAGTTACTGTGCTCCTAATGCAGGAGCATCAGTCGTCACACCCTTGTTTCAAATGTGACTTATTCATCCCAATATGCTCATCCTGCTTAAGATGGGGTTTTGGTTTCAAAAGTTTTATGATTTATATGCAAATCAATGTAATGCACATTTGTTAGAGAGATTACTTTGAGAATGCAGATATGTACAGGATATAGTCCTGGCCCACCAAGGGCTTACGTGGTTTGGTGGTAATAGTCCCAATCACTGATATCTAACACATAATAAAGGAATGAGTTGTATTATACAAACACACAGAAAAATAATAGGAGAACAGGGTATGATAAAAGGACTTGAAGTCACAAGGAACTTGGAAAGAGGTTCTGGGTGTGATAGGATTTAAGCAGAGCTTGAGAAAATGCATAGCACTCCAACAAAGATTGCCTGAAGGGAGATTAGGGAAACCATTTAAAAAAAAAAAACAAAAACCACTCAGGTGGCTTAAAGAAATTGGTTAGTAGCCTAGCAGAGTTAAGACAGCTACAACAGCAGGGACCAAAAACCTAACATTTTCAAATTCTAAGAGGAAAGCATGTTGAATTTACAGTAAAGGAGATAAGAAAAATGCCAGGAAATATTTTAAAAGCTAACTGCAATAGGCCGGGTATTCCCGGCCTCAATAGTGGCTCAAGCCTGTAATCCCAGCACTTTGGGAGGCTGAGGCGGGTAGATCACCTGAGGTCAGGAGTTCGTGACCAGCCTGGCCAACATGTTGAAACCCCATCTCTACTAAAAACACAAAAATTAGCCAGGGATGTTGGGGGGCACCAGTAGTCCCAGCTACTTGGGAGGCTGAGGCACAAGAATCACTTGAACCTGGGAGGCAGAGATTGCAGTGAGCCGAGATTGCACTCCAGCCTGGGTGACAGAGCAAGACTCCATCTCAAAAAATAAATAAATAAATAAAGCTAACTGCAATGAATCTCAACCTTAACAATACTTTCATCTTTTAATGGTCTAGCCAGTATTTCAAGATAATTTATATATTTATCATTATACTTCAGAGTACTTTTATTTTTTTATGATTTTACTAAGCTAATAAACTACTGAACTGGATTCTTCAGAATGCTGTGTCTTGAGGGAGGCACAGAGAGACATCAATAATATCCCCACATCTTTACTCTTGTAAGAAAAAAAAAAAAAGCACTTCTACTACTCTGCATGGTTTTGTTTATTGCACAACCACACCCATATCTTTGCTTCCAAAAGAAGACATAGCTCAAGAAAAAATGTGGATGAATCAGTAACCATACATAGATTTGAATTCTGCTTTTCACATAACAACCTCAACCTATCTTCCAAGCTCATCTCAAAATAGTCATCTTTTTCAGCAGCCTGCATCAACATAGCAGAGAAGTGGAAGATACACATAGGTAGGCTCCTAATTTATGTAAATCTGTGAGGGTTACCAGATCTGCAAAGTAAAATGCTTTACTTTAAAGACAACATATAGTTCCAAATTCCAAATCCTGAAGAAAAGGAAATGAATACCTAACATAATCAAAGTAATTTTAAGTTAAAAAAAAGGAAACAAAAACTTATCTTGTGTCATTAAGAACTTGAAGTGTGACATTTCTGAAAGGACTATTCTACAGAATATTCTCTCTGGAAGTAGGTCTTTGGGAAACATGAGCTTTGATCCTAAAAGCCTCTCACTAACCACTTTACATGAGGATGACCCCATAGGTCCTTCGAGCCCAATTCCTTATTTGCAAAATGAAATGGTAAAAGCCCCTTAATATTTCCAAGTATTGTTACAAGAACATTCATGAATAAGTTTTGTAAATTCTATAAATTAATAAAATATGTTGTCATTCTCATTACTTATTTTACCTACATATAAAGAGTGACTCAATACAAATAGAGAAGAGCCCTATTCAATCTTTTGCTTGAGTATGAACAATATGAAGTCTCAAAGCTATTTTTGGACATTAAAAGTGTATTTTCAATAGGTAAAAGGACAAAACCAGTGCTATGGTTTGAATGTCTCCTCCAAAACTCGTGTTGAAATTTAATTGCCATTGTAACAATATTAAGAGTTAAGATACTTAAGAGGTGATTAAGCCATGAGGGCTCTGCCCTTGTGAATGAATTAATGCCTTTATCTCAAGCATGGGTTCCTATCACAAGATTGTGCTACTTATCACAAGAGGATTCCCATCACAAGAGTGTGATACTTATCACAAGAGTGCTACTTATCACAAGAGGATGCATTTGGTCCTGTTTTGTCTCTGTCACCCTCTCTTGCCCTTCTATCTTCTGCCATGGGATGACACAGCAAGAAGGCCCCTGCCAGATGCTGGCCCCTTGATCTTGGATTTCTCAGCCTCAAGAACTATGAGCCAATAAATTTCTGTTCATTATAAATTACCCAGTCTCTGGTATTTTGTTTTAGTAGCCCAAAGCAGACTAAGAAATCAATGAGCAATGCAATGTTGCTTGGTTTGACTTGGTTTTCAAACTGCCTAAACTCAGAAAGATTTTCCAACTTGAGCATTGATCTAATAAGATGAACTAAAAGGAAAACAAATTTGGAGGGAAAGAAAGATAAAGAATAATAAGGAAGACATCTAATATCCTGCTGGGAAAAAAATAGACATTTCATTTGCTTAAAAGTAATATACAAAATCAAAATCCTATTTATTTACCACTTATGACCATAAGAGTTTCAAATATATAAACTATAAATGATCTTTGTTGATGGAACGGTGATAATGCAAAAATGACATTTGTTGATCCTAAGTCTTTGTTCTGAAATTGCAAAGGACTTTCACAACATTCAGTTGACCCCACTGAAATGGGCAGCACAAACCTCATTTTATAGATAACATTTAGTTAAGAGTGATTAAATAACATGCAAAAATTACACAAGTAGTGAGTAAAGCACTCAGGACACAAACCCAGATCTGACTTACAGTTCTTCCTGTACTCCAGAGAAGGGCATAAGCACTCTTAGATGCTCCCAAGACATTATTTTCTGGGGGAGAGAGGATGAGTTTATGAGATTCTTCCTTTTCCAACTACAAATCTGTATAAGGCCAGATCTTTTCATATACTTTAACCATAACAATTTATGGCAACAGATTAAAATCAGATGCAATCATGAGAAAGCCAGATATTAAAGAGACTCAAAAATGAAAAATAATGCCACTCTTCTAATTAGTTGTTTTGATTCAGTAAATGCAGTTATTTTCATAAAATGCATTATTTATATTAATATGTAATGGGTATACTGTTGTTATTTTAAATAAGTTAACAAATATTTGGAAGTCTTTCATTTTTAATTTCTAAAACGGTAAATGCCAATAGATATAATCCACCACAAAAAGTTATTTGGGGTCCTCAATAATTTTAAGAGTACAAAGGGCTCCTGATACCAAACCAAAAGTCTGACAAATACTGCTCTACACTATGGTCCAAGTGAGTCCATTTCTCATCTACATTTTTAATATAGCATTTAATTTTCAAGTTTACCAAAGTAGCACATGCTTTTCTCTCACTCCTAGAAAAGGGCTAATGCAGAAAATATTTAAAAAATCATTTGACTAACAAACCCACTACCCTAATATAATCATTGTTAACATTTACAACATTTATTTCTCTCTGAGGTTTCTTTCTCACTTAGGAATACATTTTACATGTAATCTCTTGGTTGACATAATGCTTTTTTCCAATTAACACTGTGCAAGGACTACTTAATGTGTGATGCTACAAATCCTATGTACAGGTCTTTTAATGGCTGCATAATATTCTAACTCATATCTACAATTAATTTAGCCACTTCCCAGTTGTTAAATTCTTAAGCTGTGCCCTAATTTAAAATGTTATGAACAGGAGTGGTGAAAGAGGGCATCCTTGTCTTGCACTGGATTTCAATGGGAATGCTGCCAGTTTTTGCCCATTCAGTATGACACTGGCTGTGGGTCTGTCATAAATAGCTCTTATTATTTTGAGATAAGTTCCATCAATACTTACTTTATTGAAAGATTTTAACATGAAGGGATGTTGAATTTTATCGAATGCCTTTTTTGCATCTATTGAGATGATCATGTGGTTTTTGTCATTGGTTCTGTTTACATGATGGATTACCTTTATTGATTTGTGTATGTTGAACCAGCCTTGCATCCCAGGGATGAACATAGTGCTAGAAGTTCTGGCAAGGGCAATCAGGCAAGAAAATGAAGTAAACGGTATTCAAACAGGAAGACAGGAGGTCAAATTGTCTCTGTTTGCAGATGACATGATTCTCTATTTAGAAAACCCCACTGTCTCAGCCCCAAAACTCCTTAAGCTGATAGGTAACTTCAACAAAGTCTCAGGATACAAAATCAATGTGCAAAAATCACAAGCATTCCTATACACCAACAACAGACAAGCAGAGAGCCAAATCATGAATGAACTCCCATTCACAATTGCTACAAACAGAATAAAATACCTAAGAATACAGCTAACAAATAATTGGAAGGGCCTCTTCAAGGAGAATTACAAACCATTGCTCAAAAAAATAAGAGAGGACACAAACAAAAGAAAAACATTCCATCTTCATGGATAGGAAGAATCAATATCATGAAAATGGCCATGCTGCCCAAAGTAATTCATAGATTCACTGCTAATCTCATCAAACTACCACTGACATTCTTCACAGAATTAGAAAAAAATTACTTTAAATTTCATATGGAACCAAAAAAGAGCTCATATAGCCAAGACAATCCTAAGCAAAAATAACAAAGCTGGAGGCATCACTCTACCTGACTTCAAAGTATACTACAAGTCTACAGTAACCAAAACAGCATGGTACTGGTACCAAAACAGACATATAGACCAATGGATCAGAACAGAGACCTCAGAAATAACACCACACATCTACAGCCATCTGATCTTCCACAAACCTGACAAAAACAAGCAATAGGGGAAGGATTGCCTATTTAATAAATGGTGCTGAGAAAACTGGCTAGCCATATGAAGAAAGTTGAAACTGGACCCCTTCCTTATGCCCTACACAAAAATTAACTCATGATAGATTAAATGTAAAACCCAAAACCATAAAAATCCTAGAATAAAGCCTAGGAAATACCATTCAGGACATAGGCATGGGCAAAGACTTTGTAATGAAAATGCCAAAAACAATTGCGACAAAAGCAAAAATTGACAAATGGGATCTAATTAAACTAAAGAGCTTCTGCACAGCAAAAGAAACTATCATCAGAATGAACAGGCAATCTACAGAATGGGAGAAAATTTTTGCAATCTACCCATCTGACCAATGTCTAATATATAGAATCTACAAGGAACTTAAACAAATTTACAAGAAAAAAACAACCCCATCAAGAAATGGGCAAAGGATGTGAACAGACACTTCTCAAAAGAAGACATTTATGCAACCAACAAACATATGAAAAAAAGCTCAACATCACTGATCATTAGAGAAATGCAAATCAAAACCACAATGAGATATCATCTCATGACAGTCAGAATGGCGATTATTAAAAAGTCAAGAAACAATAGATGCTAGTGACACTGTGGATAAATAGGAACGCTTTTACACTCTTGGTGGGGATATAAATTAGTTCAACCATTGTGAAAGACAGTGTGGCGAATTCTCAAGGATCTAGAACCAGAAACACCGTTTGACCCAGCAATCCCGTTACTGAGTATACAACCAAAGGAATATAAATCATTCTACTATAAAGACACATATACACGTATATTTCTTGCAGCTCTATTTACAATAGCAAAGACATGGAACCAACGCAAATGCCCATCAATGACAGACTGGATACATATACACCATAGAATACTATGCAGCCATAAAAAGGAATGAGATCATGTCCTTTGCAGGGGCGTGGATGAAGCTGGAAGCCATTATCCTCAGCAAACTAACATAGGAACCGAAAACCAAACACAAGTTCTCACTCATAAGTGGGACTTGAACAATGAAAACACATGGACACGGGGAGGGGAACAACACACACCGGGGTCAGCCAGGGGGTTGGGGTGCAATGGGAGGGAGAGCATTAGGACAAATAGCTAATGCATGTGGGGCTTAAAACCTAGATGAGGGGTTGATAGCTGTGTCAAACCACCATGGCACACATATACTTATGTAACAAACCTACACGTTCTGTACTTGTAACCCAGAACTTAAGGTAAAATAAAAAATTAATTAATTAAAAAATTATAAATAAGGGAAGGTGCAAAGAGTTCCTAATGCTATTCCCTGTTTCTGGGTGGTAGATGAAGGCACACAAAAGAACTCGTATGCTTTGTTGTGGCAAGGAAGGATTTGCTAATGCAACTAAATTGGCTTTAAATAATGTCAATTTAGGTTAATTTATTTATTCTACAAATGATTGTTGAGCTAAGATTCAAATGACAAAAAAAAATAGCCAACCATGAGAAATTCCAGGGAAGAACACTCCAGCAAAACTTCATACAAATACATTCAGGCAGGATCTGTTTGGTATCTTTAAGGAACAGAAATGACCAGTATGACCAAATGCTTCAAATTAATATTTTCCTCTTACGTGGTAAAAGTTTCTCATAGGCTCTTGTTTTTTGTTTTTGTTTTTGTTTTTGTGATGGAGTCTCGCTCTGTCACCCAGGCTGGAGTGCAGTGGCGTGATCTAGGCTCACTGCAAACTCCGCCTCCCAGGTTCACGCCATTCTCGTGCCTCAGCCTCCCGAGTAACTGGGACTACAGGTGCCCACCACCACACCTGGCTAATTTTTTGTATTTCTAGTAGAAACGGGGTTTCACCATGTTAGCCAGGATGGTCTCAATCTCCTGACCTCGTGATCCACCCGCCTACCTTAACCTTTAATTTGATACATATTTAGATCTAGGAGTACATTACCCCTACCTGAAGAAGAGTATGTTAGTCTTTATCCTGCCCATTTTCCACATGGATGCTGGGAGAATGAATGCATAGGATATGTTAACTTTATATAATAAATATAAAGATGTATAAAGACAATTATAAAGATAAGTAATGGGTTGACAAGTACAGAACCTAATCTGGCAATCATTTATGTTTTGCAATACTGTTGGAGTAAAGTGGGATCTCTTATCTCTACTCAGTGATTATTTGATTATAAGCAAAAGATCTTATAAATATAAAACCATATATAATTTATGTTTAACTGGATGGGATATGAGTAGCAAAAGAGGAGACATTTAGTAGAAGGTACCACTTTTTGAAGAAATATAGTGGTGAAGAAAAGACAGGGTAGAAAGTTTGTTACAGAGATGGGATGGACAAGAAAAAGTCGTATTTGTTGGTTTGAGACATAATGAACAGAGTCATTTATCAGACACCTTCATTAGTGATATACCTGAGAAATCAATGTAATCAATTTCTGGATGCAGAAATTGTTTTCATAATAGTGAAAATGTGAAGTTAAAAGTGTGAAAATCAACTCTGTACCTGCCCCTGTAAAACCTATATAAGTTTTCATTTTGAGGGATATAATAAGGTAATAATAATATGCAATTATTGGAAATGATGGTCAACATCAAGCCACCATTTCTCAACCTGAAAGGTAAACTAAAAATTTTTCTCAGAAACAGTCACTTGTTTCCATTCCAAGTTGGGAAGCAAGAGAAAGTTGATAATTTTTATTTTCAGACTAATTCTACTTTAATTTACAATTTTTTAATCAACCACTTTATGTATTCACTCATTCGACCATGCTAACATTTCCTTACCTAAAATTCTATAACACTTACTAACCTAAATTTTTAATTCCCTACATATCATATGCTGGTGTATACTATTAT
Organism: Hylobates moloch; assembly: GCF_009828535.3. NCBI lineage: Eukaryota > Metazoa > Chordata > Mammalia > Primates > Hylobatidae > Hylobates > Hylobates moloch. The sequence goes on along the minus strand of NW_026652276.1, from coordinate 53,126,971 downwards.
TTATCCTTTCATATGATTATGTTTATCACCTCAGTAGACTATGGCTCCTTAAGAGAAAAAATCAAGACTAAATCCTTTTGAAACTTTTTGTGAGCTGGATTCCCATAAATATGACTAATTGCTCAGTACATGATCAAAAAGCAACACTGGCCACTTTATTAATTCTATTCATGTTTAGCAAAGATTTGTATAACCTTTATCTAAGTAATAACTAAAAACTTAAATGTAAAAGCACATGACTATTGCCAAAAATGGAGATAGATCATGGAGTAAGGCCATAATCATCTATAGAGTAAGAATCACAAAGGTATAATACCTTTTAGTCAAGAGCTTTAATTTGTTTAGAGAGAAATAAAGCATTTATTAAAGTTACAATAACATATAAAAATGTCCATCATACTTTTGAAAGCTCTTAACTAGGCACAAGGGCAAAAAAAGGCATGGTCGCACCCACTACAAGCAAACACATGTTTATAACCAAAGCAGAAAGGGACATAGAGGGGTGGTGGTGAGTATTCTCTTCAAAAGGTTTATATTCTCTTTAAAATCTAGAACAGCCACAAAGTTGTTTGTTTAAGTCATCAAGCTGTACTGTGGCTAATCAAAAAGTAAAATAAAAGTCAGAACCCTAAGAATCCAGTTATAAAAGCCTGTACAATTCAAAGTTCTAATTTTGTAAAAATACAGCTAAACAAAATTTTCTACAGATAAAATACAATAAATGCCTAAAAGAAGCAACATAAGTGTACTCGGTTTTCTAATTTTACTCCACCAGATTTATTCTCCATCCTTCTTTGTACGTCACTATATCCTATAAGTTGACCATTACAGGTTGCATCAACAGACACTCTTGTCCTCTGGCTTTTTATTGGGGTTAGGCCAATGGAAAGCACAGTAGGGGATTGAAAGGCAGGAAGAGAATGAGGTCAGGGCACTGATTCTCCCAATCCTCTCCTGCCAGCTGTGGTTAGAGAGTGGCTACAGTCCAGTGAAGTAGCTTTTTCCTACAGTTACAACTCCTCAAGTTCAATAACTTCTCTCTTCCTTGCACCTTCAGGCTCAAGGGTAATAAAGGCAGGCCCTGGGTTCTGTACCATCTTTTTGGTCTTACTTTGATGGCATAAATAATACCTTGATGGTATAAAAAATAAATAAACTAACTAAATAACTAATCCAAATTAAGAGTTGGAGAAGAGGGAGGCAGAAAGAAGCTGAAATGTACTAATTTTCACATCTTTAATTGCTCAAAGCTGTTAGATAACACCTCAAAATAAATATGGAATTAGAAGGCTTTTAACTTCTGACAAGAAAGTAGGAAGCTGGTGAGTGAATTACTCCTAGCTTAATAGTAATTAAATGCCAGATAACCTTCAAAATTATAATTTTTCCTTAACCCAGCAGAAAGTTTAGGTTATAGGGTAGCTAAGTAAGCTGGATTCTAACAATGTGGGAAGAAGACGGGATTGCACTACAAATAGAGGGAAAAGAGACAGAATAAAACAGAAAAAAATACTGAAGAGATAATGACCAAGAGTTTTCCCAAAATAATAAAATATACTGATTCAAGTAGCTCAGAAAATGTCAAGCAGAATAAATACCAAAGACAAAACAACTACACACATTGTATTTATGCTCCTGAAAGCCTTAAAAAAGAAAATGCAGCCAGAATACAGAGATGTAATATATAACGAGGGAAAAAGAATTACATGAAATTTCTTATCAGAAACATTGCAAGACAGAAGATCAATGGAACACCACCTTTGAAGTACTGAAATAAGAAAACAATGTCAATCAAAAATTCTTTCCCCAGCAAGCTACCTTTCAAAATTAAGAAGAAATAATGGCTTTCTTTCACAAAAACAATAACTAATATAAGTCCTTACTGGCAGTCCTGTACTACAAGAAATGTTAAAGAAAGTTCTTCAGACAAAAGAAATATCATGGAAACCTGGATCTACACATACACAAATATAAGATCTTTAGAAATAGTTAAAGTGAAGGTAAATATTTTATTTAAAAAACAAAAAAGACTATTATTTTTACTCTAAAATATAATTGAATCTCTAAAGCAACAATACTAGCAATTATATAAAAAGTTAATTATATGATAAAGGTAGAACAAAAGATGTGAAAAGGAATTGGAAAAATGCTGTTGGAAAGTTTAACAATACATATGATGATTAACTTTCATTAAAAATGCATATCCTAAAGCCTAGGGCAACCACTAACAAAATATTAAAAAGAGGTTTTAATAATAAGTCCATAATGAAGATAAAATGAAATAATACAAAATACCTAGTTAATCCAAAGGAGGCAGACTTAACATATTTAAAGGGAAAATTCAAAAATTGGAAGATACAAGTTAAGAAAATATACAGAATGCAACACAGGAAAACAATAAAATGAGAAACATGAAAGGCACAAGAAGTAATAGAGATTAGAGCACACAGTACTAACAAATATCTAATTAGAATCCTAGAAGGAGGGAAACAAGAAAATGGAAAAGAGATATCCAAAAAGATAATGGCTAATAATTTTCCAACGTTAGAAATTACATTGATTCTAAAGTTAGAGAAATGTAAAAAAACCTAAGAAGGATAAATACAAATAAAATAATCAATAAACACATTGCATTGAAACTGTAGCACATCAAAGAGAAAGCATTACAAAAACAGCATGAGGAAAATAAAGACGAACTGCTGTGAAGGAAACAACATATAAGCTAAGAGCTAATTTCTCAACAATAAAAATTAGAAGGCACTGGAATTCTCAAGAGATATGCTTTAGGAAGAAAAAGGTTATCACGGAAAAAACATATAAGGTACAAAAGGAAAACACAAGAAAGGAAAAGTGATATGCATATAGGTAAATCTAAATAATCCATTGATCATATAAAACATTTTTAAATCTAGTCTGTTAATAAAAATCGAATAAAACTAAAATTATATATATTATATATGCACATATAATAATAAATATATATTCACAGAATTTGGGAAGCAAAGCATTATAAGCTCCTGTTTTAGCTGGTAAGAGATTAAAGATACTATTTTTAGGCTGTTAATTTTAATATGTGTGTTAAAATACCTAGGATAACAATTAAAAGGGTAAAAATTAAATGCAAAAAACACAATCTAGCAGTGGGGGGAGAATACAATGTGAACAATAAACAAAATGCACTAAACTCCCTGCAAAAGCAAGAGTAGAAAATAGGAAAAGAGAAAAAGTAGAATAAATCAAAAGAATAAAATGCAATGTTAAATGTAATTCACAGAAAATGTAAATAAACAGAATTATGCAGTTAAAAGCAACAGATTATCAGACCAGCAATAGACTGTTCAGAATTCTCATGTGTTGAGAAAAGACAGGAGTTGGAATGAATGGAAGAGAGGTGAGAAGAACAAGTGTGGGAGACTAGAATAACCTTGACTTAGTGAAGAAGCAATAAGTAAACTGGTCAGATGTGGCAGAGTGTTCACATTCAGAAGCAGTAGAAATTAATTTCTCCAGGTTTAGAATTCATGTGGTAGAAAATTGTGAGCTACTGAGCAAAAGAAAGAAATGACAATGGTAGTACATAAGTGTGGAGGGTAAATTGACATACATGGGTTAGAGTGTGAGATTCCATAACTCACTCTGAGGAAGATAATACTATAGGCATGATGAATTTGAGAATCATCTTTAAAATCATTACCTTTGTTGGGAGATTTGGCAAGACAGTAAGGATGAAGATAAGAGGACAGGAAAGTGGAATCAGAGACATAAAATTCATTTATTAACCTTTTCTAGTTATCAATTTTGATTTCACTACTTATTACACTTAAACTTTCTAATCTGAAAATGAACTTATTTATTCTTCAAAAGAGTTCTGCTTAACAGCCCACTCTTCCAGAATGATACAATTACTGATACCTTTCAAACCCCTCTTCTGCTAAGTATTTTTTCCTATGGTAGAATGGAAATGCATTAAAATGCTAAAAATGAAGTTCAAATTCAGTAACTTTCCATTGGTACAGATAAAATGTAAATCTGTAACGCAGCCCTTTAACGTATATTTTGGAAGGAAAAGATGAGTACTTGAAACATATGTACAGGTCAAAGAAATACAATGAGGATATATCATGACCGTAATATAATTGCCCTGCCTCATTTATTTGCACCCTCCCAAATCTAAAAGTGGCATTGTTTTCAAGTTTTAGCCAAAAAAGCATAGAATGAACTTAAATACAATGTAGTCAAGAACCAAACACCAGAACTCTAACTTATAATCAACACACCCATCCCATAAATACAGGAGAAACTCTAGTGGAGTGGTAGAATTACAGGGAGCAGACCAGTATTTGCTTTGGCAGATGTGGAGTCTGTGCAAATAGGAATACAGCTGTATGCAGAATACTTTAGTGTTTCTAAAACTGCTGAATTAGACATAAAGATATACCCAAAGTTGCAATGTATCAGCAGGTTTACAGAACAAAGTGCCATTTTGATATTTTAAAAGCTTTTTACAGAATCTGTCATCTGTACTAAGCATTTTTGTCACCTTGTTAGCAGTAATGAAATACTTCCAGCTTCATGGTCGAGGCCACGCCCTACTTACATGGTTACAGTTCTTTTCTTACTTTAGAGACTTTATTATTTTCCACAAGTATATTCCTAACTCCAGAGGAACCGGTGACTCTTTAGCCTAAAAGAGACTTAATTAAATGTATAATTAGTTACATATGTGTGAAAATTTCAATAAAAGTGAAATATCTCACACTGAAGTTCAGAAAAGCAATGCTAGAAAATTATTGACAATAAAATTGGAGAACTTAGTCTGTAACTTTTCCTAAGAATGAAGCATTTTCTTTCTTTTCTTTTCTTTTTTTTTTTTTTTTTTTTTTTTTGAGATGGAGTCTCACTCTGTCGCCCAGGCTGGAGGCGCGATCTCAGCTCACTGCAAGCTCCGCCTCCTGGGTTCACGCCATTCTCCTGCCTCAGCCTCCCGAGTAGCTGGGACTACAGGCGCCCACCACCACGCCCGGCTAATTTTTTGTATTTTTAGTAGAGACGGGGGTTTCACCGTATTAGCCAGGATGGTCTCGATCTCCTGACCTTGTGATCCGCCCGCCTCTGCCTCCCAAAGTGCTGGGATTACAGGCGTTAGCCACCGCACCCGGCCAGAATGAAGCATTTTCACATAAGGCTCTTTGAATTCCCCAATTTTGTAAATTATGCTATTTTATGGAGAAGTTTAGGTCGCTTTAATATTTCAAAAATGAAAATGAAAGACAAGCACCATTCCATTCACCAAGCAGGACTTTGCCCAAAGATGTTTGCTAAATGAATAATGACTAAATATCCCCATAGTACCTTATTTCTCCCACTCTTCAAAATTTTAAGGACTTCTTTCTTAAAAGAACCTACTGCAACCTACGTTGTTTCTAAGTTAGGAGTTCATGTGTGTCTACTTCCCTGCTGATTCAGCTTTAGATCTGTATGACTCATGTTTCAGTAATTCTTAAATTGTCTTAAATACAGTTTCGAACTACTGAATCCATTTCATCTTTAAACTTTAATTTCAGCATGCTAGGGTATCTCTCTCCTTTAATTCATTTTTCCTTTAGATTTCTGTCCTAATACTATAAAAAATATGGGGACTTAATCAAAGACCACAAACAGGTTTCATCCTGTGGGTTAACTCCTGATTGATTCATGTGACTGCCTGGAGCATTGTAATGGGAAGAGCCTGAGGACAAGTCTCTATCTTGTCTTGGATTAATTATGTTGTGTTGAATTAATTATGTCTGCTATGGGCTTGGAATGGTGGAGTGGGATTTGGTAGAATACCTGTGATTTATATGTGACCCCAGGTCTTGGGATCTCCTGGTAGATATTAATGTTTTATCTCATAAAACTCTAAACTAGTTAAAACTACCACACATCTTTCTGCAGCATTCTCTGTAGTTTTTCACACCTGGAAACAGGGAAGGAGACTCCTAACACCATTATCCTAACAATAGTGACACTTGATCTCTGTTTCACTGAAGGATTTTACTGATAGTCACCTCTACCTCCCACCTTTATGTTGAGTCATTTATAAAAAAGCAAAGAAGTATAGTATCTTCCCACAAGAATATGGAGACTCCTGCCTTAAAAACACAGCTTATTCTGTTTCCCATTTTGTTAGCCAAAAGAGAAGAAACCTTTAAAGAGGCCAAAATATCTGAATTAACCAAAGAACATTTTGTGTTCACTCTATACCAGTCACTGTGCTAAGTGCTTTACGTGGATTATTTCATTAGCACAGACATTTAGTCCTGGAGATGTTCAGTAATGTGTTCAGGGACCCAGTGCTGGTGAGTAGCAGAAAAGGAATATGAACCCATGGAATCAAATCTCAAATCTCATGTTCTTAATTACAATGTGAGGTTACTTTTCTAAACAAGGCAATGGCCACTTCTAGTTTTCAGTAAAATAATGGAACTGAATGTTGATGTTCAGAAACAGAAGTTTATATTTGGCCTTGGGTTTGATTCTTATGTTCATAACCTACTTGTTACCTGAGTCACTATGAACCACTCTTCCCTTGAATGGAAAATGGAAGTAATGCTCCCTAAATGGAGCTCCTTTAATGGAGCATTAAAATGAAGATTAGTAAAGTAATTGAATATAGGACACCTGGCCCATAGTAAATGTCAGTAATTATTGGTTATCTACATTCATATTTTAATTTCTTGTGATTCTTATAAGTAATAAGACCTTTAGGTTTAAAAAAACATAATTTACTAGAGAAGCAAAAATAACGATTTTTTATGAATTAGAAGTTTGTATAACATAATAGAATTAGGATATCACATTTATTAGAAAAATTGGTGGAAGTTTTAAGTAATTATAGAACAACTTCTTATTACCCCACCAAAATCCTGTATTTTAAAATAAACTGTTTAAAGTAGGAGAGCGATAAGCCCCTCCCCATTTAACAAACTGCTCTTACCATTTCTCAAGTCTGCAGTAAACTTTTCAATGATTACTAGGTGTGTACATCACATAACAGCCCAGGAGTAAAGGAGCTAAGTAGGGAACAGGAAACTGTAGAGAAAAAGCTAGTTTAAGTGAATTCAGGCTCACTGGCGGACTCCATAGGAAGGATTTGTAGTTAGGACTACGTCAAAGCTGGGAAGGTGGGCACCGGGAAGGGCAGGGAGTTACCATAATCACATAAACAAATGGCAAGAGCAAGAGCAGCCAAGATGGAACCAACCAAATGCTGAAAGAAGCTTAAAGGGGGTAAATTCAACAAAGCAGTAGATGTACAGCATCCCAGATCAAATTCTGCTGTCTTTATCTGTTACGACACTCTCAGAAACCTAAGGGCCTATACTCAGCTTGAACAGAGGACACATATGCTTTCACGCTACATGTGTGTGCCCTTTAGACCAACTGCATGCTGAGGCACAAATAGTAGTTGCCTATATATCCCTGTCTATTGTAATTTGAGAATATAAGAAGTTTCTTCTCCAAAATATACCCTGGGATGGATAGAAGTTCTACAAGCTAAGGAGTGGTCCCCTGTTAAAACCGTAGGACTAGGGCCAAGTCTGAATAACCACCAGACGAAAGGAAAATCTACCAATATTTATTTGTCATTTACAACTTACCTGAAACAGTATCTGCCCAACCTCTTCACATTGAGAGCAATTTTGAGGAAGTTGCTTGAGATCAATAAAATATGGGGGACATGGGGAAGGCATGAAGAGCCACAGAGGACAGCAGGATTGTGAAAGATGACTTTGGAAGATTTGGATAACAATGTCACATACTCGAAAGTTATGTAGAATTGGCCCAAGGTACTCTGATAATTTGTTTCAACTGAATTTTGAGCAGTGATTAAATAAGAACCTGTAAATTCTATTAAATGCAGAGGCCTAAATTAAAATTGTTTTATTTGTCTTGTAACATTGCCAACAATTTTTATAGATCATTCTAATGTATACTTTTAAGAATAACAAATGTACTTTTGTAAACATAACCTTGGATTTTACGCAAATTAAAGACTGAAAAATAGCCATGTTTGCACTTAAAAGACTGGAGAATATTTTTTGAAGTAAACGAGTAATACCAATGCAGATCAAAAGAAAATTTAGTTTTTTGTTTGGGTATGCTAAATTGGAATTAAATTAGGATATGTGTATGGCTTTTCAAACTTAAACTAGAGGAATGTGAATTGGAGTTTCATATTATGATATTTTCAAAAATTGGCTGTATTTTCTCATTGACTCCTCTAATCCTTTTTTTTTTAACTTTCAGTAAACAAAATATTTTTGTACCACTGACCCATATTTTCAAAATTATGTCAAAAATAACTCAAGAAAAAAATTAACAAACATTTTAGCTTCCATTCTATTAAATGTAAGTTACAAAGCACTTGTTTTGTTATTTTATAATTTCAATTAATTCCCTTTAATAGCATTCACCAGTCATACAATTCTTTTATCAAGCATCCATTAAATGCCAGTTTCTGGTTTTAGTGCTAACGTTTGCAAAGATCAATAACCTGCCTACAGGAAGTATACATGCTAGCTAGTTAGAAAAGATAGTAAATAAATAGAATACAATGAAATAAGTATTCTAGGTCACTTCTTCTAGCCAAATTTCTCAAACAACTTCTCCACGTTAGCTGTCTCCATTTTCACTACCTCATTCTTCACTCTATTCCACTTGGCAGAGCCATCACTCTACTGAAAAGGATAAAGGATCCCCCTATGATCATTAATGAGGTCACTAAATCCAGTGCAAAAATCTGTATGATTATCTTACTAAGCCTCAGTAACATTCAAAACTGTTGCTAATCCATCCTTTTGAATGTTTTTCTCACTGTTTCTGTTCCTCTTGTTTCTGACCGCTACTCTTGCCATTTGGGGTCATCCTCTTTGACTCAACTTTAATTGTTAAAGTTATTAAAAATTTAGCCGTAATTCTGTTTTGCCTTGCTCTCCTCTCCTACTAAGACCTTAGTCAGAGTGTGCATGCTAGAGTTCCAAATGTAGTTCTCCAGTTAGCTATTAGTTTTGAGCTACGAAGTCATTTATGCAACAATCCTCTCAACTCCCCTCTTAAATGTTCAAAGGAATATCAAAGTCAACTTGACTAAATCCAAATTCATTACTGCTCCCCTCCAACCCACCCTCCTTTGCCTAGTTACCCCCTTGTTACCTCCAATTCCAGTTCAAAAGTCACTTCCTCAGGGTACTCCACATAGCAGGAACCAAGGATGTTTTGTTCATTGTTGTACGGTGCTTTGCACAATGCCCATTACGTAATAAGGAGTCCATACACACTTGATCTGAATGAATGAACAATCTATAGAAGTACAGAGGAACAGGTCATTAATTTTGTCCAGAACTCTCAGTTTAATGAAGGAGTTGACTCTTAAAGAATGAATAGGATTTTGTCAATAAAAAGGATGGCAGAAGAGGCAACAGATGCAAAACAATGGAGGGATGAAATAATTCAGGGGAATGAAACAAGAACTGCAGAGCAAAGGTCATGGTGCAGCAGGGACTGGAAGTTAGGAGGCAGGATAAGGGCAGTGATAAGAATAGAAACGAAGGATTGGGAAAAGAGCTGAAAAATCAGATTTTGACCAGAGTTTGAGGAATCTGAACTTTATCCTACAGGCAATGAGAAGCCACTAGATGTGAAAGTTAAGGAAGAGAGATGATCTGTGTTTTAGAAAGTATACTACATTGGTTATTGAGCTATTGATTCTCATTTTGAATCCATACTTCTGTACCCTGTTCTGGTATGCTGACACAGGGATGCTGCAAATCTTCTTTTACCAGCTGTTTCTTTGTTAGATTCTTCCAGTAGAGGATTATAAAGGGAAACTGGAAGAATGGAAGAAAGGAAAAAAGACTCCCTTTTTCCTGTTTGCTTTGTATTTTTGTCAATATCCTCTTACCACGGCAGCAGAACTTTTTTTGGCTTTCCCATAACTGGCCTCATCTGCCCCCTCGGAGGTACCAGTAGCATGCAGGCAGTGCCCCTTCTTCCAAGTCTGAGTCCTGCTTCGTGGGGGTCTTTATTTTAATCTTCTTTCTGAAAACCCAGCCTTCTGCCTCTGTTCCCTGCACTGTATAGGTGGTAGAAGCTTCTACAGTGATTCCTTTTATTTTTTAACTCCTCTAACAACTGATAATCAATACAGTATCAATTCTCTATATTGAAAAACTCAGTTTGGCTTCTGTTGCTCTGACTGGCCCCTGACTGACATAACCACTTTACTGTGGATTAGAAAATGGAGTGGGAAGAACTAGAATTAGGAGACCAGTTAAAAAGCTGTTTCAATATTCTAGCCAAGAGATAAAGTCAGTGACTATCCGAGTGAAGATTGATTAAATGATAAAAATAATAATATCTAATATTTCTGTAGCACTTAACATATACAGGTACTGTTCTAAGTTTCATAATCCCCATGACAGAGGTACTATACTTATTTCCATTTTATAGACCAGAACTCTGAGACCCAGGAGGTTTTCAAGTAATGAGCCCCAGGTCACACAGATAGTAGTGCGGGAGACAGAATTTAAACCTCAGTCTTTTGGTTCTAAAGAACTTCCTTTTAACAACAAAAAAGGGATGAATTCTTGAGGTACTTCTGAGAAAGAAGCAACAATATTTGGATGCTAATTCAACAGAAAGGATCATGGAGAGGGAGAAGTCAGAAAATCTTACAGACTCTTAATTTTGGCTAAGTAGATTATGAAGCCTTTAACTGCAATGGAAAACAAAACAAAAAGATCAGTTTGGGGTTCCTGATAGGAATAACTAATTAATTCAGTTTTGAATATTTTGAATTAAAGATGCTTATAAGAGTGATGTCAGCTGAAAGTTAAATTTGAGTCAGGTCCTTTAAAAAAGTTGACACTGGAGATAAAGATTTCAGAGCCCTGAGAATAAAGAGGTTACATGAAGCCATGAAGGCAGATGGTAATGCCTGCCCTGAAAGGGAAGCTAGGGAAAGAGAGTGAGCTGAGTTTTCAGGCTGTTAAATATAAATCTTTCTGGTCCTTTTTTCTACATAAAGAATAGCAAACAGTCTTCAGAAGAAATATATATTAAACAACAAAATGGAGACATGAGGGATGAAAGGAAATGTATGTGGCATGACACACAAGAAAAGTATGAAACTATTCAACTGGTTTTTTTTTTTCTTCTTCTTCTTCTTTGGAGGAAACAAAAAGAAGAGGAAAAAGGAAATAAAGATAGTTTAAAATGAAATGCTTTAGTTCCTAACTGAAATGCAGGATCCCCAAGATTGATTATACTCCTTAGAACGCTTTGGCCGCAGAGACTGGGATGACATCAGCAAACCAATCCCTAGCTGAGGAGAATGAGTCATATTTTCGTCTGTTTTCACTTGATTAAAATATTTTACATTGGTTGAGCTTGAAAAAAAAAAAAAAAAAAAGGACAGAGGAAGCCATTGAAAGTGGAAAACTGAAAATCCAAATATGGTGAATTTCTGACTCACCAGAATTGCAGCATCATAGAAACTAATAACTTTGATTTAAAGAGACATTCACAAAACAAAAACCAAAAACTTTTATTCAATAAATAATTCCCCAAATTCCATCACAGTGCTTTAGGGTTTTCTTTAATGTTTAACTTAATACCAATGGAGAAAACACTAAAAGAAGGTGATCTATAACGTTTTTCAAAGTATGAAGTTAAAATCTTGTCAGCTGTATTTAAGCATCATCTGGTCTTTATAACTCATTTTGTCCAGATTGTATAAACTGCTGGTTTTGATGGCTCAAATGTATCTAAATATTTGCTTCTCTGGAACAGAGGAGGCAGGAAAAGCAGAGTGAAGGGGTGGGACCAAAGGTTTGCTTCTTTATGGGGATCTATGCCAAGTAATCTGCAAACAATCCACTTCCTGGCCAATGACTGCTAACTGATTTCCCCAGGATTTTTTTTTAAACTGTAGCTGCTAATACTGACCTTTATCTCCATTAGCAATTAGAGACGTATAACTAAGCAGACTTCACTTGGAAAAGAAATCTATTACTGCAGACTTCAGGCAGTTATTTTTCTAAGTATGTGAATTATTGTGAGGCTCAAATCATATAAGCGAAAGACGTGGGTAAATTGCGAAGCCCTATATAAACTTCAGTTATGATTTGTTTAACAGGCCTGAGCATATAGAGATCATCTAAAATGGGAGTAACACTGTTTGGTATCATTTCAAATTAAGAAATCCTGATGCTTTCCAAAATTTCATTGTTCTATATCCTATAATGACATTCATTAAATATTGTTCATGAGTAAAACTTACCAAACTCTCCAACAACCAGTAGGTGGGTCTCTCTAAATATAATCAAAACATATATTTTAAAAACTTAAAAAATTTTCTCACCTTAAGTTTAAAACTGTATTGTGCCAAAAAATTAGATGATAAGTACTGCACTGTTAAAAGTCATTATCGTTATTATTATAGAAAGTGTAGACCAAGAGTTAAAGTTTATATATTAAGAATAGTTCTTATATATCAATGAGAATAAGGCAAAGACTCCAGGAGAAAAATGGGCAAAACTACAGACAGCCCATATATTTAAAAAATATAAATGGCCACAAATAAATAGATAAGAAAATAAAAAAATCAAGTAACAAAAACTAAAAAACAATGAAGTAATATTTCTTACATTTCAGATTAACAAAGATTAAAAATGAAAATACTCAGGGGGGAGCCTGGGAAGATGACAGATACAGTGACTGCACAGTTTTTGGCTCTAGCAGAAACCCTACATTAAAAGAGCAGCAAGAAAGTAAAACTAAAAACCCATGGACAACATTTTTAACAAAACTTGATGGCAATATATAAATGTGTGGGTACAAACCACCAATAGCCTCGAGCCTCCATGATTTGGGAAGCTGTGCAAAAGAAAGCGAGGAAAGTGCATTTGATGGACTTGAGAAACGACAGGACAACCCCAAAATAGCTGCCAGCAAGTATTCACTTAAAAATCCCATAGACCACTTTGAGATCAAAGGCTTAGAGGAGGAGGTGGCACAGTGGGGGGATTATTTTATCACTTACATTGTTTAGAATCACCAGTGCAGGCTGATAATACAAAGCAGATCAACCTTCAGTAGTTCATCTGTATTTTACCTCTACATAGGCAATGTGGCCTCCTTCCTGCCTGTACCTAAGGCAAACTGCTTCCACTGCCACCTCTATACCTTGAGATGCTACTGAGCTTACTGGAACTAGGAGGCATTTTGTCAAATACAATAGCAAATGAATGAAAAAGGCCCATGAAATGGGCTGGGGCAATCTGTCTCCTGTGAATTCTTAAAACTTGGCTGGGCGCGGTGGCTCACGCCTGTAATCGCAGCACTTTAGGAGGCAGAGGTGAGCTGATCACCTGAGGTCAGGAGTTCAAGACCAGCCTGATCAACATGGTGAAACCCAGTCTCTATTAAAAATACAAAAAATTAGCTGGGCATGGTGGTGGGCGCCTATAATCCCAGCTAATATTGCTTGAACCCAGGAGGTGGAGGTTGCAGTGAGCCGAGATCATGCCACTTCACTCCAGCCTGGGCAATAGAGCAAGACTCTGTCTCAAAAAAAAAAAAAAAAAAAAAAAGTATCTGCCAGGTCTCTCCTCCAGAACAGGCCCCCACACGGAGATGACACTGATAGGAGTGAAAGAAAAACTGAATGGTAGGTGGGCAATAGAGACAAAGGAAAGACAAGACCGAGATAAATTGGGGTGGCAAGAGGAGGGGGAAACAAGAGAATCAGAAACTCTCAAAAAGTAAGCTGCTATAATTTTTAACAGTATAAATATAGTGTTAAATATATATATACACACACACATATATATATGTATTTTTGGAGATGGAGTTTCACTGCTGTTGCTCAGGCTGGAGTGTGACAGCACTATCTGAGCTCAATGTAACCTCTGCCTCCTGGGTTCACGCAATTCTCCTGCCTTAGTCTCTCAAGTAACAGGGACTACAGGCGCACGCCACCACGACTGGCTAATGTTTTGTATTTTTAGTAGAGACGGGGTTTCACCATGTTGGTCAGGCTGGTCTCGAACTCCTGACCTCAGATGATTCATCCGCCTCAGCCTCCCAAAGTGCGGGGATTACAGGCATGAGCCACCGTGCCCTGCCTTAATACTATATTTTTAAAAATCTTAAAGGGGGGAGTTGTATAAAGTTAGAAAAATCATCTGAACCAAGCCTCTTTCTAAAATTTCAGAAAAAAACAAATTAACTTTAAAAAATGACCAAGAGAAAAGTATCAAGATTAAATGCTATAAAAAGTTACTATAAGAAAAGGAGAATACAGAGAAGAATAATATTCCTACAAACACTGAAAGCGTGCCAAAACACATCATAAAAACAGAGACAGCCAGACATTACGTGCTTCTTGAAGAAAGAACACATCAGCTATGATCTTGCCATATGATTGAATTTAACTCTGATCAAGTCTCTAGATCCAGCTGTCAATATGCAGGAAATATAGAGGGAGGAGGAACTGCACCATGACTATGCAAGCAGCAAAATCCAGACTGTAGGAAACTACGGGCTATGGCCTGGGTTCCTCAAATTAACAGAAAGGGAGGAGGACTGGAGAGAGAATTTATAGATTAAAAGACTTAAGAGACATATCATGCTAAAATCATGAGCAAGAGTGAACCCCAATGCCTATAAATACATAGTTGGTGACGAAACCACAGAGAAATTCAAGAAAGGGATTGATACAAAAGTTAAGGAGAGTCCCTGGATATTTTTCACAGTTCCTCTGCAGGAAAGTAGAGAGGGGTTGTGATCAGGATGGAACACACAGAAAGGCTTCTGGGTAGCTGGAAATGTATGTCTTGATCTGGGTATAGTGACAAAGCTATTTGCCTTATTATATTTCATATACACATATACATATATATGCATGTGTGTTTTTGTATCTGGATTATATTATACAATGAAAAATGTTTTTAATGGTAGTACCTAGTGTAAACTAAGATGTGGGGTAAAAGACACATCTACTTCTACACTTCTATAATTATTTGTGTAAATAAATTTTTTAAAATATGTAAAATGGCATATTAAACATAATCAAAAGCCTTAAAAATATAGATAAGCTTATACTCATCTATTCAGCAATTCCATTTCTAAGAATTTATGCCTAAAAATATGAATGCCTGAACAAAGACATATTATTCACAGCCTTATTCTTTATGTCCAGTAAAGTAGAAATACCTTAATGTTCAACAATAGCAGCTTGATTAAATAAATTATAAATCCTATATAGATAATAAATTAATATAATGAAACTAATAGAGATGCCTAATTAATGACATGGAAAGCATTCATGTCATGTTAGACACAACATACTATATAAAAATAATACATATATGCTTATATTTGTGTGCATAATTTTCCCTATATACACACATATATATAGGGAAAATTCCAAGAAGAAATGATGAAAAATCTTCATAGAGCTTATTTCTGGGAAGTGACATTACAGAGTAATTTATTAAAATTTCTCTATCTTTATTTTTTAATATTTATTTTAAAAAGTGTGGATTACCTGTGTAATTTGCGAAAGGCAGTTAAAAGTGATTTCTTCCTTTCTGATGAAAAAGGGAGAGCAGTAGAGGCCAGGTAAGGCAGGGCAGACAAGACAAAAGAGTTCATGGCAAACTTGTAGCTTGACTAACCAACCAATGTGACTAATTCTCAGTAGTAAATGGGTAGTTTCTTGGGGTAATCTGAAATTCTGCGAAAGGTACTTGTTTTCTTCTATATGCATAATATAAAGAACTCCTTTAGATAAATTTTGTACTTGAAATCTGTATCCAACTGCACCTATTATTATCAGCTTTTGCCAGGACCTGATCTAGATATATTTTCCTATGTAATTTTATTATAATCCTCAGGAATTTCCTGTGAGTTAAGTGGTACTATCTTCAGTTTAAAATTGTGATAACTCAGGCTCAGAAAAATTAATGGAATTTCTTATTGACACACAGGTCAATAGTAGTAAATAGCAGATCTAGCAATTGAACCTAGGTCTTCTGATTCATTCTCTGTTGAGTACTTCAAGCTACAGTGGAAACAAATCTATAAATAGTTATACATAATAAAAGAAGAGCTAGATCTCGTAGGGTTATCTAATCATCCCTGTTTACCTGTGACTGTCCCAGTTTAAAAACTGACAAACCCATATACTAGGTACACCCTCAGTCCCAAGGAAACTGGGATGGTTAGTCACTCTAAGAACATGGCTGTCTGAAACAGCAGCCACTAAGCAGAAGCGTCTATTAAGCACTTGAAAAGTGGCTAGTCTGGATGTATTCTGCATGCTGTAAGAGTAATATATGCATCAGATTTCTCCAAAATGTAGCATAAAAAATAAAATATAAAATATCTCATTAATAATTTTTATGTTGATTACATGTTGAAATAAGAATACTTTGATATATTGGATTAAATAAAACATATTAATTAAAATTATTTACACCTGTTTCTTTTTACTTTTTTTAATGTGGCCACCAGAAAACTTTAAATTATATGTGTGGCTTGCATTTGATATCTCACATTACATATCTTTTCGGCAGTGCTATTCTGAGAAAACAAAATATAAAATATATATATATATATATATATATATATAGTGTTAAATTCATATCTATTTAAAACATTTTTGAAAGACTCTTAACATTTAGTTTTCAAACTTTCAGTCTTCTAAAAGTAGTTTCCCTGTCCAGAATTGATCAAAATTCAATTCTACCTTTCACCTATTCTAAATTAAAAAACTAGCTAAAGTAATAGCTAATGACATAGAACTGTAAGGGAATTCCCATCTCTTCCAAAGTAGGAAAGCTCCCAAAATTCAAATGCTTCTTCCCTGTAACTAGCACAGCAAAAATGGTTACAGGTGCAGATTTTTCTTCTTTTCACCTCTCCTCACTTACCTTGTGTGGCTCAATTACTAAGCTAGTCACCTCGGTATCAATAAATTAAACATGCAATTGGGCTTTGAGAATAACTCATTCCTCCTATAAAATATAGAATAGTGGTTTCACTTATGTGAGCCCTGTAACAAACACTTCTTTGGTCACATTTTTAGCAAGTTAAGAAAGCAAGTCAAATTAATTGTAATAATATCAATATAATTTGCAAAATGAAAATAATCATTTTTCTTCTCATGATTGGTACTATGCAATGACAGCTATGTGGAATGATTTGAGGGATAACAGTAATGTCCCCAAGGTTCTATTGCCTCCAAATACCTCCCACTTTAGCCTGGAAATTCCATATTAAGATTCATCCCTTTGAGTCAAGCCACTAATCTCTACTGGCTGCTGTTAGATTTATTCAACAACTCACTAACTCATTCATTCAATATTCTTTTCTCTAAGAGCTAGGTGATACAAATTCAAAGGATGAAAAATCGAGATGCCTGCTGCCTTGGGATTTCAAAATCTAGTATGTAAATTAAAAATATTATAATTCAATTGATATTACAATCAAGGTTATATCTGTCGCTAGGGTGAATTAACCAAATTAAATAGCAGTCACATTGGAAGACAGATAGTAGGATTCAAAAAACAGTAATATAGTCTTAAGGTTAGGATCACAAGTTCAGGAGTCAAGCAAATCACAATTCTAATTCTGAACATTGCTACTTATGAGATGTGTGAACTTGGGTAAATTATCTAGGCTTTCTCAGTCTCCATTTCTTCAAAAAGGAAAAGTAGTAACTAAGTAAGTTTAATAACACCCTGAGCCCTCAACATTGTCTTTGGACACATTGTGTATACTCAATAATGTATAATTTTTATTATTAATGGGTCTAATGAAACCTAAATTTACTGGAGGGGAAAGGCATGGGCAGACCCATGGATACTTCACTGAGCAGTGAGGGACAACATGATGAAATTGCAAAATTAGGTGAAGGTAACTCTCAAAAAAGGATAAAAAAGAGAGAGAGGAGGAAAGTGACAACAAGCATCAATATGACGATGTTGCATTCTGTCTGCCTGATTTGATAAAATAATTCTCAAAATAAAAATTAATACTCTGCCTCATTATTTAAGAATGAAGATTCATTAGTTACAGATAATGAAACAGTTCCGTACAGTTTTTGCATTTATTCACTTTCTGAAGTAAGAAAGGCATCAGCATCTTGTTATCATAGAAAGATGCCAGGACTAGACATCATAAATTCCTTTAAAACGACTGTAATCAGTGTAAAAGCAGAGTGGATTTGCCCTTCTGAGCTCTGGGATATGCCGTAGCAATGTGTGCACATAATCATATTTTTAATAAAAGTATAAAAAGAAGATACTTTAACTGTAATAAATTAAGGCCACTCTGGCTTCCTTTTTGTCATTCTTTCCTTTGTGGTCCAGTACTGTTGGAGTGGCCACAGGCATTTTGGGGATCCAACGAAGAAGCTGAACGGGGGAAACACTTACTTTTGATTTAGTGAGATTTGTGTGTGTGTGTGTGTGTGTGTGTGTGTGTGTGTGGTTCACAGTCCACTACACACATACGTTATGGCTAACAATCCTAGTGTGGGAATGGCTTCCAGAAATGCTCCTACCCATTTTACTGACTGCAGCAGCACTGTAACATAAAAACTCAGGGCTAAGCTTGATAAGAAAGTCTAGCAGAGGCACAGCTTCCAAAAGGGAATTGCAATGTCATTAGTGTAGCTGGGGCATCTCCACGGGTGGTCCAGACAGGCCTGGTACGTTTAGAAGCTTGCATATCCTGTTCTCTCCCTAGCCTTTTCCTGAGTAGCTTGTCACACACCCAGTGAGGAAGGGACTGTGATGATGAAGCTCAGAGCACATTTTAGGTGTCCCGCAGAGTTCATGGAATCACATTCAGCATTAATATTTCACAGGCAGATTTTCTGGCAGATTTCCTTCAACAAAGAGCTGTTATTCTCAGGAATTTGGAATCATGGTCTTTTCATCCATGAAACAGCATCCATGTGGTCATGTGCAGAAGTGGTTTTCCTTGTGCTCACTCCACCTTTGCTGTGACCACTTCTGAGGTTTGCTCAGTGGTTCCTTTCTGTGATAGTCACAGATTCTAAGAACGTTATGCTAACAGATACACTGAGGTGTTTGATGAGACTTTCTAACTAATAATAACAGATATAAATTACTGTTATAGGTTTTCATAATGGGTTGAATACTTTCTCCCTCAAATTCACGTTCCCTGGAAACCTCAGAATGTGACCTTATTTAGAAATAGGGCCTTTGCAAATGTAGCTAGTTAAGACCATACTGGACTAAAGTAGACACTACATCTAATGACTGGTTCCTTTATAGGAAGAGGAGTGAACACAGAGAGGAGAAGACCATATGACAACACAGCACAGATTAGAGGGATTGTGTACAAACCAGGAAACACAAACGGTTACTAGGAGCCACCAGGAGCTAAGAAGAGGCAAGGAACGATTTTCCTCCAAAGCCTGCAGATGGAGCATGGCCCTGCCAACACCTTGATATCAAATTTCTAGAATCCAGAACTGTGAGGGAATAAATTTCTGTTGTTTTAAGCCATAAAAAAGGAAGAAACACCCGGCACCCAGGGCTAGAATTTATATATTAATATGAACATGTCTTATGGTATTTTGCAATGAAAATATGCTGGTAGTAGAGGAAAGATAAGGTTTAAAATGTATAAAACCAGCAACGAGTGTGTGGAAAATTCTTCCAGTCATCAGCTGTGTACAATTGAATTGGAACATTAGGTTCTCATTGACGCCTCGTCAAAATGGAAGTTCTCTACAGTCAACAGTATGCTTGATATTTCAGTGTGCACAATGATAAATGCACTAGATATTCTTTTTGCTTTTTTTGTGGAAAGCAAAAAAAAAAAAAAAAAAAATGAACTTCTCAGACACCTCTATTTGAAGGATGAAAACAGTAGTAAAAACCGGAAGTTACTTCAGTGCGCAGAAATGCTTGTTTTATGCATTTTAATATATTAGTTCATATTTTACTGTATCTGATTTACCTTACCCTGGCAAAGTCTGGTACTTTCAGAGCAAACAATTCACAAAATTGCCACTGATGCAGCAAAAAAATTGCTTGAAAAAGCTAGTGTTCCAATAACAAAGCTAGTGCACACACATGTATCAGTCAACATACAATACAAAATAGCAGCCATTTAAAAATGCATTTAAATTGCTCTTGGTTATGCCTTAATTTTAGGTTAATTTTTTGTATTTCTCACAATTATTGATTATACCAAAATTCGTATGTAACAGGAAGTGTTCTAGTAGGAGCCAAAAACATTAACATAAAAAAGACTGGTTAACACTCCAGTCAAAAAACTCTTCCATATTTGTATTTGTCAGGTTTTTACATTCAAATTTATTATTTCTTTTTTCATTCTAAATAAATATTCACTCTCATACCAAATTTATATTTGTAATTTTGTAGTTCTTTCCTTATAGAGAGTTTCTCAAATTGAATACATTTCAGGCCCCACAAAAATCTGGAACTACCTTTATGTAAGGGTGAAAACTGAATGGATTAATATCATCGCATTCATGATGACTTAGGCAAGAAGGTGGAGATTACACTATAAAACACTTGGAAATAACTTAGGTAAAATAGAATCATAGATCCCAGAGTTTCTCCTATCATGGTATTTAGAACTCTGAATGAATGGGAAAAGTATATAGTTTAAACTTTTTATTATAAAGTCTTTGAGATTTAGAAAAGTAAGCAACTTGCTTGAGTTAGTGAAATAAGCTGTGTACTAGGTTTGAACTACAGTGTAAGCCTGACATAAACCCTGGCCTAGCATCTGGGAGCTATGGAGCCAGGGTCTGCTTCATGGATACGTGACCTGTGCAGATGGAGTGCCCCCACCCCCACTCTTAGAAGTGTTCTTTGCTGAGTTTAATACCATACTGTCATCGTGAAATTCTTAATAATTTTTGAACAAAGGGGTCCACATTTTCATCGTGCACTGAGCCATAAAATTATGTAGCAGTTCTGTGTAGAGCACAAATGGCCTATTACAATGTCCCACGATGGGTCAAAATGCAGGCCTTTATGCCCACCTGGCTGTCACTAGCTGCAGCTGCCACAAGAAGGACATGACGTCAGGTGAAGAGACACTTTGCAGCTGAGGCCCACCTTGAAGGGGCTGACACCTGGACAACAAGACTTTTCTTAAAGCGAGATCCAGGTAGTATATTGCTGTGTCCAACACAGTAGTAACACTCATTTACTCTATGTGTGTTCACATCTTATCAGAAAACTAAAAATAATTTTCATTGCCCGATTTTCCCCTTCTTCATTATAAGTGTGTAAAGTTTACCAGAAAGTCTGTCATTTTCCAAAGTCAATGTCTTAGTGAGAAAATTCTTTAGAGAATTGAAATTAGTAGAAAACTGTTTCTTCAGAATTATTTTAATTGTATTTTACAGTTACAGCTCTAATAAGCTCGGTGTATTAAAAAAAAAAAAAAAAGGGTGGCCGGGTGCGGTGGCTCACGCTTGTAATCCCAGCACTTTGGGAGGCCGAGGCAGGCGGATCACGAGGTCAGGAGATCGAGACCACAGTGAAACCCCGTCTCTACTAAAAATACAAAAAATTAGCCGGACGTGGTGGCAGGCGCCTGTAGTCCCAGCTACTCAGAGAGGCTGAGGCAGGGGAATGGAGTGAACCTGGGAGGCGGAGCTTGCAGTGAGCCGAGATTGTGCCACTGCACTCCAGCCTGGACGACAGAGCGAGACTCTGTCTCAAAAAAAAAAAACAAAAACGGTAAGTGCAAATGTTCTTCCACGGTTTGAACATGCCAATCACTTCCACATTAGCCAATACAAAAAGAAAATTTTTAGTCTCTGATTTTTTTAAATCAAATATCACTTAGATATACATTCCAAATAAACTATTTCAGGTAAATATGTGTTTTAGAAAAATCTTGAATTTAGAGGAATCTGGAAAAACATCAACATCTGTAACCTTGGTTATAAATTAGAAAATAAATCACCAGCAGTTACAATACTTAAAATTAAAAGCCCAAAACAATATTTTAGCATCTCAGTATCATTTCTTATGTACTGTGGTCTGTGGCAAGATCATGAGCATGAAGCCCATCACCTAGGCCTCCCCATCACTCATACCCTGATCATTTTTTTATAGCACTAATTACCTTCTAATTTATTCTCATTTTTTAGTTTCAGTGCTTATCTCTTCCCTCTATAATATAAGCTCTCTGAGCTCAGGGTTTTTTTATCAGTTTTGTTCACTGTCATATCTCCAGGGCAAAGAGGAGTGGCTGGCCCATAATAGGTGTTCAAATATCAGTTAATGAATGAATGAATAAGTAAATCCATAGAAGGCTATTAAAAATCTTTCTAGAATTGCAACTAAAAATACTATCTGTAAATTCACATTTTCACAATTCACAAAAGTGGAGAGCTGTTATACTGGATCTCAACAGAAATCAAAATCAAAATGATAAGATAATATTCATACTCTTAAACACTCTGAGTTAGAAAAAATAATTACAGCATAAACCAGTTTGAAGTTCAGCTTTTGTTCATGGATGATTATATCTACTCAGAATCATGCTTTTGTTGCAGTCTAATGGGTATCTTAAATAGCTGAGGAAGGTATAGGAAAGTTATTCTAATTCTTTTTGGAAATGGATAAAGACCTAGAGAATTGTATCCTGTGCTGGTAATAAAGCTTGGTTTCTACCTTGCTGCTCAGGATATGATTAAGGTCTTATCATTCACTGATATATAGGAACATAAATCCTTGGGGAAGAGGGGTGGGATGTTAGAATGAAAGGCTAAAATAATAATAATCATCATGATGCTAACATTAACACTGAAAGCACATATTTGATGTGAAGTCTATCTTCAGACATTACAACCTCTTTATCATAAGATAAGAAATGTGACTGAGGTAAGCTTACATTTAGATAAAGGATTGAAGAAGGCACATGAAACTTAGACAGGAGTAGTTCTTGACCCTTGCAAAGAAAGATTTCTTATTCTAATAGATCATGTCCCTACGAAAAATTCATTCACATTTTTCATATACTTCTGTTATCTACCCCTCACAGGCAGCAAGGGTAGTCAATGGCAATGTTATAAAAGTTAGACTAAAATTTGACAAACTAATAATGCTGGAACCCCACTATAACTGCATTTCTACAGAATGGAGTTTTCTCTAATGTGGATCTATTCAAGATTTAAATATAAGGATATTTGTCTTCTGAAATATGAATGTGTACATGAGACAGTTGTACCACACCCTGAGTCCATTCTGAGTCACAGGCCTGAGGCCTCAAAAAAAAAATTATAGGGCATTACTAGAATTAAGCACTTAAAAAATGCGTAACATTATTTTAGTTGATTCAGATAAGTCACTATCATTTTGTTGCTGTTTAACTTTTCTCTTATTCTCAAACAGATGCTAATTAGTAGGGTAAATTAGTCTAAATGTGCTTTTGAGTTTAAGCCAGATGTCCACAAATGTTAGTGTACATCAGAATCAACTGAGATGACTGATAAAAATGGAAATTCTTAGGCCCCTTCCTTAGAGATTCAGATTCAGTAGGATTGAGGGTGTGGTCCACATATTAATAAGTATTAGAGCACATATGTATGAATTTCGAGCTCTTGTTGGTGTTAGAAGTAGTTTTAGAAACAATACTATGTAGCACAGATAAGAAATATTTAATGAATAAATATGTTATCAAGTATGATTTTTATAATATATTCTCCAACCCTTGTACATCAATGAAAAGTATTTTCTATCTCCTGCCAGTGATATCCTCCTATCCAGGAAAGGTGCCAGTTCAGGTTTGTTCTACAGAATCAAAAGAAACAGCTGCGTACTAGTAAATTCCAGAATAGAAATGACCGGGTAATTTCCTTCTTAGGCTACCAAGCAGACTGATCTTCAGAGAAACTAGGCTGGGCACTTGAGAAAGCACTTAAAGGCTTGACTCCCGGCCATTGGACTTTGGCCAAGGCAAACCTGCCTGCTTTCCTCCTCAGAAGGGGCAGTTGTGTTTGTAGTTTAGGAAAGGAAATCACTAATGCCCAGTAGAAAGCCTCCCAGAATTCCAACAGTATAACTCTGTTACAGGCTGAATACAGTATATCACCAAGCAATGAAAAATAGATCTCAAGACTAGAGTAAGCCAGCATTGGTCCTGAAAGCTACTTCACATGAGGCTAATCTAGTCTCTTATTGTGAGAAATTCTCATTCACCCAGTATGAGTGCTCCCAGGAGTATATTAGAATAATTCATGGATAACATTTAAGGCTATAAATGAATAAATACTAAATTTCAATTAAAAAAGTTAAATATCTGGGTTTTGTCTAAGTCAGTCCAGCTAAAAATGTGCTCCCATATAAACTAGTTTTATAACAAAACATCTTATCTTATGTTCATTAGACAATAAATTTCTTCAAATGACTTACACAAAAAATCTCCACCAAAATAATTACTGAATGAAGCCATTATGGAAAAGCCAGTTTTTCATCCAAATTTAACATTTTTTTCCTCCTCCAGACTATCTCACTTACAAAAGTTAATGCAACAAAGCCATACACTGAACAGAATTCTATGCAAATAGCTAGCCTGGCCTACGCTTGCCTAATCCATATCCACTTCCTGTTTTTCCAAATTCAAATCATTCTCCTCATTCACTTAGTCTCTGTGAATACTAGACCAAGCTAGGCAGTTGGAAACTCAGAAATAAACCAAGAAGTCTAGAAAAAGCCAATGAACTTGTAGAGGAATATGTGTGTTCATGAAAAGACATGCACAAGAATATTTATAGCAGAACCATTCTTAATAGCCAAAAGCCAGCAACCACCCACATGTGTATCAACAACATCGTGGATAAATAAATTTGTGGTTATGATCATACAGCAATGAAAATGAATGATCTACAATTACACACAATTATGCAAAAATCTTTCAAACATGATGAGCAAAAGGAGCTACATTGTTATTCCATCCTGTATATTTCTATTTATATGAAGTAAACTTTGGTGCTACAATTCATAATAATGGTTAACTTGAGGGGAAGGGATAGATGGTACTGATTGAAGCTGGATACTAGGGGAGTATTCTAAGTTGCTCATAAGATTCTGTTTACTTACCTGTGCCCTAGCTATAAGGGTCTGTTCGCTCTAAGCAAATTTATTGTGTGGGTTGTACACAAATTATACACGTACTTTTCTGTATGTACACTATACTTCAATAAAAAGTTCAGTTAAGAAAATTCTGTCACACTGTGATACTTCTAAGAAAAATTATGTAAAATATATTAAATATGAAGATGAGAGATAACAACAGGGAAGGAGGGGTGGTGCCAAAGGAAGCTGAGAGAGAAGAAGAATAAGATGAAAGGATGCTTTCGTAAAAATAACTGCCTGTTTCTTGATGTGAAGAGGTAAACTGGGGATAAAATCTAAATTAAAAAAAAGTTTCTTCTCCAGTGAGCAAAATGTATGTCAAAAATTAAACACAACCAGAAAAATAAATGACACTGAAGTCCCTGACTAATCATGTAAAAAATAAAGTTAGTTCCCTGTCTTACCCCAGGTAATTTCCCAGAAATAACTTACCATTCCAATTTAGAGAGGTAAAATATAGAACAGGATATAATAAAATATGAAAGAGAAAATTATTTTTTAAAAACTAGAAAATATGGCTGGGCACGGTGACTCATGCCTGTAATCCCAGTACCTTGGGAGGCTGAGGCGGGCGGATTTCTGGAGGTCAGGAGTTCCAGACCAGCCTGACCAACATGGCAAAACCCTGTCTCTACTAAAAATACAAAATTTAGCCAGGCATGGTAGCACATGCCTATAGTCACAGTTACTCGGGAGGCTGAGGCAGGAGAATCACTTGAACACAAAAGGTGGAGGTTGAAGTGAGCTGAGAACATGCCACCACTCCAGCCTGGGTGACAGAGTGAGACTCTGTCTCAAAAAAAAATTAATATTAAAAAAATAAAGACTAGAAAATACAATTCTGAAGCACGAATAGCAATTCTAAGCATGACATAAGTTTTTCAACTTGAAAAGTCAAAAATTTCTGTGCATCCAAAAACCATTAAGTGAAAGTAAGAACATATAAAAAAAAAAAAACTGGAGGAAATATTTGCAACTTATATGAAAGGCAGAGTCAATATACTTGATTTGCTAAGAATTCTTAAAAACCAATTAAAATCTTTTAACAGAGAAACAGACAAGAGACACAAGCAGGCACGTCACGAAAGAATACAAGTTAATAAAAAATAAATCAACTGCAAGGCATATCAAAACAGTGAGACATTTTACAATTATAAAACTGGCAAGGAGTTAACACAGAGATATTATGGGGTATAAATACTAAAACTATACTGAGGGACAATTAACCAAGCTTAATCAAAACTCTTTATACTGTACATACCACCAGTGGCTCGATGTTGACTCTCAGCAGTCTTCCTAGAGAATCAGAAGCAGGTGGTTTTGTGGTACGAGAGATAGCAGCAACTCTAGGATCCAAAAGCCTAATAAGGCTGCTATTGGGTATAGCACAGATGAGTGGCAGGTGGCCAGAGTTCTCAAGACCTTTGATACAACAGGAGTTAGTTCCTAATGAGGTAAAAATAAAGAAAAATATTCATATCAAACTGACCCAGATGGACTAGTTGAAAAATGGCAATCACCTCTCCCATCTTCAATATAGTGTTTAGTATTATCTTAATCTAAAAAACTCTTATCACAGCTTATCTTTCACAGTCAGACTCTCCGGGAAATCTGTATTCAAATTTGGCCAAACACCAGATTTCTTCTCTTTGTATAGTTTTGCTAAATGAAAAATCTGGTGAGGGCCTGTTTTATTTTCCCATTTATAACACACAGAATATAATCAGTATTTTGGAGAAAAATAGTTTTTCAGCAAAAAGAGTTATTTTCCAGCTATGAAAAATAAGAATATTAAACTGTTTAAAACCAAAAAAAAAAAAACAAGCAAACAAAAAAACACCATTTCACATATATGTTCTAAGTTGAACACAGAATTTGGAGGGTTTTGTGATTTTTTTATTTGTGTGGTTGTCATACTGATTTGTTTTGTTTTGTTTTGTTTCTTATACTTTTTCACTTGTGGAACAACCAGTGAGTTAAATTACATGAGTACAGAACTAATATGTGCTTTCTCTGACTCCTGGGTACAGACTCTGAAGTTGAACTGCCTGTGTTTAATTCCCAGTTCTTCTATTATTAAGCTGCATGACTTTCAGAAAGTTATGTATTATTATTTCTCTGCACTAGTTTTCACCTTTACAAAATTGGAAAACAAAGGCAATATGCCTACAATGCTTTTATGAATATTAAATATCATCGCATAAACACTTCAGGTATGTCCTGATGAAATAAAAGTGCTTAATAAATAGTATCTGTCATTATGTCTACATCTCCTAGCTATTTTCTCTACTACAGATAAAAATGATAGAGCATGATTTGTTAGCAATCACATTCCCCAAAACTCAGCAAACAAAAGCATATGTAAATAGCAAAACCTAATAGTAAATAGAGGAATGATTGAGGAGTGGCATCAGCAAGATGTAGTAATAAAAAGCACCTCCTTCATCTCACAAAACATCAAATCAATAACAATATATGGGCTAATTCTGTTTATGAGAAATCCCAAAACCAGTTAAGAGGAACCTGCATCCCAGGAGAATACAAAGCCAGCCACATTGAAGCAAGTAGAAAAATATTTGTCACCCTCTCACCATAGTCCCTCTGCCTAACAGAGCACCATGTGACTGGAGGGAAACTACCAGCTTCTGGATTCGATTCTCCCTGGTGAGAGAAAGAGAAGACTAGCCCATATATCCAATGTTCTTACTTTTCAGGGAGGTTTTTGTCTTGCCTGTCTTGGAGCACTGATAACATCAGACATACTCTAGATGCTTGGGGGCCACTGAGAACAGAAAAAGAACTGGGTGTATGCTGCTACTCCAGAGGAAACACAGTATCGCAGACAGAGGCCTCCCCCTCAAGGAGGAAAGAAAAAAGTGGAACATATGCCCAACAGTCCAGCTTTTTGAGGGGTTGCCCAAGGGGCTGGTTTCTTTCTTGAATTTCTGGTAATGTAGATGGGCCCTAGCATACTCTAGATGCCAGGAGCCACCAAGAGTATAAAAGATCTGAGTGGCATGTTGCTGCTCAGATAGCATGGTCTGACAACAGGTCAGAGGGCCCACCACAGGATGGCAGACATCAGAGAAAGCAAAAGATTATGAACTTCTGAAAAAAGGAAACTAGCACATTCTTCTAAATAGAAATCTACACGTGCAAAGCCCAGAAAAGACACATCCACAGAAAAACTCTGAGAGGCCTTCAGAATCTCTACTTGGGCCGATTGGTGAAAGTTTTCCCCTATTATAAAGCTAGTTTACAAAGAGTGAGAGAGGTGGTTTGTATTTTCAAATATCCAGACACCAACACAAATGGGGGAAAAATGGCCCAAAGGAACAAAATAAATCTCCAGAAACTGACCCTAAAGATACAGGTTATGAATTACCTAAAATATAATTCAAAAATAAACATCATAAAGATGCTCAGTAAGCTCATGAAAATAGTGTATGAACAAATTAACAAAACAGCAATAAGTTCTCCTCTATCAGTAATTACTTTAAATGTAAACAGATGAAATTCACCAATCAAAATATAAAGTGGCTGAATAGATTAAAATAAAAAGAAGATCCAACTATGTGCCATCTATAAGAGACTCACTTTAAATGTAAGGCACACATAATGAAAGAATGGAAAAAGATATTTGACGTAATTGGTAACCAAAACAAAACAGGTGTAGCTATACTTATACAGACAAAATAGACATTATGTAAAAAACTGTAACAAGCAGCAAAGAATGATATTACATAATGATAAACGGTTCAATTTACCAGGAAGATATAATTATAAATATATATGCAACCAATATCAGAGCACCTAAATACATAAAGCAAATATTGACAGAAGTGAAGGAAGAAATAGACATCAACAATATAAAGTAGGAAACTTCAAAAACTACTTTTAATAATGGATGGAATATCCAGATAGAAGATCAATAAAGAAACAGAGGACTTGAAGAACATTATAGACCTAAGAGACATATACAGGACATTTCATGCAACAGACACAGAATATGCATTCTTCTCTCCAGTATAGATCACATATTAGGTCACAAAACAAATCTTAACTAATTTATAAGATTGAAATCATATAGGTATCTCTTCTGCTCACAATAGAATGCAACTGGAAATCAATTGCAGAAAGAAAACAAAAATTCACTAAACAACACATTCTTGAACAACCAGTGGGCAAAATAAGAACATGAAAAGTGAAATTAGGAAAGACATATAAAAATGAAAACACAACATATTAAAAGTTATGGGATGCAGCAAAAGCAGTTCTGAAGGAAGTTTAAAGCAATAAATGCCTACGTTAAAAAAGAAGGATCTAAAGCAACCTAATTCTACACCTTAGGAAGTAGAAATAGAAGAAAAAAAAAAAAAAGCTAAACCCAAAGTTAGCAGAGGGAAAGAAATAAATAATAAAACTTAGAGAGGAAATAAAGGAAATCGAGAATAGAAAAACAATAGAAAAATCAACAAAATTAATTGGTCTTTTGAAAAAATCAACAAAACCAACACACTTTACACTTGACTGAGGAAAAAGAGTGAAGACAAAAAAAACTAAAATGGACATCAAAGAGGAGATATTACAACTGATGCCACAGACAAAAAGAATTATGAGAGACTACCATGAACAATTATAAACCAATTATAGATTATCCAAATTGGATAGCCTAGAAAAAATGGATAAATTCCTAGAAACATATAGCCTATCAGAACTAGATCATAAAGAAACAGAAAAACCAAACAGACCTAAAAACCAGTAAAGAGATTGAATCAGTAATCAAAAACCTCTCCAAAAAGAAAAACCCAGTACCAGATGGCTTCAATGATAAAATCTACCAAACATTTAAATAATTAGTGGCAATTCTTTGCAAACTCTTCCAAAAAATGGAAGAGAAAGGAACACTTTGAAACCCGTTTTATGAAGCCAGCATTATTCCGATACCAAACCTAGAGAAAGATATCACAAGAAAATAAAACTATAAGTTGATATCCCTGATGATTTAGATGCAAAAATCCTCAAAAATATATGAGCAAACTAAATTCAACAGTGTATTAAAAGGATCACACTATGACCAAGTGAGATTTATCCCTGGGATGCAAGGATGGCTCATCATATAAATATCAATCAATGTGATTCACCACATTAACAGAATAAAGGATAGAAATCACAGGATGATAGAAATAGATGTACAAAAAGTATTTGGCAAAAGTCAATATCCTTTCAAGATAAAAAGACTCCACAAACTAGGAACGAAAGGAAATCATCACAACCTAACAAGGTTATATATGACAAGTCCACAGTGAACATCATACTCAACAATGAAAAACTGATAGTTTTTCCTACAAAATCAGGGAAAAAAAGCACAGATACCCACTCCTGCCATTTTTATTCAACACAGTACTGGAAGTCCTACCCAGAGAAATTAGGCAAGAAAAAGAAACAAAAGGCATCCAAATTGGAAAGGAAGAAGGAAAATTATCCCTGTTCACGGATGCACGATCTTATATGTAGAAAATCCTGAAGATTGCTATCTCAGGAGAAGGAAGTGGAGGCCTTTCTCAGATATTCCTGGGAAAGCTGAGGTGGAGAGGAGTTTGTTGGAGGAATTCAGAGGGTGACACAGCAAGAGAGTAAACATTCCACACAACCAGAAAGGAAGAAAGGTCTCTGTCCTGCTCCATTTGGGCATCCCAGGAAAGTGGCAGGACTTTTAGAATGGTTCCTTGGTGGAAGAGGAGAGACTGGAACCTCACACTGAGACCCTTCTGGGCCTGAGCATAGCAACAGAAGAGCCACTTGCCTTTAAGTAACTCCAAGGGTTTGGATAAGTGGAAAGTTCTCAGTGACCATGGTGACTCAGACACTCTCCTTCCATTTTCTGGGAACTTCGTAAACCTCCTGAATTTTTGTGCAAACTAGAGACATAGATAAGCACCCGCATTTAAAATTATGAGGTTCTAATTTCCCCAGTGGGTAACGGACTCAGACTCATTTTTTTTTCTTTAATTGTGAAAGTAAAGTAATAGGCCATTTCTTCCACACCTCACATCGGGTAGTAACACCTATAATCAACACATAGGAAGCTATTTAGGACATAATTATTTTATAAGTAAGAAAGGTTATAAAACACTGTATGATATAAAAGTCCATTTTTAGAGTTCTTTGGGTCTCAATTCTAGTCGACTATTTACAGCGTTTATATTTATTGACAAGCAGCTACAGGAAGTAGAAATGTTAATGTCTTATTTTTAATTGTCATTGTTTACCTCAACTTGTGGCTACATGTAGCTTTGATTTAGGAAACAATAATAACTTTATTCTTTAATGGAAGCATTTAAAGCCCTGTTAATCTTTCCTGGATCTCAGCCTCCAATTACCTAGAAACAAAATGAAAGCAGTGAGAGAAAAGACACAGATGCCAACAGGAAAACAATGATTTGTACCCTCTGTATAATGACCATATGTATTGATGGTGCTGAGACTATTATTACTACATGCTTGCTTTTGATGGAAGTTTTCTTGCTCTATTTTGATAAAACTCTGAAATAGAAAACTAAGTATTCTAGAAATCCAGCTGCTTATTCTCTTAAATTTTATTCATGTATCAGTGATTCTGGGCCTTAGCAGCTTTGAAGGCTAAACTAGGTTTCAATATTAGTCACTCGGCAGAAAGAATTTTTCTCAGGGGTGATTCCACCCACTCTTTAATTTCTCATAAGCATAAGAAATTTATTTCTCATAGTTCTCAAGGCTGGGAAGTTTAAGATCAAGGAATAGAGAAAAAACGGCCATGGACCAGTTGTGGCCTATCTGCTGTGCAGATAGGCCAAGAAGAGAACACTGTAGATGGTGCAAGAAGTGTAAAAGTGAGGAGCAAAGTGATGGATGCCAACAGCACAAGTAGATGGCAGGTACAAAAGTAAAGGTGCAGGGATACAGAGTGGATTTTAAAATGTACATTAATACATGCTTATGTTAATATGTGCTGTGTACCCCATCCTTTCTCCCCAAAAGAAGCCCTGTGGTTAAACAGGATTGTGAAATATGCACCCATAACTCCCCTTCAAGATTCACAACACATATTAGAGTCTGAAAAATTCCACACAGAGAAACCCAATGTGACCACATTTATTTGCTCCTGGGGCACTCTTATTTGCAACATGCCCACTGTCACACTGAGGAACAGATTACATGGCATACCAGGTTAGGAAATCTTGTTCTAAAAAAAATTTTCTTTTTTTTTTTTTTTTTTTTGAGACAGAGACTTGCTGTGTTGCCCAGCTGGAGTGCAATGGCATGATCTCAGCTCACTGCAACTTCTACCTCCTGGACTCAAGTGATTCTCATGCTTCAGCCTCCCCAGTAGCTGGGATTACAGGACTGAGCCGCCATACCCTGCTATTTTTTGTATTTTTAGTAGAGACAGGGTTTCACCAAGTTGGTCAGGCTGGTCTCTAACTCCTGACCTCAAGTGATCCACCCATCTCAGCATCCCAAAGTGCTGGGATTACAGGCATGGGCCACTGCACTCAGCCTAAAATTTTTCAAGCTTTAAAACTACCACAATATAGCAAGCAACTCAATGTATTAAACAATGATAGGTTCTTAAGAAATGTTTCATGAATATTCAAAAGCTTTAAAGTCAATACATGTTCTAATTTTTCTAGAAGTAAAATTAATTGTTATTAATTCACATGAAAATGCTTTATACCCAAAATAGTTTAAGCTACACATTTTAAAAACATAGTTCTTACCAGTTTCTTTGATAATAGCAATGTGCTTTTTTCAGTGTCACAAATTAGTAGTTTTCATTTGTTAGATACAGCTGTGTCTTTCATAATTTATATTTGTGCAACAAAGTCTGGCATTTCAGAGAAATTTCCCTTATCTACAGTTATTTCTATGTTTTAAAAAATTGGAGAAGAAACAGATGTTGAATAATGAAATTTATTTTAAACTATTTTAGAAGTATTTGGCAGCAACTACTAGAGTATTAGTAAGAGAACAGCGCTTGTAAAAATGGCGAGTTTATTTTGCATGTACTTTCTTGAAAGAAAAATAATTTAAAATGAAACAAAGAAGTATTATCAAATGTCTATCATAGAAACATTTATTAATAAGGAAAACAACTTTCAGTAAACATTGTATTTCATCATCATGAGTTTGAGTCCATAAAACTCTGTGCATCCATTCATACATATAATATATTGAAGAAAAAACTACAAATTCTTTCTGCTTTTTGTAATATGTGGCTTTTAAAAATAAGCCTGGGGATTTTATCCTTTTTTCCCTACCTTGGAATTTATACTATAGCTTTCACATTAACCCTACTTGAGAAAATAGACTAATTCATGACCCAATAGTCTGCAATGATTTCTGAAAGATTTTGTGGTTTGAATAATAATTCAAGTTTCTGGAACTATCTGGCCATTTTGCATATGTTCATTTCATTCTTGGTCAACGTATGTTTCTATGTCATTAGTATAATTTTAAAGTATCCACAAGGCTATTTTTGTGGCTATATTAAGAGATAATTCCAATACATAGGAGGTGGTTATATTTCAAATGATTTGGGAAAAATTAATAGTTGGCTTAACCCAACATTGTACAATTATTTTTAATTATTTGTAACAAGATTAGCCAATCCTGCAGTTCTCTTTGGCAGACCAAAAAAGGTTTTATTAAAATAAACTTTCAGGAAATGAAGTTAGCAATATATATAGTAGGCATATATTATCTCAGGATTATTTTCTCACTAAAATCCTCTAAGATGGCTGTTGAAATTTCATACCAGCAATTATCATTAATTGCAAGCATAGACCAAAATAGCCAAAATAGAGATAGTTTACATGTCATATTGAAATAAGGTAGCAGTTTTTAAGCAATGAACCTATCATTAATGAAAAGCTTAAATTCTTTCTCCAGTTGGTCTTGAAGCGTGAGGTTTACTGTGTATGTTATGGCAAAACTTCAGCAGCTGACTAATTTATAAATAGGGAGTAGATTGGTTATAGTTTCCTATGGTAATTCAGGTTCAAGTTTCTTTATTCAAAAATAATTTAGAAGTCATTAAGGGATTTGAGTATAATTGAAGTACAATAAATTGTCACTGCAATTTTATTCCAGAGTTCCAAATTTAGGTGTTAAAAGTGGTTCTTTTATCTATGATTATCTTGATTGAGTAATCCTGCTTAATTATTTAATTAAAGCATAAAACAATTCAAATAACACAGACACCACTCAATCCCAAACTGTCAGCTGAATTAAGGCCAGTGTAGTTATCTGTGTTTTTGGTTTTGTTTGTTTGTTTTGAGATGGAGTTTCACTCGTCACTCAGGCTGGAGTGCAGTGGGGTGATCGCGGCTCATTGCAACCTCCACCTCCTGGGTTCAAGTGATTCTCCTGCCTCAGCCTCCCAAGTAGCTGGCATTGCAGGTGCCCGCCACCACGCCCAGCTAATTTTTTGTATTTTTAGTAGAGATGGGTTTTCGCCATGTTGGGCAGGCTGGTCTCGAACCCCTGACCTCAGGTGATCCCCCAGCCTCGGCCTCTCAAAGTCCTGGGATTACAGGCGTGAGTCACTGTGCCCAGCCCATCTGTGTATTATTATTCCATATACATGAGTATGGTTGTAAATGAGGAAGGAAGAATAGCACTTTTCAATTCTGGTCTACAGCCAAGTCATGTCTCCCATGAAAATATTTACTATATGACAAGAATGAACAATATTCAAGATGCTTAAGGTGCTAAGGAAATGAAACACATAGCAGCAGCAGCTCCCACTTAAATAGGGCTTACTGTGTACAGAGTACAGGTCCTAGAGCTTTGGATATATGAACTGATTTAATTTGCACAGCAAATTCATGAGGTTACTACTATATTATCACATTTTACAGATGAGGGCTAAAACATCGAAAGGGTTAGTAACTTGCCAAGGTCATGAACTTGGTAAACCAAAGAGCCAAAATTAAAACCCAGACAATCTGACTTCATAACCCATGCTCTTAGCCAAGTAACAAAGTTTAACCAGGCTAGAGAGTAATAATTGGCCAATTGTCCCAAATATCTGAGACCAAACAATCTGGAGTCACTTTAGCTAGAATCTTCAATAGAGTGGCTAACATTACTGATATTATTTTCTGCAACCTCCTTCCCTCCCTTACTTGAAAATTTATCTTAGACCTCTACGGATTTCTCTACTTTCTTCCTTCAATGGGGATAAGTATCCCTCTTCCTTTCCAAGGCTAACTGAACATTCCACTTTAGCACTTAATTCCATCCCCTATCATACTCTTTAAATAACCTTGATTCTTAACTGTCCTGACCCTACTACACAGTATCTCTTTCTTCACCCAAGCCTATATATTCCCATCTCTACTTCTTTGAGAAAAGAAATAATCCCACAACCCTACTCCCCCATAGACCTACCATACCATCTTCATTCCTTCACCCTTGATATTTTCATTTTCAGAAAAAGCAGCTAAAGTGGGTCCAAATCAATCACGATGCTTTAGTCAGAGACTAAAAAGGAATCATGATGTGAATTTTTCAATTTCTGTGATGTAAAGAGAACAGAACTTGGAGCCAGAAGTCTACCCTGCTTAATGGTATGAATTCTGGGCATCAAACACATGCAAAATGGGAATAATGACACAATTTCCCTGGGTTCTTGTGAGGATTACATGTGAGCAAGTGTAGAAAAAGCCCTCAAATTGATGGGGGGCATGGCTCTACACAATAAAAAATGTTTAAATATTTGTTGAATATGAATTAGAAGGATTATAATAATAAAGTTAGAAAAATATCCTCTAATAATCAATAAAAAGATCAAAATGGATGAAAAGGAGAGAGTGCCAGTGTGTAAATGAGAGACAGATCAAGATCATGGGGGAGGAAATGATATTCTGTAGACACTAATACTCAAAAGGTATACTAGAATTCATCCATCCAGCAAATATTAATAAAACACCTACTGTGCTCCTAGCAGTGCTCATGGCATTTGAGATTCATAGTGAACTAAACAGACAGAATCTCTCTGCCATCTGACTCTGCCCACTCCAAAAGATTAATCCTTCTAAAGAACCATCATGATGGGTTATTTCCTTGTTTGAAAGTCTTAAATAGTTCTTTATTGCCTACTTAATAAATTCTAAGCCTCCTAACCTGTCATCTAATGTCTTTTATATTTTCTCGAGCTCAAAACATTTTTTTCAGCTTAATTTCTTACTATTTCAACTTTTCCCCTACATGAACTCTCAAAAGACAGTAAAAAAAAATAACATTTTTAAAAGACCAGGACATAGGCATGGGCAAGGACTTCATGTCTAAAACACCAAAAGCAATGGCAACAAAAGCCAAAATTGACAAATGGGATCTCATTAAACTAAAGAGCTTCTGCACAGCAAAAGAAACTACCATTAGAGTGAACAGGCAACCTACAGAATGGGAGAAAATTTTTGCAATCTAGTCATCTGAC
Organism: Hylobates moloch; assembly: GCF_009828535.3. Classification (NCBI taxonomy): domain Eukaryota; kingdom Metazoa; phylum Chordata; class Mammalia; order Primates; family Hylobatidae; genus Hylobates; species Hylobates moloch. The sequence goes on along the minus strand of NW_026652276.1, from coordinate 53,090,278 downwards.
AAAGGAGTAATATCCAGAATCTACAAAGAACTCAAACAAATTTACAAGAAAAAAAACAAACAACTCCATCAACAAGTGGGCAAAGGATATGAACAGACACTTCCAAAAGAAGACATTTATGCAGCCAACAGACACATGAAAAAATGCTCATCATCACTGGCCATGAGAGAAATGCAAATCAAAACCACAATGAGATATCATCTCACACCAGTTAGAATGCCGATTATTAAAAAGTCAGGAAACAACAGGTGCTGGAGAGGATGTGGAGAAGTAGGAACACTTTTACACTGTTGGTGGGACTGTAAACTAGTTCTACCATTGTGAAAGACAGTGTGGTAATTCCTCAAGGATCTAGAACTAAAAATACCATTTGACCCAGCCATCCCATTACTGGGTATATACCCAAAGGATTATAAATCATGCTGCTATAAAGACACATGCACACATATGTTTATTGTGGCACTATTCACAATTGCAAAGACTTGGAACCAACCCAAATGTCCAACAGCGATAGACTGGATTAAGAAAATGTGGCACATATACACCATGGAATACTATGCAACCATAAAAAGGATGAGTTCGTGTCCTTTGTAGGGACATGGATGAAGCTGGAAACCATCATTCTCAGCAAACTATTGCAAGGACAAAAAACCAAACACCGCATGTTCTCACTCATAGGTGGGAATTGAACAGTGAGAACACTTGGACACAGGAAGGGGAACATCACACACTGGGGCCTGTCGTGGAGTGGGGGGAGGGGGGAGGGATAGCATTAGGAGATATACCTAATGTAAATGACGAGTTAATGGGTGCAGCACACCAACATGGCACATGTATACATATGTAACGAACCTGCACGTTGTGCACATGTACCCTAGAACTTAAAGTATAATAATAAAAAATAAATAAAATTTTAAAATATTATTTTTAAACATAAAAAATAAAATAAAAAGACTCTAGAACTCCTCTAGTTTTGGAATCAAAGTATATTTTAGTATAGCTGGGACATTTGAGAAGTTTGAGAAAGGAAGAATTGCAGATGATGGGACTGTGAAGGAAAACTGGACTCCAACCAGATTATAATGGACATTATATGCCACACTAAGAAGTCTCAGTTTGTTCATAAAGACAACTGAACACTGTTATAACCAAGAAGTGTTATGATCAGGTCTGTGTTATTGAAAGGTAATTCTTGGGACAGTTGTAGGATGAATTTGAAGAGATGTCTGGTGGCATGACAAGCAGCTAAGAGAATATTGCCATAATGATGAGAGATGGTGACAGCTAAATGAATAATGCAGTGGAGCTCATGGCATGAAGGGTCTTATTCCTAGGAAACATTTCAGAGCTATTATCAATAAGGTCAGAGACAGGTTGGCAGAATGGTTTAATAGTTACGTGGTTCTGGAATCAGACTGCCCTTGTCTCAGACCTATCTTGCCCACTTACTAGTTTATGACTTTTGTCAAGTTACCATATCTCTCTTACATTCATTTTCCTCATTTTTAATGTAGAGATAAATAGCACCTACCTCCAGAGATGCTATAAGAATTAAAGTCAATACTCCATACCGAGTTCTTGGCAACAAGCTGGCTAAGGAATTGCTTTATGAATGTCAGCTATAAGCTGTAAAACGTAGAGAGTCAGAAGCATCATTTCCTCCCAGCTTTGTGTGTTTTCGAATTTGTTGAGCGTTCCTTATACTGTACATATATTGCATGTTTACCATTATTGAACCATTCTTCATGCCATCTCTTTCAGTTCGATTTCCATCTGCTAAAATCCAACCTAATCCCAAGTCCTTGATTTAGTCATCTTTTAATTCCCAGTGCTTTAACACATTTTAGATTTCAATTAAATTTGGTCAAAGTTCTCTGAAAACCTCACCAAACATGTTTTTTCACCCTCTGAACTTTCACAGGACTTCATATCGTTCTTGACTCTTACCACAGATAATCTTGCATTTGAGGACTTAACGTATGTAACTAATCTCTCTTCATTGCTCTGTGAGACCCTTCCCCACTGCAATTCTTTTGGTGCTTTGCGCCTAATTAGATTGGTCTCTCACAAGATAAGTCTGAGCATAACTGTTTAATGATTCACTCACTCACACACTCAGTGACAAATAATTCAAAGGAAAACCATCAACTAGATTTTAAGTACCTTATTGCCCTAAATCGATTCTCCTTGTAGTCAATACTTACTTCTAATGTTTCATCATCCTGGAACCTGTTGTGGGAAAGCAGTCTGAAAGGTGCTCATTAAGTAATCTTGAGTTTATACAATTTGGTCCTCTGTTGATTGCCCTTGGGCACTTTATTATTCTTACAAAACCTTTCCAAAAAGTAAAACTCAAATTTTCTCAATTTAAGATAATTTTAACTTTTAAGCAAACATCGTGCTATAATTTAACAGAGATGATAGCTGTTTATCCTGATTGAGTCACATCACATTTCACTGTGTGGGCAGGCATCTGAATGTTTCACAAACAGCAGTTATGAAGGGTGTAAATATTGGTTGGCTTAACTTAGTTTAGAAACACAAGGCTGCTACGGCCAGTGATCTAAACCACCACCACTGTTCCACTAAAATATTTTGGGTAGGGCTTTAAAATGTTTTGGGAGGGCAGCCAGCCAAACACATGTGCCATCCAGATTTCCAAGTCTAGGAGTGGGAAAGAGGGAAACCTGCCTGAGCATGCGCAGAGCAGAGAGCAACCCCACAGTCACTTCTTCTATGCTCTAGTGCTGTGCCCCTGCCTGGGCCCCTGGCAGCACACCCGTCCTGACTGCAGCCACTCCAGGCCCTGTGGCACACAACATTCACCCTGACATTACGCCAGAATCAGGCTGCCTCTGCCTGTCACCAGGAGCCAAAAGACAGGATTCCACTGCATCTGAAGCAAATGTTGTTGAGGCATGCCAGGAAAACTGTGAATCAGAGGCCAATTTGGGAAGCAAACCACCTCACAGATTTCTTGCTCAACCTAGAAACAAAACTCCTATCATTTGAAAGCATCAATATACACCTCTTTCATTCCAAAGATATCATAGTCATTTTGTATCTTATAACCTCTATTCTGCTACCCACAAGTGGTTGTTATATTTATTCATCAGACACAGAAATAAGTATCCACACACTGCATCCTACAGCCCTTCCCAAGGGTATGCCTTATGGCACATAGAGGGCAAAAGCAATGTATCACTCCCACTTCTACCAATCAGAAAACAGGCTATCCACATTCTTTTCCATGTATTAGAAACATGTGCCTCTGATCCAAAGACTTTTGGTTGATAGGACTCTCAGAATGCAAACATAAGTTCCAAATATTAATTAATAGAATGTGTAGTTAATTCAAAAATAAACAGTTAAAATCCAAACATATTAAAAGTCCAATTCAAATATAAATTTCATGCAAATCAAAAATTTGCACTCTCTAATTATTAAAACAGTAACATTTGTGTAGTCATTCAACATTTTTTCCAATGTACAATAAAATTTATAGGGTGATTTTAAATGTCAACCTTCTTTTCCCCAACCCCAACACCCAAAATCTCTTTGATGTTGGAATTCTTTTGCTGAAACCTACTAAAATTTGGACAACTGTTTGAAAAATTCAATATTCTCACAAAACAGACTACATTTATATTGCTCATGATAAAATAATTATTTGTGCATCAAAAGATAGACTGCTATCTAAATAAACACTTTTTAAAATGTGAGCATGATTCAATTTGATAAACATTAATTAACTTTACTATAGGTTGGTTCCAATGCTAGACATTATATATAATAAATATAAGCCCCCTCAATGAGCTTATAATCTAATGGGTAAAATAGATATTAAAATATCTAACTATAACCTAAAATGGAATAATGTAAGAACTAAAGTGAATTATAACCATGTTACAAGATTAAAATGGAAAGAACTATTCATCTTGATGAAGGGATTAAGATAATGTTTCATAAAGGAAGTAGCACATGAGCACATTGAAAGATGAGTAAGATTATGATAGAAAAGAGATGAAGAATCTTCTACTCTCTAAAACATCATACCTTAAAAGTACAAAATTGGTGCAGAAACTCACAAATAGTGTGGAATGGCCAGAGGATGTGGCATGATTATGACCTTCAGCATTTATATGTTAGTTATTTACTACACATTCAGATGTCTCTATCTTGTGCCTGTTATATTCCAGGCAGAGTATCTGGCACTGAGGATTCAACAAGGGTTGAGATTTAGTCTTGCCTTCCTATATAGGGAGAATTTTGTAAAATTTCATTTTTGTGGGCAACAAGAAGTTTGTGAAGGTTCTCATGGAAAGAGATGGAATAAATGAGCCTGTGTTTTGAGAGCACTATCCTTTGAAAACACATCAAATAGATTGGAGGGACAAGACTGAAAACAGGAAGAGTTTCAAGTATCTTGGAGGACACTTATACTCTGCAGTGCTATTTTCTTCCTGGTAGAATTAAGGCCACCAGCAGTATTACTCAAGGCTTCTCTTCTCACTGTGACATGGAGAAATGATTTGCCAGATTGGTGAATTTCAAAGGAGAAACCAGGCACATAGAGCTCTTTTCACCCCTCCTCCTGATCTCTTGGGAAAGCACCTGACCTTGGAGATCTGTTCTCCTCATCTTCTCCAGGCTGCAAGCTGTCCACAGCTGACTATAACTGGGTGGGTAAGGCTGGCTAATTCAAAAGTTTGTATTTAGGAAAATTTGGAGATCTTTTCAAATCAGAAAAGATTGTCCTCATATTTTTTATTTTATTTTTTTTTTGAGATAGAGTCTCACTCTGTTGCCCAGACTGGAGTGCAGTGGTGCGATCTCGGCTCTCTGCAATCTCCACCTCCCAGGTTCAAGCGATTCTGGGACTACAGGAGCACACCACCACGTCCAGCTAATTTTTTTTGTATTTTTAGTAGAGACAAGGTTTCACCATGTTGGCCACGCTGGTCTCGAACTCCTGACCTCATGACCCACCTGCCTCGGCCTCCCAAAGTGCTGGGATTACAGGTGTGAGCCACCACGTCCAGCCCCTGTCCTCGTATTTTTATACCTGCATAGTATTCCCTTTTTGGATGCATCTTAACATTACTGTTGGAAACTTAAGTTATTTGCAAGGTTTCCTATTATAAACAAAACTGCAGTTAATGACTTGTGCAGACCTCATTTCATATATTTATCCACTTATCTGTGATATAAGTACCTAGAAGGAAAGTCTATATACATTCACAATTTTAGTAGACATTGCTCAGTTGTCCTCCACATGGTTGGACTAATTTATGTACAGCAATATATGAGAGCAAATTTGCCCCACACTGCTTGCCATCCCAATATTTAGATTTTTATTCAGGTTCCTCAGTTTATAGAAAATGTATTTTATAGAACATTTTCTAATCTTGGCACGCTGTGAAAGTTAAAATTCTTATTATGTATGACAATTCTCTGCTTAAACAATTTGTGAGGTTCTAAAATATAAAAACATTATGTGAACATCAAGGTGCATGGATCTCCTCACTTATTTAATTTTAATATTTTAAGATATATCTCAATATATGGAAAAACATACTCTGAGCTTCAATATAGTCAAATGTAGTTTGACTTTAAAACAGATTTTGCTTTTCTGAATTGGAATTTGAAATGCCAAAATATCTATGTCATACTCAGATGTAATGTTTATTACCACAGGTGTAATAACAAATGTAATCATTGCCAATTAAACAATTTTAAGATGTGTGATATGCAGGGAAATGGGCCAGATCTTGGGAATAGAAAGAAAAATAAGATAACTCTTACCCCCTGCCCTCAAAGTAATTACCATGCATTAATAATTACTACAGAATATAGTAAAAGACAACTTCCAAGTGCAGAAGTATTTTATTTCAACCAATGAAAAGCCTTTTTACCTATACAATACTACCTCTTATTAAAATATATCTATGCCGGGCGTGGTGGCTCACACTTGTAATCCCAGCACTTTGAGAGGCCGAGGTGGGCAGATCACGAGGTCAGGAGATCAAGACCGTCCTGGCTAACATGGTGAAACCCTGTCTCTACTAAAAATACAAAAAATTAGCCAGGCATGGTGGCAGGCACCTGTAGTCCCAGCTACTCGGGAGGCTGAGGCGGGAGAATGGCACGAACCTGGGAGGCAGAGCTTGCAGTGAGCCGGTATCGTGCCACTGCACTCCAGCCTGGGTGACAGAGCACGATTCTGTCTCAAAAAAAATAAAATAAAAATAAAAAATAAATACACCTAATCCCTTTTGTTGTGAAATAAATTTATTTATGTTTGTTGTGAAAATCAGTTCTATTGGGTTAATATCTATTATTTGTGTTGTGAAGTTAATTTCTGTCCATGCAAAAGTATGATTCCAGGTAATTACATTGATAATGCTACAAATTTTGGCAGAGTAGTCATCTCATATTTTCTTCCACTGGTCCATAAAAACTAAAATATTGCAGCTGACAATTACCCTACAATATCTAATTTTATATCCAAAATAACTTATTTACATTGTTGCTTTTTCCCCATAATTTTAAATGACCAGTCTTTTCTGAATGGACATCTTAGCTAAAAACATCTGATCATTTTATTGGGAAGAGGAGATAATAACTAATTCAGTAAAAAGTGAAAGTGTTCTACTTTTGCTTAACATGATAACTCTGGTCCCAGAACTGCTGAAAAAATGCACTATGCAGTTTCATAACTAAGTCCTGTCCTGAAAATGAAAGATTGTAAGGAATATGATATGTGTTTGAGTCTGTGTGGGAGACTTGTAATGTCAGAAGAGTTCTTTTTTTTCCATTCATATATGGGATTTAATTCCTCTTTCACCTAAAAGAGGAAGGACAGGGAACCTCAGCAGCCCAGAAAAAGCCACGTAGCCAGAGAGCAACATGGTGGAATGAGAAGAACATGGAGCCAGGAGAACCGAGTGCCAACCTCAGCTCTGACAGCCAATGAGCCAGGGCAAATTACCGGGCACCCAGGAGAAACAGGTGTCAACTTCGGCTCTGACAGCCAATGAGCCAGGGCAAATTACCTGCCAAATCTTCACTCATTTTCTCAGCTGTAAAGCTTCATCAGATGTTCTCTAAGACTTTCAGTTCTGATATTCTCATCTATATTCTGACATTTCCAATCTTCATCTTGTACTTCTTCCCAAGAGAGCAGACGGGAAGATCAGAGAAGTATATCATATCTGAGTAGGAAAGAAGTCAATCGTGACTTTCAGTACCTTTTGGACACTCTAGTCCAGAAATGCTTCTGGTGGCAGAACAGTGGCTACTGAAAGAAAAAAATGCACTAGGAGACAATTACGCAAGCAAAAAATGCTTCTTTCTTTCCTTCTCCAAATGTGAAAAACAAAAATGTGACTGAGTACTGTATGCTGTTGTAAGATTTACCATTTATAGAGTCTTAATAGTAATATTCATTCAAGTCCTAATTTTCCAAGGTTATTTTTAACCTCAGTAACAGTATAATTGTTCTACTTCACTATGGTAACCATATAACATCAATTTTCTAAGACAGCCTCAATTTTAATTGACTTGTCCCTAATTTAGACCAAATTTTAGACTTATCCCTTTTGTAAGTTTAGGGAATATGATTACCCATGTATTTAATTATCCCGTCTGTGTCTCTCTTTCTTGATTACAATAACACATTTGACACGAAAATAAAAGAGTAAGGAGAGACCCAGATTTTAACATTTCACATCTTTGTACTTGGCAAATGGTCTCACAAGCTGATATGGTGACAGAAGAGTCGGAGGCTCACAGAAAATCTACCCATTAAGTAGACACAGATACTAGGAGATATTTGGCTACATTAACTGACCACACAGAGTTTAGAAGGCCTGGAAAGAAAAGTCAGGATTGTTTTATTGTTAGTGGCATTTTCAAGTGAAGATACTAGGGTCCCTATCAGGGGAGAGAAGCCAACTAAGTTTAAGAAGCCAGAAAGGCTAACAGTTGTCTTCTGGGAAAAATATACAAGGACCACAAGACCTTGGTAACCAGACTGAGGTCCCAGGTACTACACAGGAGTCCACATAGAAAAGAGGAAGAAGAGGGCAAAGAAGGTTATCAGAAATGCCCAATGCTGGATACAACGATATATGGAAAAAAGGAAAATGTTTATTACTTTTTTATATATTGACTATAGGCATCATGACACTGTGTTCCTAAATCCTTTAGTATACATGATCAAAATAAAAGTAGTTTTTAAACTTTGTTGTATTATATTCCTCTTTCAAAAAAAAAAAACCACTATAAGCTATGAAGTCTTTCAGAAAAAAATGCAAACACACAATATTGTACAGTTCATTTCAGGGGAATCACAGCTTCCCAGAAAGTCATCCACAGACTTCAATTCAAAACCTTTAGCAAACAGAGATAATGTCTTTTTAAGATAACCTAGGAGTACAGTGCCTGCAAATGCCAAGGCTAGTTGGCAACTAAGAGTATTTGGGTAGCCCAGTGACTGCAGGAGACTCATTCTACAACTGGAAGGATAATTAGTAAAGTCAGTCTCATGGTGAGCAGAAGTTGTCCTGGTTGGTCTAGAAAGTGGTGTAGGGCTTAGATTTGTGGTATGAAAATCACTAGGCCTGGCTCTTGAAAGCTCAATCTGGCAAAGGCTGAGAAATGATGTGTTCGATGAGGTTGACATAAACAAAAAACCTACTGCCTGTGCACCATGACCTACACCACAGACAAAAATAAAGTCACGTTTTTCTAAGGGTCAAGCATGAATAGTAAAGGTCAGAGAAGAGGGTTCTGCTAATGGCATTTGGCAAAAGGTAAAAGAAAGAAAGAAAGATGGTGACCAGATGTTCTCTATTCAGAATATGTAACAGGGAAATTACATTACAGTAGTTGGAATTCAAGTTATATAAAATGAAAATCTTCCATCCAGTGAACTTTGTAAAGCATGAGACCTAGTTACTGATGGACAGACACTATTATTCTCCTTCCATGAATTATTCAAAAATAGAACAGATATTTGTGTGTTTTTAGAGATTTGAATATAAAGTTTCCAGAAACAAAAGTTCAGGTCAGGCATTCATGGAGATATTCAAATTCCTTGAAAGACAGACATATCCATCTATTTGATATTTATTTCATTATAAAAATGTTTATAATTATTTTTAAATCCATTGAATTCCTCTAATCTGACACCTCACCCAAACTTCTCCATAAAAAATTACTGAGAATAAGAACTGCTTGATGTAATTCACAATCAATATAATCATGAGGATTCCATTCAGCATCTTTAGTGTTCTTATTAATACTAATTAACTTGTATTAAGAACAATTAATACTGAAACCATCAAGCTGTTGCCATCAAGTTATATATCCCTAATTGAAATTATATTTTTAAGCAAAATGATTCTGATATCTACACACATATGTTGAAAATAATATCCTAAGTAAGTACACTCTGGAAAACTATGCAGAAAATAATAGAAAAGTAAATACAAAAGATGTTCTGGAAAGACTGTTAGAAAAGTAATGAGATTTACAGATCGACTAAAACACCAGGAAAACCTCCAAAGAATATTTGACATTTGGTCAGTCAGTCAGAGGAGAGTTGGCAGTTGGTCAGGAAAAATGTGAATCATAAAAGTCTATCTCTTCCATTATACAATGCATATGAATCAGATGTCTGTTAGCTCGTTCTTGGTCTCAAATCTAAAGTCAGCAACTGCTTTATTTATTTGGCTTCGTGACCCAGATTAGATTTCCTGTTCTATCAACTTGTAATATGTGTAGCTCACACTCACACAGAATTTGGGGTAGAGTGTAATGATCCTCCCATCCATTCACACCATCTTTTATTTTGGCCAGTTGCTGGGGCAAAATTGCCATGTCTATCACCTATAGCAGAAATTTGGTCTTCCAGCCAAATATTAGGAAGCACAGTAGTGACTGCTATGGCAACAGACTAAACAGACCATCTAAAAGGTAGTTGGAAGAAGAGGTAAGCTATTCCAAATACAGAGAGGTAGGAAAGTTAAAGTTTCTCAAATCCTAAAATATGAAAACCAAGAGCATACACATCATAGTATGGCAATCTTGATGAAAATATAAATAATTATTTTCTATTATTGTTTTATCAATATTACTTTCTAAGAATTTGTTAAATGACTTAATCTCAGCTTCTAATGAACTTACAAATTCAAAGGAAAATTTCAAAATAATGCTTGTCCAAAGTCTCCAAATACTGACTCCTTAAATAAGATTACATACAAATAATTTGAAATGATTTCATTCCTTTAGAGTTGTTCCCATCTAGCCTTCCAGTTGAAAGAAAAATATTAGCAGCACCAAATGTAAGCAACAAAGGAAGAAAGGACACCACCTGTCCAAACCCTACCTTCAGTTTTTTTCTCTGAAAGCTTTTAGTTTTCTTGGTCCTTCCATTATAAACAAACACACACACAGACAGACACACACACATACATGCACACACACACACACACACACACACTACCTTACCAACTTTTTATCAGGACAAAGTTTTTTTAGTCACTTGTACAAAAGTGTAAGATGATTGCCCACTGTATTTGTGGGGTTGGCTGAAACTTTAAAACTGATCACGAAGAGAAACAGCATTTATGGTTCACTGACTAGTTCTCTAAAACAGTGAATATAAGCCCTGCCTGGCTCAGCCTTCTTTACAAAAAATATTTTTTTAACATTCTTATACTATCATGAAATTTTCAGAACATATAACTTACACACATACCTAATTTTAAATCCCTATATTGTTCTAATTACATAAGAACAATATAATCTAATTAATCCCTCTATTGTTCTAATAAGAAATTTAAAAGGAATTTAAAATAAAATAAGTAATTCAATATTCAGATGCTCAACCATGATGACACTAGATGACAGGGAATAATAAGATTCTCATTATCAACCAGTATGGATTTATAATAAGTAGGACAATATTCATCTGGTTATTGCAGATGCATTTTGATATTCAACATCTAGATATAAAAACTAAATTATTATGGTCAGATTAAATGTATGTCACAGTTGCATTCCAGAGAAATTTATTACATATTAAAACTATTCAGAAAATAGTTGGTGTTTGCATATATAATGAAGTTGTTCCTATGCTCAAATAATTTCAAATGGATTTTTCACTTACATGAATGACTGGCAAGACCTTCAGTCAAGCAGGACATAGGAGAATTCTTCCTTGCATTCCAGGAAATAAAGCATCTCCAGTTTCCAGCCACTTGATGTCGTTTCAATTGTTATAACAAATAAAATACTCTCAAAAACATCCAAAATTCCCCTAGAGAGAAGTACCCCATCCTCCACCACCAACCTTGAGAACCACAGGTCTAGAAGGAGATAGCTGGGCAACTTTAAACCCATATTGGATGTAAGGTGGGACATGCAGTGTTTCCTTTGGGGAGATTATAACAGAATATATGTGTGCCATTACAAATACAGTCATGTACTGCATAATACTTTAGTCAACAGTAGACAATATATACAATGGTAGTCCCATATGTTTATAATGGAGCTGAAAATTTCCTATTACCTAGTGACGTAGCTTTCCTAACATTGTGGTACAACTCATTACTCACATGTTTGTGGTGATTCTGGTGAAATAAATCTACTATGCTGCCAGTCACATAAAAGTGTAGAGTAATGCCCTAGATCTTCACATTCACTCACCACTCACTCACTCAGAGCAATTTCTAGTGCTGCAACCTCCATTCATGGTACATGCCCAATACAGGTGTACCTTTTTAAATCTTTTATATCATATTTGTTACTATACCTTTTCTATGTTTAGATAGATTTAGATATACAAATACATACCATTGTGTTACAGTTGCCTAGAGTATTCAGTACAGTAACATGCTGTAAGGTTTGTATCCTACATGTGTAGTAAGCTATACTATCTAGGTTTGTCTAAGTACACTTTTTGATATTTGCACAGAAGAAATCACCTAATGAAGCATTTCTCAAAATATATCTCAATCATTAAGTGACACATAACTATACTTTCAAGTTCAAAGAATTGGAATATGCAAACTATGCTCTCTGACTATAAAGAAAACAAATCAAAAGTCAATAACAAAGATAAGTTTTAAATTAAGTATGTTCTCTGACTATAAAGAAAATAAATTGAAAGTCAATAACAAAGATAAGTTTTAAATTAAGTATGTAAAAAATCAATTGCATTCCTACATACCAACTACAAACGGCTAGAAAATACATGTGTAAGATACAATTTATAATAGCAAAAATACAAAGAATGAAAGAAAATATAACAAAATATGTAAAATAAGTCCAAGAGGCATATTATAAAATTTTATTGAAATTCATTAAAGAAAATCTAAATAATTGAAAACATTTAGTATGGATATTGAAAGGAAAACAGTATTTTGACCGTGTCTGCTTTCAAGTGACACAAATGTGTAACATCAAATGATATACTATGCAGTCATGAAAATGAATAAACTACAGCTTTTTGAAGCAACATAGATAAATCTTAAAAACAACATGTTTATAGAAAGAAGGGAAATTCTAAAGCATGTATACTGTTTGATTATATTTATAGTAAACTCAAAAACAGGAAAAACTAAACTGTATTGTTTAGGGATGCATACATGATGGTAAAACCATAAGGAAAAGCAAAGAGACAGTTACAGTAAATCAGAATGGTGGTTAACTCTAGAGGGAAACAGATAGTATATAATCATGAATAACTTCAATAAGATAAATATATATGCAACCCAATAAAAAATAGGCAAGATATATGAATCCTTGGACTCATAAAAAACAATAAAGTTTAAATTTTAAGTTATTTCACAGTAAAACTGAAAAGACAAAAATCTTAAAAGCAATCAAAAAGAAAAGACAGATGACATACAAAGAACATTTATCACAAAATAACCTATTCAGAGTACTGAGGAAAAATATTGCCTAAAGAGAAATCTCCACTTAGCTAAATTATTGCACAAGGTGAAGTGTGAAAGAAAAATTTCAGAAAAAGACCTACTGGAAAATTGATCTTTTACTTAAGCAACCACAATGGTACCGAGGAATATGTAAGATTGGTACCAGTTGCTTGAGCATGGTGAGGGAGCAGGCAGAGAGCCTCTTCAGAAAAGTTGGAAAGGGCCAAAAGTACAAAAATTCCTGGGGGACCAAGATCATATAAAAACACTAATTCAAAATGAACCAGAAACCTAAGTATTATAAGAACAAAACTACAAAACTCTTGGAAGGAAGCATAAGAGTAAATCATTGTGACCTTAGATTAGGCAATTTCTTATGTGACATCAAAAGAACAATCAGCAAAAGAAAAAAATAGATTTAGCAGATTAACATAAACTTGGTGCCTTACAACAACAGATATTTATTCTCTCACAGTCTGGAAGGCTAGAAGTCCAAAACCAAGGTGTCAGTGGAGCCATATTCTCTCTGAAGGGTCAAAGGAGCCCCCTTCCTTGACTCTCTTCAGCTTGCCAGCAACCCTTTGTGTTCTTAACTTGTAGACACAGCCTTCCAATCTCCATCATCAAATGACATTCTCCATGTGTGTGCTGTATTCAAATTTTTCTTTTCTTATAAAGACACCAGTCACTGGATTAGGGCCCATTCTAATCCAGTAAGACCCCATCTCAACTTAATTACATCGTCAAAGACCTTATTTCCAAATGTGGTTACATTCAAAAGTACCTGGAGTTAAGACTTCAAAAAATCTTTTACGGGACATAATACAACCTTCAGGAATCTCAACTTTGATACAATAATTTCACCAAAGAAGATATACAAATACCTAATAAATGTATAAAAAGTGCTCATTATCATTAGCCACCAGGAAATCAAAATCACAATGTAATACCACTTAACACTCAGAGAAGTGGCTAGACTCATAAAACAAACAAAAACAGGTATTGGTGAGGAAGTGCAGAAACTGAAACTCTCTCATACACTGCTAGAAGGAATGTAAAATGTTGTAGCCACTTTGAAAAACAGTTTGGCATTTCCCCAAATAGTTAATCATAGAGTGACCATATGACCCAAATATTCCACTATAAATGAAAACATATGTTTACACAAAAGCTTGTACACCAAAGTTTATATCACAATTATTAATAATAGCTAAAAGGTGAAAACAAGCCAAATGTCCATCAACTGATGAGCGGATATTCATGTGGTATATCCATACAAGGCAATATTATTCAGCCATAAAAAAAACGTGAAATAGGCTGGGCGCAGTGGCTGATGTCTGTAATCCCAGCACTTTGGTAGGCAGAGATGGGCTGATCATGAGGTCAGGAATTAGAGACCAGCCTGACCAACATGGTAAAACCCTGTCTCTACTAAAAATACAAAAATTAGTGGGGCATGGTGGCACGCACCTGTAATCCCAGCTACTGAAGAGGCTGAGGTAGGAGAATTGCCTGAACCTGGGAGGTGGAGGTTCAGGAGTGAGCTGAGATTGTGCCGCTGCACTCCAGCCTGGATGACAGAGCAAGATTTCATCTCAAAAAAAAAAGAAAAAAAGATATTAAATATAGATATATGCAACCACATGGATGACCCTTAAAAACTTTCTGCTAAGTGCAAGAACCCTGAAGACACAAAAGGCCATGTATTGTATGATTCTAAATCTATGAAGTGTTCAAAATAGGCAAATATCTAGATACAGAAAGTAGATTAGTGGTTGTTAGAGGCAGGAATGAGGGGAAAATAGGGAATGACTGTTCATGGGAATAGGGTGTGTTTTGGGGATGGGGTGATGAAAATATTCCAAAATTACATATTAGGATGCTTGAACTCTGTGAATATATGAAAAAATACTGAATTATACACTTTAAAGAGGTGAATTTATGGTATATGAGTTATACCTCAAAAGATGTTATAAAAGATATGTTAAAATACTGCTTCAAAAGCACTTTCTGTCACTAGGTAGTCAAATGAAATATATAGATAATCTATGACCAGTCATTCTACTCCTAGGTATATATACGCAAAATTCTTGGACAGTTAACATAACATCTCTAAAAATATTTGTTATATTAATGAAAATAAATATTATATTAAAACAAATATACATATAATATTAATAAAATGATAAATGAATTGATAAAAAGCATTGGACTATGAAACCAACAAGAATATATAATATAATGCCAAGGATCTTATGGTGGTGAGTTTGGTTGGCCTATTTGATTTGATAGAGTTATTTTCATAGTTGGCCAAATGACTTTTAGTAAACCACTTATTTTTGACCCTAAAAGCATTTCTGTAAATATAAATATAATGTAAGACACACACTGCCTGCATCCATACTCTTACCTTGGTAGCAGTCAGATGAAGTATACAGATAATCTATGACCAGCCTAGAAGGTATATTTTTCCAAAAACTCTTAGACTGTTACATAAAATCTCTAAAAATATTTATTATAGTGTAATATGTAGTACTGGCAAGTTGGAGGCAACCTGGGTGTTCATCACTATATATTTGCTTATTAAAAATACATTCACAAAACATTCATTTTGCAAAAACACATACAAATGAAAAGGAACATGCTAAATGCATTTTTTAAATAATTGCCTAAGAAGAAGAAAATAGGAGCAATAAATAAAGGAATAAAAGAGAACTAATTATTTTCATGTAACGTACCCATCATTTTTAAAAAGCAATAGAATAAGAAGGCCAGGAAATTGGGGAATGAGGATACTGAATGTGGAGCACAGTGGGGTTGATGCCTGAGATTGGACTTTTACATGCTCCTGGAGACATTCACAAAGGCAGGCTGACTCCTACCAAGTCCAGAGTAGATGCGGGCAATGTGTATCTACATTATATTTATATTTACAGAAAAGCTTTTAGGGTCAAACATAAGTGGTTTACTAAAAGTCATTTGGCCAACTATGCAAATAAATCAAGTAGGCCAACCAAACCCACCACCAAAAGATTCTTGGCATATATCATATATTCTTGTTGGTTTCATAGCCCAGTGCTTTTTTATCAATCCATTTATCCTTTCATTACATATTTTTATACATTATGATTCCTTCTGTATTATCTTTATTGACTATTTAATACAAAGATGTATCTCCAGATATGTGGGCTTTATATGTTTTCCTATCCCAAAGTGGCATTAAAAATTATGTTATCCACTGTCTTTTTACATTCAGTAAATAGTATTCAGATAGAGTTCTGGTTTTATTTGTTCCCATACCCTTTGAGTCACAGTACTTTTGAAATAAATTTTAAAAGGAAGTTCTTCATTAGTATGAACTCTTTGTTTAGTCAGAATTACAATCACCAAACTAAGAGTTCTAAGAAAATTGGCATTGTTTCCACAAGAAACAAACGGTATCACTTCATTTTTAAGATATAACATTCTCTTCTCTTTGGGTAAAACATTTTGTTGCCTAAAATTGTCAGTAGTTCCAGCACCATTTCTCTGGCTAACTGAATATGTGGCAGAAGTTTAAATTGTTTCCAGACCTCATGCTATTTTTATATTAGTCATCAGAACAAATTCTATTCAGCATACTCTTCCCTCAGAAACAATTTTTCAGACAAACACCCTACATCTGAGAAGTAAGAAGCAATTGAGATTGGCATTCAGAGAAAATCCATGTTTAACAACTGCAGACTTGCTGCTAATGAATAGTTAAAAATAAATGAAGTTTCTTAACTGTTAAGTAGACATATACAAGACAATAGGCTTTTTCTAGGAATGAACTATAAAGAATACACAAAAATGCACTTCATCTTTTGGCCAAAAGGTAAAAATCACCTCTTTTTAACAAACAATATTTAGAAAATATGCCACTATTAGTGTCTATTTTGTATCAATTAAACTCTTTATTAAAATAATACATCTCTTACATAAAGCTACATATTAGAAAAGAGGGAAAAGTTGTGTATCTTTTGGCCAAGAAGACAATTTCACATAAATCAGATTTGAATGTTAGATCTAGCTTTGCTATTCAGCAGTTGTTTAACCTTTCAAAGCCTTTGAAAAATAAGGATAATAAATAAGATGATCACGTGTGTCTCTAAAATTTTGTAATACTCTGAAACCAAAATTGAGCCTTATCTTAAGGAAATGCAATGAGAGATTCCATAGAATTGGTCCATTACCATTACCAATTCCAGTACTTAACCATTTTCAATGCCAGAAAATTCATCTTAGCCAATCTAAATCTTAAGCCTTTCTCATAATTCTTTCCATTATGTGATTAGAAAACAGAGGGTTATTTTCCCTTGTATGGAAAAAAATTAATTCTATTCTTGAATATAGCTAATAAATCATTCCTCACATTTTCTTCTCCAGACTGAATAGTCCCAAACCTTCCTTCAAAAATCTCAATTTCCCAGAACTTCCAATACTATATTGGGCATCGTTGTCTTGTGGCGGTTTTCAAAGGAAATGCTTCCAGCTTTTGCCCGTTCAGTATGATGTTGGCTGTGGGTTTGTCATAAATAGCTCTTATTATTTTGAGATACATTCCAACAATCTCTAGTTTATTGAGAGTTTTTAGGATGAAGGAGCGTTGAATTTTATCGAAGGCCTTTTCTGCATCTATTGAGATAATCATGTGGTTTTTGTCGTTGGTTCTATTTATGTGATGCATTGTGTTTACTGATTTGTGTATGTTGAACCAGCCTTGGATCCCAGGGATGAAGCGACTTGATCGTGGTGGATAAGCTTTTTGATGTGTTGATGGATTTGGTTTGCCAGTATTTTACTGAGGATTTTCGCATCAATGTTCATCAGGGCTATCGGCCTGAAATGTTCTTTTATTGTTGTGTCTCTGCCAGGTTTTAATATAAGGATGACGCTGGCCTCATAAAATGAGTTAGGGAGGATTCCCTCTTTTTCTATTGTTTGGAATGGTTTCAGAAGGAATGGTACCAGCTCCTCTTTGTACCTCTGGTAGAATTCAGCTGCGAATCCATCTGGTCCTGGGCTTTTCTGTAGGTAGGCCATAAATTACTGCTTCAACTTCAGAACTTGTTATTGGTCTATTCAGGGATTCAACTTCTTCCTGGTTTAGACTTAGGAGGGTGTATGTGTCCAGGAATTTATCCATTTCTTCTAGATTTTCTAGTTTATTTGCATAGAGTTGTTTATAGTATTCTCTGATGGTAGTTTGTATTTCTGTGGAATCGGTGGTGATATCCTCTTTATCATTTTTTATTGCGTCTTTTGATTCTTCTTCCTTTTCTTCTTTATTAGTCTGGATGGCATTCTATCTATTTTGTTGATCTTTTCAAGAAACCAGCTTCTGGATTCATTGATTTTTTGAAGCGTTTTTCGTGTCTCAATCTCTTTCAGTTCTGCTCTGATCATAGTTATTTCTTGTCTTCTGCTAGCTTTTGAATTTGTTTGCTCCTGCTTCTCTAGTTCTTTTAATTGTGATGTTAGGGTGTCGATTTTAGATCTTTCCTGCTTTCTCTTGTGGGCTATAAATTTCCCTCTACACACTGCTTTAAATGTTTCCCAGAGATTCTGGTACGTTGTGTCTTTGTTCTCACTGGTTTCAAAGAACTTATTCGTTTCTGCCTTAATTTCGTTATCTACCCAATAGTCATTCAGGAGCATGTTGTTCAGTTTTCATGTAGTTGTGTGGTTTTGAGTGAGTTTCTTAATCCTAAGTTCTAATTTGATTGCACTGTGGTCTGACAGACTGTTTGTTATGACTTCCATTCTTTTGCATTTGCTGAAGAGTGTTTTACTTCCAGTTATGTGGTCAAGACAATCGGATAAGAGAAAGAAATAAAGGGTATTCAAATAGGAAGAGAGGATGTAAAATTGTCTGTTTGCAGATGACATGATTGTATATTTAGAAAACACCACTGTCTCAGTCCAAAATCTCCTTAAGCTGATAAGCAACTTCAGCAAAGTCTCAGGATACAAAATCAATGTGAAAAAATCACAAGCATTCCTATACACCAATAATCGACAAACAGAGAGCCAAATCATGAGTGAACTCTCATTCACAATTGCTACAAAGAGAATAAAATACCTAGGAATACAGCTTATGAGGGATATGAAGGATGTCTTCCAGGAGAACTACAAATCACTGCTCAAAGAAATAAGAGAGGACACAAACAAATGGAAAAACATTCCATGCTCATGGATAGGAAGAATCAATATTGTGAAAATGGCCATACTGCCCAAAGTAATTTATAGATTCAGTGCTATCCCCATCAAGCTAACATGGACTTTCTTCACAGAATTACAAAAAAAACTACTTTAAATTTCATATGGAACCAAAAAACAGCCCATATCATCAAGACAATCCTAAGCAAAAAGAACAAAGCTGGAGCCATCATGCCACCTGACTTCAAACTGTACTACAAGGTTACAGTAACCAAAACAGCATGGTACTAGTACCAACACAGATATATAGACCAATGGAACAGAACAGAGACCTCAGAAATAACGCCACACATCTACAACCATCTGACCTTTGACAAACCTGACAAAAACAAGAAATGGGGAACGGATTCCCTATTTAATAAATGATGTTGGGAAAACTGGCTAGCCATATGCAGAAAACTGAAACTGGACCCCTTCCTTACACCGTATACAAAAATTAACTCAAGATAGATTAAAGACTTAAACGTTAAGACCTAAAACCATAAAAACCCCAGAAGAAAACCTAGACAATACCATTCAGGACATAGGCATGGGCAAAGACTTCATGACCAAAACACCAAAAGCAATGGCAACAAAAGCCAAAACTGACAAATGGGATCTAATTAAACTACAGAGCTTCTGCATAACAAAAGAAACTATCATCAGAGTGAACAGGCAACCTACAGAATGGGAGAAAATTTTTGCAATCTATCCATCTGACAAAGGGCTAATATCCAGAATCTACAAGGAACTTAAACAAATTCACAAGAAAAAAAAAACAACCCTATCAAAAAGTGGGCAAAGGATATGAACAGACACTTCTCAAAAGAAGACATTTATGCGGCCAACAAACATATTAAAAAAAGCTCTTCATCACTGGTCGTTAGAGAAATGCAAATCAAAACCACAATGAGATACCATCTTATGCTTGTTAGAATGGCGATCATTAAAAAGTCAGAAAACAACAGATGCTGGAGAGGATTGTGGAGATATAGGAATGCTTTTACACTGTTGGTGGGAGTGTAAATTAGTTCAACCATTGTGGAAGACAGTGTGGCGATTCTTCAAGGATCTAGAACCAGAAATACCATTTGATCCAGCAATCCCATTACTGAGCATATACCCAAAGGACTATAAATCATTCTACTATAAAGACACATGCACACGTATGTTTATTGCAGCACTGTTCACAATAGCAAAGACTTAGAACCAACCCAAATACCCATCAATGATAGACTGAATAAGGAAAATGTGGCACACACACACCAGAGAATACTATTCATCCATAAAAAAGGATGAGTTCATGTCCTTTGCAGGGACATGGATGAAGCTGGAAACCATCATTCTCAGCAAGATAACAGAGGAACAGAAAATCAAACACCACATGTTCTCACTTGTAAGTAGGAGCTGAACAATGAGAACACATGGACACAGGGAGGGGAACATCACACACCAGGGCCTGTCAAGGGGTGGAGGGCTAGGGGAGGGATAGCATTAGGAGAAATAGCTAATGTAGATGATGAATTGATGAGTGCAGCAAACCACCATGGCACATGTATACCTGTGTAACAAACCTGCATGTTCTGCACATATATCCCAGAACTTAAAGTATAATTTTTAAAAAAAAAATCTCAATTTCCAACTATTTAGAAACAATTTCCAACTACTCATGTAGTGGATTTCCTGTGATTATACTCAAGTTTTTTAGATTTTAGCTCTGGATCTCAAAACCAGACAATGAAATTCATGAAAGCTCTGAGGAGAGGTGAGTGTTATTCTCCACCAGTTTGTGGACATGGATAAGTAACACAGATATTTCAGAAACCAAGAAAACCTTTACTCCTTGTATAGCATGACCACCAATTTTGTGAAATGATTATAACTTTCTCTTTGCCAAAAATGTCTTAGGAAATGACCAGGTGGTTCTCCTCTACCATCCACAAACTAAGAAGGTACAAATAGCTCTTCTTTATAGCATTCTAAGGAAAGACAGATTTCAAACTAGATAGATCAAAACACTGGTTATTTTCTGATCCCTAACAATATATGATGCTTTTGTATGTGAAGTCTCACACAAAATCATATTTATATGATGGAAAGAATTATGATGGCAGAAAGGATAGAAAGTTTTGAATGTGTGAGATCTGACTCAAAATTTGTCACTTACTATCATGTGACAGCCTATGTGCTTTCCATAGCTTACCACTTGATTTCTCTGGGCATTACTTTCCTCAAATGCACTTAAGAGGAATGAGCTATCACTTCATACCTATTAGAATAGGTATTATCAAAAATACAAAAGAAAAGTGTTAACAGGGATGTGGAGAAAAGGGAGCCCTGGTACACTGTTGGTAAAAATGTAAATTAATACAGCTATTATTAAAAAAATGAAGGTTCATCAAAAAATTAAAAATAGAACTACCATATGTTCCAGTAATCTCACTACTGAATATATAGCCAAAGGAAATAAAATCAGTATGTTGATGAGCTATCTACACTCTCATGTTCATTCCAGGATTATTCACAATAGACAAGACATGGAATCAGCCTAAGTGTCCATCAAGTAAGGGAAAGAATGGATAAAGAAAATATGGTATATATACACAACGGAATACTATTCAGCCCTAAAAAGAGAAGAGAATCCTGTCATTTGCAACAATACAGATGAACCTGGAGGACATTTTACTAAGTAAGCCAGGCACAGAAAGACAAATATCATGGGATCTTACTTATATATGAAATATGAAAAAGTTCAGGTCATGGAAGCAGAGGGTAGAATGATGATTACCAGAGTTTTGGGAGCCAGCAGAATTGGGAAGATAATGGTGAAAGGACACAAAATTTGACTTAGGGAGGAGTAAGTTTGGGAGATCTATTGCATAACATGGTGACTACAGTTAATAGCTATGTATTGTATACTTGAGAATCACGGAGAGCAATTTTAAGTATTCTTACCACAAAAAAAAAAATGATAAGAATGTGAGGCAATGCATATATTAAATAGCTTGATTTAGCTGTTCTACAATGTATACATATTTCAAAACATCGTTTTATATACCACAAATATATATAATTTTGTCAATAAAAATATTTTTTAAAACAATGATAGATACTTCCTAAGACTGTTGTAAAATTCTAATAAGATAAATAAGGTATAACCCAGATATACAGTATCCTTTTATCTACTCAGCCTAACTCTGGTACGACACTGATAGAAAATTAAACTCCTTCACAAGCATTCCCAGAAAATCCATTTATAGCAAGCATATTGTACTTTAGGTATTTTTACTGAAGATTTACGAAGTCTGAGGGGGTCACATCACACAACACACAGCATTTCACTTATAGTTCTCTGTATGTTTTGTTCACAAGTTCTGTCTTCTCCTAATCTTGGGTTTAGCCTTACAAATGCTCCTTTCCTTCCTCTGGCATCCCCCTCACAGCCTGAATTGTCCCACCCTTGGTTACATGAACAATTCAGCCCAGCTGCAGCTTCTGCACTAAAAATACAGACCTTTCTCTAGCAAAGTGGTCAGCAAATTACAGAACACACTGGAGAATTATAGCTAACTTGGCTCGTTTTCTACTACATAAGCAAAGAATTTTCTTGATAAAGTACTTAATCAAAGTTACTTTTTTTCATTCATCCCTGTGGGAAATTGTACCAAAGAGAATTAGTATTTCATGCCAAAGGCAAAAAAAAAACAAATATTGAATAATGATATATTTTTATCTTTATACTTTTGTTTTCTAGCTTTACAATTTATTGTTTCAAATATTTCTAGTGTTCATGGTTAACCTACTCAGTAATAAAAAAATAAAATATAATGCGTTGATACTCTTCAATGCAAGACCTCTGGTCAATAGTTGAATGAGCACAATTTTTATTGTTTTAGTTTGAGTATAATTATTTTTATCTTTAATCTTTTTCTTTACTTATGAAATTCCACTTTTTGCTCTGCTTGGTGACTTAATTATTTCTAGAAAAAAGGATCCTTAACAGGAAAAGCTCTTCAAGGATTTTAGTTCCTTTGGCTATAGTAAATCAAGCATGAGCCATATATCAGTGAAGCTTACTGAAGCTCTGAGATGATTAACAGAAATACAGTTTTTCGATTTACTTATCTTTCTATCACATGCCTTGCCTACTTTTGCATAGAAGTTATTAATCATATTGTATGATATTTAATTCTTAGACTACCTAATTTTAAATGTTAGCAAAGTATTTTTATTAGCATTAAATGATTCTCATAAAAGGAAAATGCTACCTTCTAAATTTCTGTGGCATAGTTTTCTCATTTGCCATTTGGGCATCTTTTTTCAAAATATCATTATTTATATAGTAAATGTATATATAAAAATTGAAACATGGAGTATATTTTTAATTACATTAGTTTTCTTTCTTTCCTTTTTTTTTTTTTTTTTGCCAGGCTGGCCTCTTGCTCCTGCCCTGGTGCAATGGCACGATTTCAGCTCACTGCAACCTCCACCTTCCGGGTTCAAGTGATTCTTCTGCCTCAGCCTCTCCAGTAGCTGGGATTACAGGCATGTGCCACCACGCTGGCTAATTTTTGTATTTTTAGTAGAGATGGGCTTTCACCACATCGGCCAGGCTGGTCTCGAACTCCTGACCTGGTGATCTGCCCGCCTCAGCGTCCCAAAGTGCTGGGATTACAGGCATGAGCCACTGCACCTAGCCTAATTACATTATTTTTCAAATAAAAGAGAATGCTTTCTTCTAAAATTCCAATCTTCTGGAATTAATGCTACTATCCATAATTTGGAGGCAAATCTTACAGATTACTATTAGTTTACTCTGTTTTGATTTTTAAACCTTCCTTTCTAAATACCCCCCAACTAATTTGTTAACTAAAAATACATAAAAATACAGAAAGCTTTTTCCAAATAACACTATTGTTTTCAATTGTTTGTAACAACCCAACATCATGTACCAATTGATTGAGTGTTTGCATGAGGTTTAACATTATGAAATTTTCACTTTTTAGGTCAAAATTAGCTGAATATCAGCAGTTTAATATGGTTTAGACTAATAACTATCTTTCTGTCCCAGAAGCAAAATATTGATACATATTTCTTCCTATCAGTTACACAACAAAGCTGCTAGGAAATTGCGGTAATCTGTCTCACACACACTACACAGAATGCTTATGATTTCAAATTTTTATCTCATCAACCAAGTTCTACATTTGTTTTCTCCAAATTAGGTGGTGTGTACTCTGAGACAAGAGTTGAAGATGATTGTGTTAGGGCTTTTATTCACTATGTGTAATAACCACCACATGCTATTTAATGTCATATAGTTACTGGATTACGTGTCTGCTGAGATGTCTTAGCCCCTGTTGCTCATTTACAGTAAATTGTGTCCTGTGAGGTTAAGGGCATAGAAAAATCTGGGAAGTTTTTTCTGGTTTTATGAATGACATCAGATTTCCAAAAGACTGCTAAATATGTGCTGGAGTTTTCAAGTACATGCTGACCATATTGCATAAAATTATTGTCCGATTGCCACATTTAAATTTTCCGTAGGAATTGCTCAGTTATGAGTCACATTATGTAAGTTTGAATCACTTAAGGCTCTAGCATTTTAGAAATGTACCTTATAAAAAAATATTTAAATAAGTTGGAATATTTCTATATTGTTTCTGGAAAATAGCATCAGCACTTAGATTTAATATATTTTTAAAACCTTAGATTTATTTTCTCTTTTGCAATGATGTATTATTTCATACCTTCTGGTAGTTTTCAAAATTTGTGAGTTCTCATCTCATTTCTCTTGGATCTATTACTTAAACTTCCTGCTCAATTGCCATAAATTCTGTCTAAAAATAAGATCTTAATTTATTAGCATTTAGTTTTCTTATTTTGCTAATTTAGAAAAGGTATATTTTATAAATGCTCATCATTGTAGCCTAAATTGATTTTTGGAGTAAAACAGATCTGCATTTGAATCTCAGCTATGCCATGCATCAACTATAAAACTTTGGGGACATTATTTTGCCACTCCAACTCTATTTTCTCATTTGTGAGATGAAGATAATAAAAATTATATGTAGAAATGAAACTAGGCAACATATAAAATACATAATTTGGGGACCAAACTATACTAAGTGATGAATAAAATCACTAATTATTAATAGCATTAATATTGTTTACCCAAAATCCAAAACAAGAAGCCCTCTGACCATAGGTCTTTTAATTATCTAAGGACTATATACAAATGTAAGCCAATCAAAATGTTCTTAACATGACCCCAAGATTCACGGAAGCTCATCATAAAATTAAGGTAAATCAAGTAAGCAAAAACAAGTATGGCTTGTTTCATAAAATAACAGGTTGAAAACGCAAAGGATGGGTTAATTACTACCTGCGAGTTCAGGTCAATCACCATAAATTCCTGCCGCTCTCTATACCCCTTAAGAGCCAAACATCACAGACATTACAAAGGCGTATCTAGCCATTTTTCCTAGACTTAAGAATCAGGGGATGCAGGAGTCTTTTCAGGTTATAGTTTGGGAAGATACTAGGTTTTAGAAACAAGAAAAGCCCTGCTAGCCACAAAGTATACAAGGTTTCTATGGACATACAATATATTTTTAAATAAAATCAAAGTATATTGTTCCATATTGTCATCAGATACAGATACTCATAGATCCCATGTCTTCATCACAGACTCACTAAAAATATTCTAAAAGAATAGCCAGTTGTCAATGCCTCCATGTATTACTTGACAAAATACACTGGGCAAAATGGTGGTGATCTGCAAGTCCCCTTTCGCAGTATATGCATTTGGGTTTGGTAGTCAGGGACTTTCTTTTCCTTTCAGGAAAAATTGGAATCTATTTTTCCTGGGTGGGAACAAGGAGGTCAATAGTGCCCCCAGAAACGTTACTCTTACTATTAAGTATAAAAGGTTTTTTTCTAGGAAAATAAATAGTCCCACTCCCAGAATGCCAGCAGCTGACATTGAAAGTTCAGGCAAGAACAAGAAACCACAGAAACCTTGGAGATGCACTGCTAAGTCGCTACAAAACAACTTTAGGGAATATTTTCTACCACATTTCTTCTAAATCACAATCTGATAGTGTTTTTCGTATATTCCTTCTCTTGATAAGCTGAACCTGATATTCTACATCTGGTCAGACACTGGGCAGTAGCTAGTTTCAGGAAAAAATATTTTACTCCCATTGGAGAATTAAAACTTTTTTAATTTCTGGAAAATTAATTAAGTATTTCTCAATCACGGTAGAGATTTTCATCTTACTGGTTTTTATCCAGGAAATTTTGATGGAGGATAGTGAATGGCATTACCTTCTTGCTTGGTTAATGATTAAGGAGAACATTCAGTCAGTCAGTCAAGAAAACGTATTGTGTATCAGCAATCTGCAAAGCATACTTCTTGGAAGAAACAGAAAATTAAACATCATAAGTCATAAACCATGTTTTCAAATAGTTTTTAGAATATTTTCGTTGCCTTTACTCTTAAAATCCATTATAAAGAGTCTAACATTAGATTTTTCTTATATCCTGTTTGGCACACTCTGAGCTTTCAACCTGAATTTTTTCATTTTTCTTTGGTTTTTGAAAATCCCATGTAATTACTTCTTGAAATATTTTTATTTCTTCTTTTCTTTTTTCTCTCTCTAGGACTGCTCTTGGATACTGATACTTCTTTTGTTCTCCATATCACTGAACTATTTTCTCATCATTCTATTACTTTATTCTAGGAGAGTTCATTGACCTAATATTTTTGCTCATTACTTCTTTCGTTGTATCTATTTTTTGGTTTATTATTTTAGCAGTCATGTTTTCATAACTATCATCTCTAATTGATCCCTCTTCATAAGAGTTTATTTTTGCCCTATATTTTGATTACATTTCTTTAGATCTCTGAAAATACCTATTATACTTGTTTTAAATTACTTTTATCTGTTTAATTTGCTCTTCCTCTATAATGTGTTATTCAAGAAAACAACAACATCAAGAAATATGAATATCCTTAAATTAAATGCACTACCTTTGTTTTCCAACTCTATTTTAATTTTATAGTTTTAAAAAATCCTAGTTTAAAAAGTAAAAGAACAGAAGGAAGATGAGAAGGAAAGAAAGAGAATAAGACAAACTAGCATACCCTACTATGGCAAGAACTTGATAAAGAAAAGGGAAGGAATATATACTGAGGAAAGATAAGTATTCAAAATAAAAGGAATGGCAATAATTAAGCTTATAAAGTGAGATTAAAAAAAAGAAACAGACTTCTAGATGATAGCAAAGAGAAATCTAAATGACAGATATTTAAATGACAGATATTTTAGAAAAGCAACCTATGTAATATTAATAGAAAAACAATCATTTTCAATTGGGTGGTATATACAAAAGTTGGATAGATAGTTATAGATATTGATATAGAGATACACAATGTTGGCCAAAATCTTTACAGGGAAGATAGCATTTTTGAAAAAAAAAAAAAAAAAGAAAAAGAAAAAGTCAGACCAGCCACAAACACTTTCAGACCAGATATCAAACCTAATTTTTAAAAAGTAAATCAAAACAAAATTTAAAAGTTAAAGATGTATTATTTTTATAGCTAGAGTATATTATAAGAGAGTTTATTTTTTAAAGTCTACAAAAATTGCTGAATTGAACTTTTGTCATTGCAAGTGTACCAGGATGCAATATGTCTAAAATAATTTACAAGAACAAGACAGTTAGGAAGATATACTACCGGGCAAGAGAAAACTTGAAATTATTTATAAATAGATTTGATGCAAAAGTTTATTCAAATGAAAACTACTATAAACTGAATATCTGTGCCCCCTCAAAATTCAAATGTTGAAATCTAATCCCCAGTGTGGTAGTATTTAGAGGTGGGGCCTTTGGGAGGTCGTTAGGTCATGAGGGTGGAGCCCTCATGAATAAAATTAGTGCCCTTACAGAAGAGACCTGAGAGAGCTCTCTCATCCATTCAAGCATGTAGAGTTACAGAGAGAAGACAGCTGTCTATGAACCAAGAAGGAGACCCTCACCAGATATCAAATTTGCTTCCATGATCTTGTACTTCCCAACCTCCAGAATTGTGAGAAACAAATTTTTGCTGTGTATAAGTCACTCAGTTTATCTTATTTTGTTATGGAAGCCTAAATGAACTAAGACAGAAAGTTTAAATTAGTTATTTTAATTTAAGCTTATCGTTCCAGGACAGATTTTATTTTCCCTGAACTTTCATGATCCATGTTCTTTCCTACAATAATTTAATAATTTCATTTAAACATTTTGCAGCATTTATTTTGCTATACTATAAATACCCTGTCAACCTCACTCTTGTAGGTATAGGTGCTTCTACTACCTACTATGCTTGAAATTACTGTGCAAACTCTCTAAATCCATTTTTTGTTTTATTTGTTTTTTACATTTTGCAAAATATGAAGGAATATACAATAAGAATTTGTATTATACAGGTCTTTAGTGATAAACCATTAAAGAACAAAGCAGGAGACCTAGAGTATGACTTGTTTCAGAGAATTTTCTAATTCGTTATAGCCCTAAAATGTGTATCTCCAATGTTGTTTCAATCATTTCTGTATTCTCCAGGACAAGTTATATACATTTTACATTTGGGCAAATACTGTGAAATATTTCTTAGATTGAATAAGTCAAATAGATCAACTGAGGTTCATAGCCTTAATAACTTCTATGCATCTTAGGGATAAGACCCAAGCAAACAATTCCCCAACAAGAATACAATTCTCAATCGAGAAGAAGCAACTATTTTACTTTGGATTCACCTGAACTCTTCCACTTAAGAAAGCACAGGATTATAGTTTATGGTTAACAAATAATTCTAATACTATTTAATAAATATTAGGTCAGCGCAAAAGTTATTGTAGTTTTTGCCATTGAAAGTAACAGCAAAAACCACAATAACTTTTGCACCAATCTATTATTTTTCTTATGCATAAAAGTGAATTTTTAACAATATACTTGCACATCGTGTGGTTAATTTGCATGATTTACCATAAATTTGAATATTCATTATATCTCTTAATCTTTAAAAAATTCTATGAGATTGTCAGAATGGATTTTTTATTATTATTTCCATTTTACAAATGAAAACCTAAAATGTAACTAAATTAAATGCTATGCTCCCTGTAATATAACTAGTAAATGGTGGAATTGGGCAAGATGTCTAAACAGAAATTAGATTGAATGTCAAAACAGTTCATCATAAGCAGTAAGAGTTTAAAGAACTTGGACTTAATGCATCAAACCACTGACCCAAAAATGCCACATGGTTATGAATAATTAGGAGAGAACCATGGCTGTGTGGCCTGCCTAGTGTAAAATTGCAATGAATGGAGCTGCTTATATGAGTAAAAGACTTTGAGTTTACTGGATATTTAACAGACAGTGTCTCAAAAAGTCAGATTCTCCAAATAGTGACAAAAGGAGAATAATATGGCAGCTGTCACCAACTCATCTTTATGTTTGATTCATGAGGCAAAGAAATCTTTTGATTAATAACTACTTTCTATGATCAGAAAGATTGCCAGTAATAACATCTCTAAAAGCAGTAAGTTCAACTGTCTTTAAAAAATTAATTCATTTAACAAATATTTACTGTGTACTACAAGCAGGACTACTCTAAGGAGATATAGCAATGTACAAAACAAAGTCCCTGATCTTTCAGACTTCTATTCCTCTGATAGCATCAATAAGTAAGAAACTAATAAGTACATAAGGGCCATTAACAAGAGTAAATTCTTTACATATCAGAGGCAGGAATTGGAACCCTACACTATGAAACATATTAATATTCCCATTATAGGCTGGGCACACTGGCTCATGCCTGTAATCCCAGCACTTTGGGAGGCCGAGAAGGGTGGATCACCTGAGGTCAGGAGTTCAAGATCAGCCTGGCTAACATAGCAAAACCCCGTCTCTACCAAAAAATACAAAAATTAGCCAGGCGTGGTGGCAGGCACCTGTAATGCCAGCCGCTCGGGAGGCTGAGGCAGGGAGAATTGCTAGAACCCTGGAGGCAGAGGTTGCAGTGAACCAAGATCACACCACTGTACTCCAGCCTGGGCAACAGAGCAAGACTCCATCTCAAGTATATATATGTAGCCATTATTAATAATCAAAGCATAAAAATATAACAAAGAAAGATTAAATAAAATTTGATTACATAATTTCTATGCCTCTATGCTAGCATTTTATTCAGCTCTAGAAATATATAGCATATTATCATGTATTTAAAATATTCAAATTGTTTCCCAGTGACTGGAATGTTAGTGCAAAGGTAAAATGCTGCTAAACATTTCAAAAGAAGCATGATAGTATAAAACAAGTAGAAACGTTGGAAATAAGAACCATTAATTTCATTCCTGTATCTTCCAGCTTCTTCTCTGATGCAGTCACTTGCTCCCAAATGTTGCATTTGTAATACTGAAATAATAAAACTGATCAGAGTAAAGAAATGTATTAGGCAGAGAGGCTAACAGAAGACACACTAACACTAAGAAATTTCATACGACAACACACAAAATTAGTCTGTGTTCATCTTTAGTATATGTAAATGAAATGTATTCATTTTAGCATACCACTTATACACATGTTGCCTTCCATTCTTGTTTTATATTGTTTGTCTACATTGATGCCTGGGTTCAACTTTTCTAGGTCATTGATTTTGATCTGTGAGTAGAATATTGAGCACAAGAGATTAGAACAAGTGGGTGGGATCAAACTAAATTGCTAGGTTCAATAGAGCTTTTGTGCCTCATGATCTTTAACACTCTGGAAATACTTAAATTCTAGGATAAATTCAAAATATTTACCATAGGTGCTACAAAAAACATGTATCATATTTTCTGTTAAAATCAACTTCAAGAATATAAAAGACTACTATTATACCCCCAATTAGGAATATAAGCAACATTCAATCACTGTCTACTCAATTTAACAAATATATAAATTTCCTCCTGTGGCAACAAAATAGGTAAATATTTTTAGTTAAATATGAAGGGATACAGAGCTATGGAGTCTTCATGTGGGGAAATATAGTACTGAATTAGTAAATGCTGTTGACTTGTTTGAGAATAAAGAGGAAGGAAAGAGGAAGAAAGGGAGGAAAGAAGGAAAGAAGAGGGGGAGAAAAAAGGGAAGAAGGAGAGAAGATAAAGAGAAAAGGAACCAGGGAAGGAAAGGACAAAGGCAGCAAAGGAGAAAAGACAAAATTTAAAGAAAAGAGAAAACGTTACCCTATGCAATTTTTTTGAAAGAGCAAAAAGTGAGCTTAACTCAATCTCTGTGGTCTTCCTCCCAAGAACTCATAACCCCAGTCTAATCATGAGACAAAAATAAAACAAATACTAATTGAACAATTCTACAGGACACCTGACTAGTACTTCTCAAAACTATAAAGATCATCAAAAACAGGGAAAATCTGAGAATGTCACAGTCGAAAGGAACCTAAGGAAATCTGATGACTACATGTAATGTGGTATCTCAGATGAGATCTTGAAACAAAAAAAAAGGGATTTTAGGTAAAAACTCAGGAAATTTGAATCAAGTATGAACTTATTTAATAATAAAACATCAATATTGGTTCATTAATTGTGACAAATGTGCTGTGTTAATAAAAGACATTAAATATAGAGGAAATTAGGTGTGGGATATATGGAAACTACTATCTTTACAAATCTTCCATAAATTAAATTGAATAATTCTAAAATTAGAGGTTTATTTTTAAAATATGAGCCTAAAATTCACTCTACCAACTTCAAAAAATACCACATGAATCCAGAGTTGGTCTCTAATCTGAACCACATTCACCATTAATCTGGAAATAAGTACTAAAATTACATGTTACAAAAAATAATGCTGCTTAGCCTAACTAGTCAGAATCAGAATCAAGTTTCTTAGAATAGATGGCAAGAAACCATTCAGGTCATGAATAAGTATACTGATATTTATTGATATTTATATGCTCATATCATACATTGCTTATATCATATATATGATATGTTTATGTCATATATTGATATTTATAGTTTTTTCAAAGCAAAATAGGTAACAGTTGGAAAACAAAAGTATTTTAATTCTAATTTTAATTATCAAATATTCCTAATCAATGACCACTTTTATGTTTAATATGGCAGCCAAATATAGCCAGTTCTTGCAAACTCAAGTATATTAGTCCAGTCTCACACTGTGATCAAGAACTACCTAAGACTGAGAAATTTATGAAGAAAAGAGGTATAATTGATTCACAGTTCCTCAGGCTATATAGGAAGCATGGCTGGGAGGCCTCAGGAAACTTACAATCATGGTGGAAGGTGAAGGGGAAGCAAACACATCTTACTACGGCAGAGCAAGAGAGACAGAGAGAAGGGGGAAGTGCTACACGCTTTTAAACAACCAGATCTCATGAGATCTCCATCACAAGAACAGCAAAGGGGAAGTCTGCCCCCGTGATTCAATCACTTCCCACCAGGCCCCTCCTACAATACATGGGGGGATTACAATTCAACATGAGATATGGGTGGGGACACAGAGACAAACCATATCACCAAGTATTGACTAATTGACTAATATAGAGTATATGTTGCTTAACAACAGGGATATTTTCTTAGAAATGCACATGTAGGAGATTTTGATATTGTGAAAACATACAGTGTACTTATACAAACGTAGATAGTATAGCCTACTACACGCATAGGCTGTAGGGTATAGCCCATTGCTCTGACCACTGTTGTTCATGCAGTCCATTGTTGACTACTGTTCATGCCCTGTTATGTGGCACATGACTGTATAAGGTATGCTTGGATAACAAGTACTTTGCTGGGGTGTTTTATTACTTGATATGGGGTAATTCTTGTTGTTATTGTTTTTTATTTTATGAATTCCCTTCCTCTGTGACATCCATATGGACACCCCTGAGTCAGCCTTCAGTGTACTACTTTGTGAGAATGCACATGGTGTGTGTGTGTTTGTGTGTGTGTGTGTGTGTGTGTGTGTGTGTTGTGAGAGAGAGAGAGAGAGAGAGAGAGAGACTAGAAAAGAGTTCTCTTGAGGCTATATTCTTTATGAAGGAAGAAAGATAAAAACACAGAGCAAGGCAGTATGAACCCCTCTGCTTGTTCCTGCCCCCGAATGTGAGCATCTTCTTCTGAGACAGGCCACTGTGACAAAAGTTGGCACTGTTCCCCTAATGCCAGACCATATTTCAAAACTTTCCCCAAGGCTTGACAAATCACAACTCTGTTTTACCTGTTAAAGCCGTGAACCCACCAATACCTAAACATTGCTCCTAATTCCAGGACCTGCACCTCCAGAGAAAGTTAAGACAATCTGAAAAGGCCCCTTGAATTTTGACTAATAATAACCTACATCTACAGTGCAATTTCCCATCTGTATTATTTCATTGGGTGCTCACAAAAATCTCATAAGATGAGCAAGGCAAGAAATGTTTATTTTATAGAGAGAGAAAACTGAAGTTGAGATGAAATAGCTGATTTCCAGAAGGCCACATACCACAGCTACCACGGCAGAACAAGCAAGATCCCAGGTCACCTAACTTGATATTTTCCCACTAGCAGCTCTGCTTCTGATCAGGAACAATATCAAAGGCATAATTTCTGACTGATAAAAGTGGTCGTTTAAAGTAAAATGCAAGTTTTAAAAGATAATGTATCCCTGAGGAGATGCCTTTGATAAACTAAAATGTGCTTTAGATATTAATTTCTCTGTTTTCTATAATATTTTTGCATTTTTATCTCTTATTAATTATAACCATGAAGCAAATGAGTGGCCAGATGAGGCATGAGTACTTGTGGTTGCACAAATCATTTAGGATGCTTATCTCCTCAAGTTTTCCCAGTAAGCACATTTTGGATCAATATCATAATATCACATTTGACATACGTCTCTGACACTACCTTATTCCACCAAGCAGCTATTATTTAATTATACTTTGAAATTAAGTGCCTGGATTCTCTGGGTGGCCTAAGGGTACCTCTAGAAAAGCTCATACGTAGTTGAAAAAAAAAAAAAAAAAAGACTGAAGACAAGAGAGTACTAAATTGACATAGGCAGGTCAGATTGCACAGTTTGGCATCACATTTAAGAAATTATAGTCAAGTGGCTTTTAGTTGCATCCTAACTGTCCATTTTCAGGTGGTACTTTTGCCAAACACCAGATCACTAGGGCTGTATTAAAAAGTTCAAATAGCACACTCAAATTTGAAACTATAGATCTTATTTATTTCTAGTTTTTCAGCTGGAACACATGAAAAGCACTTTTGAGCACCAAAAGAAGATGAAGAAATAACTTACAGTGAATGGAAAATGTTAGGAAAGCAAGAGCTAGACAATTCTATGAGTCACTACTAAGATAGCTAAAGGGATGGGGATTCCAGTCCACTCGTTAAAGTGTGGGTTGAAGTGTTGCTTTATTTTTCAAGAATTTCCATGGGAGGTACTTGGAGGGAAAAATGGGAGGTGGTCAGACTTGACTACAGACAGAAAAGGCCTATCTTAAGCGTAGTGAGATACAGGCCTAAGTGGAAGACATGCCACAGCACAGAAGAGACTTACAGTCTTAAATGGTTTTAAGAGACTTCATGGCACTATTTCAAAAGTGAATTAAATCCTTAAAAGAATTCTTCTAAATGAGCAAAATGTAGCTTTTAAATTATTTTAATTTACTTCTCAATTAATAAATACAATATGGAATTAGTTTTGTCTGTGATTTTAAAATCTTAGAATGTCTATTTTTAACAACGGAGAAAAATATTCTAACATAGGAAATAATTTTAGATTCATAAGTTCCTTTGTAGGAAGAAATTTTTACCTATTATTCTTTCAAAAATCAGAAGCAAAATGTCAGAAGCAAAAAAAAACTTAAGAATGAACATCCGCCTTATGGATATTAATTTAGAGTAATATCATAATATCTATTACCTATCTCCTGGGAAAGATATGGTTTATACTTTTGAGACAATCTGCCCAAATTTAAGAAGTATCAGTTGCATCCCTGAGAAGCCATGGAATGCAGTAGTTAAAAACACAGAACAAATCCTGGTTCTGTCACATAGTAGCTTAAAATCTCAGAGTTCCATCTAAAAATAAATTAAAAAATAGTATCAAATTGAGAGTTATTGTTGACTGAAGTAAAATAGCATCTGTGAAGTACTTGGCACATAATCAATGGTAGTTATCATTAAAGGTATAACATTTTTTTACAAAAATTTTTTTACAAAAAGCCTAATGAATGACAGAATAAAAAATGTTATTTGCTTTCCAATTTTATTACTGACCACTGAGATATGGGCATGGAAGTGGCACAAGCACAACGGACACAGGATCAGTAACTTGGAAGGTGGGGAGGTTGGGGAAAGATATAATGATGTATGAGTGAAAAAGCCCCTTCTCTATTCAGTTCAACAAATATTTGATGAGCTCCCACTATAATCCCAGTCATCTCAAAAGATGCCTATCACTTCCTTTAAGAGGCTACTCCTGATGGTGAGACAAGACTTGTACCCATGGAACAAGGAAATATATGATGAGATACTAAAATTAGTAGTAGTATAAAGATGATGCAGTGACTACTTACTAACAAACCATGTTAAATTACAAGATTTAGAGCAATACACATATAAAACCAACTGAAAAAATCACTGTAATTAATCTTCTTAAGATAATCTAAAAATATTATATTCTCCTAGTCTGCCTAGAAAAGAGATAAAATCCTGACTTCTTTTTGTTACTTTATTTTAGACATCTAGTTTTTTAAATTAAGCAGAAAATCCACTTTGGTTTTATCTATCTGAATGTTAAATGTAATATTTATCTCTTAATGTCTCACACATTTCAAAAACTTATGGTTATATTTCACCCTTTATGTGCCCAAACTATTCAAGGATTTCCAGAGTTGTGTATTACATACAAGCAAAAAACAAAGAGCAACAACACTGGAGAATTCAACAGATGACAAAAACAGCTACACTAAAAAAAATATCAGAAAAGAAAGTATGCCACCTGCTGTTTATGGAATGAAAAGAGGTCCCACAGTAAGTATCTGAATACAAGAGTCAAAGCCAGAAAAAAAAAAAGACATTTGGGCTTCTCTCTGCTTTCCTAGATCCTGATTTTAGCATGTTATAACAAGTTTATAACCATGCATATGTTAACTAAAGTTACAGCAAACAAGTCTAGTCTTTGTCTTTCTCCTGCACATTATAAAGGTATTAGGGTTTTTTCTATCCACTTGTGTTGACCTCATTTGACTTGTTAAGTCCCTGAAAGTAAAGAATGATGTATTTTCTTAAGTATGATTGTATAGTTTTAAAAAGCACTACAAGCAGTATCAGGCAGTCAGTAATGTGATGACTATGAATAATCGTACATCAACAAATTGTATAGCCTAGAAGAAATAAATAAATTCCTAGACACATACAACTTACCAAGACGGAATAATAAAGAAATAGAAAATCCAAACAGATGAATAATGAGTAAAGAGATTAAACCAGTAATGAAAAGTTTTCCATGAAAGAAAAGCCTAGAGCCTCGTGGCTTCACTGCTCTTACCAAATGTTTAAGAACAAATACCTATCCTTCTCAATTTCTCTAAAAAAATTGGACATAAAAGAATACTTCAAAATGCAATTTATGAGGCCAGCGTTATCCTGATACAAAAGCCAGACAAAGACACTACAAGAAAAGAAAATTACAGGCCAATATCCCTGTAAAAATTCAAAATCCTCAACAAAATGCTAACGAACACATTCCACAGCATGTTAAAGGGATCATTCACCATGACCAACAAGAATTTATCTATGGGATCCAAGGATGTTCAAAAAATGAAAATCAATAAATGTGATATACCACATTAACATAATGAATGACTAAAATCATATGATCATCTCAATAGATGCAGAAAAAGCATTTGACAAAATTCAACATCCATTTTGCTGAAAGTTTCAACAAATCAAATTAGGTATAAAAGAAATGTACCTCAACATGGCTAGGCACGGTGGCTCACACCTGTAATCCCAGCACTTTGGGAGGCTGAGGTGGGCAGATCACCTAAGGTCAGGAGTTCGAAACCAGCCTGGCCAACATGGCGAAACCCTGTCTCTACTAAAAATACAAAAATTAGCTGGGCGTGGTGGCGTACACCTGTAATCCCAGCTACTCGGGAGGCTGAGTCAGGAGAATCGCCTGAACCTGGGAGGCAGAGGTTGCAGTGACCAAAGGTTGCGCCACTGCACTCCAGCCTGGGCACCCGATCAAGACTCTATCTAAAAAAAAAAAAAAGAAAAGAAAGGAAATTTACTTCAAAACAATAAAAATCATATATGACAGGCTCACTACTAACATCATACTCAATTGTGAAAAGCTGAAAGCTTTTTCTCCAAGATCAGGAACACGACAAGGATGCCCACTGTTACCATTTCTATTCAACATAGTACTAAAAGTTCTAGCAAGAGCATTATTCAAGAGAAAAACGTAAAAGCTATTCAAATTGGAAAGAGAGAAGTTAAATCGTTCCTGTCTGCAGAAAACATGATCTTATATATTTTTTAAAAATCTAGACTCCACCGAAAAAGCTGCTAGAATAGACAAATTCAGTAAAGTTGCAAAATACAAAATAAACATAAACATATTAGTAGTATTTCTGAACACCTAGGTTTGTAAACCTAGTATTTCTGATTGATTTTATTCAATCAATCCAGCCTCATTTATATTAGCTACCAAAGTAATAAAATACTTAGAAATAAACTTAACCAAAGAGGTGAAAGACCTGAACAGAAATATTTTGTGTTCATGGACTTTACAATGTCCATGCTACCCAAAGTGATCTACAGATTCAACGCAATCCCTATCAAAAGTTCAATGACATTTTTCAAAGACATTTCAAGAAATCCTAAAATTCATAAGGAACCACAAAAGACCTCAAAAAGCCAAAGCAATCTTGAGCAAAAAGAAAGAAATTGGAGACATCACACTACCTGTCTTCAAAATATACTACAAAGCTATACTAATCAAAACAGCATGGCACTGGCATAAACACAGCCACATAAACCAAAGGAACAGAATAGAGATTCCAGAAATAAACCCATGCACTTATAGTCAATTGATTTTCAACAAAGTGCCAAGAACACACAATGAGAACATCTAGGTTTGTGTCAGTACATGCTATGATGTTTGAACAATGACAAAATCACCTAAAAATGTATTTCTTAGAAAATGTCTCCATCCTTAAGCAACATATGGCTGTACAACATTTAAAATCCAGCAATGAGTAATTTGACAAAGAAGTCTGAAAAGGAATTTTCTGAAAGGAAACCAAGAGTGTAGTGTCATGGCAGCCAAAGGAGCATTTGCTGAGATGGAGAATGCCCAGTAATGTAGAATGCTGCTGAGTAGTCAAATAGGTTGAAGATGTAAATTATACATTGGGTTTTGTGACTTAGAGATAAACAGAGAAAGAGTTATTTGAGGTAGAATTGTTAGCAAAATAACCAGATTAGAGTGAATCAAAGAGTGAATTTGTCATGAAAAAGACAACACATGTACACAACTTTTTCAAGTTTACCTGATGGAGGATTTACTGAAGGGAGAAGTAAGATAGAAATATTGGAGGATTTTTGTTAACATACACACACACAGACACACATTATTATATATAGGGAAAGGAAACCTCAAATACATTTTAGAAGGAGGTATGTTAGACATAACAAATATGTGAATGGTACAATATCTCAAGACAAGAGAAAATATCTCTGCTTGTAAGAAAGGTGACCTTGATGAATTAAGAAGGCCATCAGAAATGTAAAAATTCTGAAAGAATGTCTTCATTGTAGGTTCTAAAATACTGGGCCTCATTCTTGGAGATAGGCATATATTAGTAAATTTAAAATGTTTCAAAGTTTTCTATACTGGTCTTCTTTATGTCAAGAAGTTATAACATTATCTCAAAGACACATCCAATTAAAATTTCAGAATATTTAACTAATACATTTAAGAACTCTCTTTTAAGGAAAGTCATAGTGACTTTTATCTAACTCCCATAGATTTATTCCATAAATCTCAATAAACATTTTGATTTTATGCATTTTGGGTATAGTTAGTCTTCTCACTTAAGAGATTTAAATAGATGCAAGTATCCTAATAGATATCTTTATATCCACTCAATAGAGAAGGCCGAAAGGTTAAAGTTTCGCTGCTGGTTTCTGAATCAGTGTTATTAGCTCTATAATCTTAACTATATCTTGGCAAGAAACAGAAAGCCATTTTGCTACACGTTATTTCACCATTCACTAATTCCTACAATTTCATAAGAATAAAATGACAAATTCATAAAATTGTGAGACTTATTTTCATTTTTTTCGGTTTTACTCCCTTATGCTTGAAATTGATTATTTCATTCCTGGCATCTTTCCCCACAACTTTATTAGGACATTAGGTTAAATTTTTTACATAAATTTTATCATGGATAAATTCTTTCAGAGTAGGTGTTATTTTCATGGCAGAAGTACTTCAGACATATCATACAATGTGGTGGTTATAAGCCACATTTGGAAATTATGACTCACTATATGGGCAAGTTCATTTCTCGTCATCACAGCTTGAATTTTTAAATCCAGGTAAAATTTTTTCTCATTTTATACTACTGAAAATTTTTCTGCTATTTTTCCTGTGGAAAATTAAGCTCTTTGGTTTAAAAAAAAAACTTGCTATATTCTATACTGGTTTGTTCCATTTCTAGGATTATACTGAAAATGTATTAATTTAGCATCTTTGATGTATCTTCTGTAGAAACCTATCTGGATATTTTTGGATTTTCTCTATGCTATAAAAATAGAGAGTCTAATTCCAAGGAATCCATGCACTCATTTTATGTGATCATAATTAACACCCCAGAAGGAAATCACTTTAAGCAATGGATAGCTCCAACCCTTATGAAATGGAATTTTGCATTTCCCTAGAGAGAAAAACAGTAGTCTACTCCAACCCAAGAAACTCCACTAAGTGATCTGATTCTTGGGAACTGGGCAAACTAATTTGATATCATTGTCAATATATACCATGGGTAGATGAAGCCACATATATTGTGTGGAAGACCACAGCTTATTAGTTGATAATTTACTTTTGAAGCGAGAAAAAAATCTACTTAGGAAAATTGGCTCATGATTAATATCTATTTTGGGTAAGAAATTATCTAAGAGCTAAACTGAAACTATAAGGAAGATATCTCACCCTTACACCTTGACGTCGGCCATTCTGCTGCTTCCAAAGGTTGAAGGCTTTACTGGTTAGAGCCTGCGTACACTGTGCAGAAGTCAGACCAGAAATGCTTGAGAATTAATACTCCCATGAGAGCAATTCTGAACTGGTGACTGATGGGAGTTGGTACATAAACATCCCAGTTAACTTTTCCCTCAGCTAGGATAAGTCTGAAGTATTCTACTGTATCCCCCAGAATTTTGCAGTAGGATAGAACAAGTGGTAACTGGTTTAATAATACACTATTATCTGACTGTCTGCGTCTCCCCAGAATTATGTTGAAATCCTAACCCACGAGGTTAGGATTAGGAGGTGGAACATTTAAGAGGGAATTAAGTCATGAAGGTGAAGCCCTCATGATAAGGATTAGTATTTTTATAAAAGAGACCCCAGAGAGCTAGCTATCCCCTTCAGCCACATAAGGACAAGCAAAAAGACAGTTGTCCATGAACCCATAAGCCAGCCCTCACCAGACACTGAATTTACTGGTGCCTTTTCTTAGACTTCCCAGCCTTTGGAACCGTGAAAACTAAATTTCTATTGATTAAAAGCAACTCAGAGGGCCAGGCGCAGTGGCTCACACCTGTAATCCCAGCACTTTGGCCGAGGCAGGCGGATCACGAGGTCAGGAGATTGAAACCATCCTGGCTAACACGGTGAAACCCTGTCTCTACTAAACAAAATACAAAAAATTAGCTGTGCGTAGTGGTGGGCGCCTGTAGTCCCAGCTACTGGGGAGGCAGAAGCAGAATGGCATGAACCCGGGAAGCAAAGCTTGCAGTGAGCTGAGATCATGCCACTGCCCTCCAGCCTGGGTGACAGAGCAAGACTGAGTCTCAAAAAAAAAAAAAAAAAAAAAAAGCAACCCAGGTTATGGTAGTCTGTTACAGCAGCCTGAACGGGCTGACAGCACCCTATTGCTTTCCTTCCCTTCAGTGTCTCACTCCCTTACAAGTGTTTCCTGGAATCGGCATTCAAACTTGCACTATCAACCTTGTTTCTAGGTCTGCTGTTGAGGGAACATAAAATAAAATGAAAGTTATTTAATATTTTCTTCCTCCAGTTTTGAAAACTGTATTTATATAGCCTGTGTCAGCTGGCCCTGTGAAAATATATGTACTACATAATGAGGCAAAAACAGTCACATCACATTTACCTTAATCAACTCTAACATTTGATTAGAGTCGATTAGAGGAGGAAAAATCTGATACCCCTTTTTAGTTATTTCAGAGACTTTATTATATTCCTAATAATCTGTTATTCTTGGAATTTATCACATTTGTCAGTGCAATCAAATATTCTTAACATAATCACTTTCTAAAATGGAATTTTTAAAGTAGTCACTGGAGTGCAGTGACACAATCATGGCTCACTGCAGCCTCGATCTCCCAGGCTTAAGTAATCCTCTGATCCTCCCACATCAGCCTACTGAGTAGCTGGGCTACTGGTACATATCACCATGTCTAGCTAATTATTTTTAATTTTTCTGTAGAGACAGGGTCTCGCTTTGTTGCCCAGACTAGTTTTGAACTCCTGGGCTCAAGCGATCCTCTTGCCTCCACCTCGAAAGTCATGGAATTACAGGCATGAGCCACCATACCCAGCTACACACTTTCTTTTATTCTTTCTAGAATAGAAAAGATTCCTAGAAAGTTTTATTACCAAGAGGGCATGTTTGAAAGCATGTTCCTCTGAATATTAAATATTATTCCCTCAAAATGTTCCACACAAAGGACATTGTAGCAAATTAAGCTTGAGAAATGATTGTTTATTCCTTTAAAGATTCTGAGTCCAAATTAACATACTAAAGATTCCCTGGCTGGGGACTGTGGCTCAAGCCTGTAATCCCAGCACTTTGGGAGGCTAAGGCGGTGGGGGTGGATCACTTGAGGTCAGGAGTTTGAGACCAGCCTGGCCAACATGGCGAAACTAAAAATACAAATAATACTAAAAATACATAAATTAGCCGGCTGTGGTGGCATGTGCCTGTAATCCCAGCTACTTGGGAGGCTGAGGCAGGAGAATCACTTGAACCTTGGAGGCAGAAGTTGCAGTGAATTGAGATCACCCCACTGCGCTCCAGCCTGGGTAACAGAATGAGACTCAGTCTCAAAAAAAAAGATTCCCAGAGGTCCTGAAGAAAAAAAATTATTTAACTTAGTTTGACAAAATTGATTTAGCCACGTGAATGTATACAGCACATTGACAACATGGATACAAATTCTGGTTCCACCGTTTCTAGCAGTATAAACTTAAATTCCGTGAGCCTCCTTTTTTTAAACTGAGATCTACAAAGAGTAAAATTGATAGATGAAAATGTACTGTTTTATAAGTTTTGACAAACATATGTTCCTGTGAAATCCCACATCAATCAAAGACAGAACATTTTCATCATCTTTTTTATTCAACAGTTTGATGCTCACAGATGTGGTTTTCTTTGTATTTATTCTTCTTGGGATTTTTTGAGCTTCCAGGATTTACAGGTTACTGCAGTTTTTTAATCAAACTTAAAAAAATAGAAAACATAAATTTTCAGCCTCATTCTCTTCTCCTCTGAGCCTCTAATTACATCTATTCTAGGCTGCTTGAAAATGCTCCACAAGCACTAAGGCTCAGTTCTTTTTTTTTCTTTATTCTTCAATGTAGGTGTTTCTCAAGTTTAGCCAAAAATTTTGCTGCTGCTTCCAATCTACTGTTAAGACCATCTGAAAAAAAATTTAAGTTTTAATACTATACTTTTTTCTTCTAGGACCACTATTGGCTTTTTTTAACAGTTTCCAAATTTTCAAATTCCGTATCTCTTCACACATTATACCCATCTTTTAAATTTATTCCTTTATGTAGTTATCCTGCTGGTCATTTTAAAGTCACTCTGCTTATTCTACTAACATCTATGTCTGTAGGTCTGTTTCTAGTGACCAATTTTTCTCTTAAGAACAGATCACATTTGCTCTTTCTTCATTTGTCCAGTTATTCTAGATTGTATCCAGCCATTACTGATTATAAATGGTACAGCTCTTTCATTGTATTATCTTCCTCTGAAGAGTATTAGTTTTGTTTCAGTAAGCAATTAAATTATGAGTAGAAAGGTTTTGCCTTAGTCCAAATGTAAATCCCTTATTCCTGGGATATAGTTATTTTTTAAAGTATAGTCCTTCTTGGGTTTCAGTAAAAATCCTGAAGTATTTACCAAGATTCTATAATCTGATAGGACTGGAACTCTAAACTCCGTCCCTCTCAAAATATCAGCTCATCCTTTTCAAACCTTCAGCTGTTGTTTTTTTGTTGCGCTGTATGGTAAGACTTCTGCATATGTGCAGTTGAAAAGTAAGCCAAATAGTTGAGGAGAGTAGGGAATTTGTATAGATTTTAATGGTTTCC
Organism: Hylobates moloch; assembly: GCF_009828535.3. Classification (NCBI taxonomy): domain Eukaryota; kingdom Metazoa; phylum Chordata; class Mammalia; order Primates; family Hylobatidae; genus Hylobates; species Hylobates moloch. The sequence continues at coordinate 53,046,422 of NW_026652276.1, read as the reverse complement.
CTCTTTGGCTTCCAGTTATTGGATTCTGCCACCAATTTCTAGCCAATCTGGTAGCCCCCATCCTCTGCCTCTTCAGGCTAGTAAAACTGTGACTTTCTGATCAAACTCTATATACTCTGTGCCATATGTCTTGAAAATGCTCCCAAGCCATATAAATGTTGATCTCAACCGTGGTGGTGCTGATCTTTGAAGAAACAATTCTCCTCCAGTTTTATCTGCTTTTGATTGATTTCCAATAACTTCAAAGATTTTTAAAAGTATTTTGTATGCAGTTTGTAATATTATCAATAGGATAATTAGTTCAATACAAGCTACTGCACCACTCCTGGAAACCAGACTGCACCTCTGAAATATCTTTTCACTATTTATTTCTAATTTTATTACATTGTAGTCAATGCAGTCTTATGGCTACATTAAATTTGTCATTATTTTAGGGCATTTTTTAAAACTCTAAAATGAGAATGATTTTTGTGTATGTTTTGTCTCTTTGAGTGTGAGGCACTTTATATGTTATTATGCATTACATGCTAGTACCAAAATATCTCATGTATTCCATAAATATATATACCTACTATGTACTCAAAAAATTAATTTTTTTAATTTAAAAATTGATTCACAGTGATTCACCTTTGTACTCATATAACTGACAACTTATTATTTGATGAAGAGAAATCCAGATGCTTTCATATTATGTGAGCTTTTCTTTTAAATGTTCTTACATAGAAGTCTAACCCATATAAAACCACAACCACAAAAATGTCCTTCACATCTTTGATTGTAACTAAATACCTACAGTCTTGAAATTCTTACTTTTTCCAGAAGCTGAAGTGAAGTAGAGGTGGCCCCTCAATGCACATTTATCCCATGTTATTTCTCCACTCTGTCTGCCAAACCAATGAAAGACATTTTCTCAAAAATGAATACCACTGTGAATTCAAACAGTTGGAATTTAAACATAATATCATTTATTTTTTCAACCACTCTTTTCAATAATATTTTGTCAAATATTTTTCTCATTCCTTAATGTTATATTTGATAGATTCCATAACTTTCTAGTAACTTTTGGTTATTAAAATCCAGTCCAATGAAAAGTTGCAATCTTGAACTCAGTCTAAACTTTCTTGGCCCCAAACATGAGGACAGACTTTGACTGCTAGAGGTAGTGATGGGACAGGAGAAAGAGACAAGTCTGTATGTATGTATTATTCTCTCCCTTCATCATTCTTTCTCTTCAAAGCCTAGCTCCTTTAATGGGTTGAGGGTAGGGAAAACGGAGAGGGAGAGAAACAAGTGCCTTTTTGTTTAACTGGCTGCTATTATAACCCTCTCTGTGACAGATTTCTCTGCTTCTCTGGCTGGACATTGATGCCTTATGCATGGAAGCCATCCAAATCCTGACTCTTGTGAGGGTTGTATGAGTTCTTAGAAAAGCCTTGAAGAGTTCCCTTATAGCACAATTCTCTGCTGAAGTACCTTAAGCTCCAGGTCAACCTCATTCTCCAATCCCATCTCCCTCCCATGGCTGTACATCTACTGCCTTTTCCTGCTGGGGTCTCCCTGACCAGAAAAAGGCTAAGTAGGGTGGCCAAAGTCTGCTTACCTTCTATGATATATGCCTGACTTCATCTTTGCTACACCAGATGGTGGGAGTGCAGTCTCTCTCCATTCTGCCAACAATCTCTTATTGTATTCTCATTCATTGAAATAGACCAAGAGATAGATTAGCACACTGCTAAGCAGACATTCAAACAGGAAACAAAATCCCAGCCAGTTTCTCCTTCTGGTAGGAACCTCCATTCTTTATGAGTGACTCTCTTGGAGCCCCTCCTTCTCCCAGTTTGGCTTTAGAAAGAAAAGAATCTCCATTTCTCCCCTAAGGAGGAGAAAGGGATATATCTAACACAATCACTGCATGTACGACACTTTCTATCTCTCTAACCTATTCATTTCATATAAGTGAAAGAGGATAATACAGAAGGGTTAGTTCCGTCACTTACTACTAACTCTGAATGAAGTGTAAATTATGGGTACTTAATACCTCAGATTTTTCAGCTTTGACCCTAAACATTGAACATTGAATCCCACTGAATATCCTGATACAAAAGCAAAATTTAACATTTTTAATGCTACCCCACAGCTTTTGTCTACCATTTTCTGAAGTTTTATTTTGCTTTGTTTTTCTAAAAGCAGACAGGAAAATAAATATTGTATTAAACCCACAGTTATCTGCATACAACTAATAACTGAATTTTCCAGACTACTATCCAAGAAGTATATTTACTATTTTGCTGGCTTTAAGCTAAAGTTTTTAAACCATTAGTTTTTAATATCATATTCAGATATACAATTCCATTGATTTTAAAAAAACAGAAGTAATTTGAAAACTGCATTAATTTAAAGAGGTCCTGATTGCGATAAGGCTATCATTTATTAAGATCATCTTTTTTGTTGTCATATAGACATACCATCAGGTTTAGGAAATACCTCCACCCCAGACCCATGAGCCCACCTCGATACATGGCTCAAATGCTAACTAACCTGCAAAGAAGAACTGCTGAGATCTGATACCAACATTCTGCCTATAATTTGTGGGGCAAACATATTTTAATATTTTAAGAGTATACTCCCTAATGGTACAATATAGTCATTTTAGGACATGAAATATGATGGGTATCTGTCAAATATTACTTGAAGATACCAACAAGTTATGGGAAAGATGAAGATTAAATTGCATTGCCCTTTTTATGCTGTTCCTGGGCTGATGTTTAATGAAGTTCACAGCATCTATATTTCAGTGTTGGAGGAGAAAAATCGATCTGTTTTGTTTCGATTCCAAAGCAGGTCATGGTGCTTGCATATTGCACTTAAGTACTGGCTTTAAGCAAAAACTTAATAAAAAATGACCCTAAATCAAGAAGTTCTTTCTTAATGTAGATGAGACCCCATGACATTTTAAAAAAAACAGCAACACCCAGAATTATTAAGAACTAACCTACTGTGCAAAGTGGAACTAGAGACTTGTGTAAGGATGCCCTCTATGGCCTTTAAAATTCATCATAAGTAAGCATGTACTGGCAGCAGTTCTCATGAAAGAAAAGAAAGAATAGCCTGTTCAGCAAATCATTCCATAGTGTGCATCAATCTCCAGGTTAGAGAACCCCTTTAGGGATTGTTATACACAGATACTTGAGCCAAGCAGGGCCAAGATTCTCATGACCAGGTAATAACACTTACAGTCTTCTGACTGAAAATGCAAATTCCTTGCCAGTCAGCATATTATACTTTCTTTACAAATTATCTTTTTTTCCTGCAAAAAAAGTTGGGTGGACATATTTTTATGGATGTGTCTGTCTTTCTGTCTCTGACTGTATTTTTTAAATCCACTCTATACATTCTCAGAAGAGAATCAGAAATTACATCAGAAACTATTCAACTAGAGAGACTGTGTAAAATTGGAAGTTTTTATTACATCCAGGTTTTCTGTTATCATCTATATTTTCTTCACTGTATTTAAAAATAAAAAAAAATGTGTGTATATGGCAGCAAATGTGGAGAAACAAAGAAGCTTTGCGTTTGGGACAGCAAGAAAGGAAGAAGGGTAAAACTGTATCCCCATTCTTCAGTCAAGTCTTGGAAGGGGAAAAAAACCCCAAGAATAAGACGACAATCTTCCTGAGGGAGGAGAAGTAGAAATGTCCTTAGGAGCTACAGCCAGAGGAGGGACAACCCTGCAGAATGGGTGTGTCTGAGGAGTAAGTAGCAATAGCAGTAGGCCTAGATGGTCCCAAAATATGCAAAGTGGCATCCATACTGCAACAGGCATTGGCTGTGGTTCAGACATGTTGGAGTTTTCATTCTAATGCTGCCCCGAAGAATAGAAATGTGACTTTCGGAAAGTCAGATAGTCTCTCTAAAGACATTCCTTAAAGGAAAATGATCATGTGTTCACCATCTCAAAGGATTTTTTGTGAGAATTAAAGAAAGATGATCTGGCTGGGCATGGTGGATCACACCTATAATTCCAACCCTTTGGGAGGCTGGGGCAGGAGGAATCCTGGGCAACATGGAGAAACCCTGTCTCTACAAAAAATACAAAAATTAGCCAGTGATGGTGGCAAACATCTATAGTTTCAGCTACTCAGGAAGCTGTGGTGGGGGGATTGCTTTGAACCCAGGAAGTAGAGGCTGCAGTGAGCCATGATCATGCCACTTCACTCCAACCTGGGTGACAGGGTGAAACCTTGCCTCAAAAAAAAAAAAGATGATCTGTGACAGCATCTCCCTCAGTCCATGTCTGCCACATTAAATGTTCATGGAAATAAAAGGTAAATATAAATGTAATATTGTTAATTACACTGGAACAACAATATGCTTCAAATACACCTTTCTGATGCCCTACCCAATTCACTTAAACCACTTTAAGCCCAGTAAAATAATGTATTATATGCTAAATCAGAATCATTAAATATTTGGGAAATAAGAATCTCTATAGTTTTATCTTAGAAGTTACCAAATTCGTATGTGTTTATTTGTATTCTTTTAAAAATCTATCATTTTTACTGTTTTTTCCTCACAGTACAGTGAATTACACCAAATTTACAAATCTATATGAGATTGTTTGCCCAAATTTTATGGACTATCATGTTATTAAAGATTGTCACTGAAAAATAGTTAATAACATGGTAAACAGCTCCACAATATGGTTTTACTGCATGAGTTACTCAAAAAAATGAATTTCACCAGAGATGCAATGTATTTATCAAACTAAAGGATAAAATGCCTTGAATCCAGAAGAAACCACAAAATCAAATATTCTCCATATTTATTTGAAATATTCATAAAATATTTATATTGTTATATCTTTCTTTTGTTAGAAAACTAATTATTACCTAAAAATATATGTAGAAAGAGTTTCCTGAGGAAAGAGTTTTGTGCTAACACTAGTCTGTATCTAAATCACAGAAAAGTAGAAATCAAAACACAAATACAAATTTTTTTTCAGACATCACAGAACATATGTAGTGATTTAGCCAGAAATAAAGGGGATAATACTATATCTCCAAAAATTGAGTAACTATTTATTTGAATAAAGTTTTCTACTAATTTCCTCACTTAATCTGATAATTTCATTATGAAGATCCCATTTCTCTATATCCAAAATTTACAGTTTACTGAAAATCTACTCTAATTTTTGTCATTAGTTGCAGTTGACTAAATTAGTGTGTTTTAGGCATATTTGCCTGTTCAAAGTAGTAAATATTGAAATTTCCCAGTGATTTTCCTATGAATCACATAATTCTGAGATGTAAACATCTCCCAATATTGTCCACTAGCATTTAAAACTTGAAAGCTTCTCTGAAGTTAAGGGGCTGTTTGCTTAGCAATATTTTAGGATAATGGCAAAACATTACAATACCAGAAGCCTGAACTTAAGAAGCCAGCTCTTTACTCTACAGACCCCTCTCAATTTTACCCCAACAAATACACAGAATATATAACTTCCTGAACAGGCGGTAAGCGGCAGGGCTCTCTCATCCACCTCACTCTGTCTCTTCCTATTTTCTTATAGGTCATTCTTGCCCAACAACCCTGATCTAAAGTGCACTTCAAAAAATAGTACCTTAGAATTACAGAAATCCCCATTATGTGTGGTTTTGCTTTTCACAATTTCAGTTACCTGTGGTCAATCAAGGTCCAAATATATTGAAAGGAAAATTCCAGAAATGAACAAATGCATTTTAAATTGCCCACTGTTCTGACTAGCATGATGAAATCTTGCACTCTCCTGCTTCATCAAGCCCAAACGTTGACTCATCCCTTTGTCTGACATATCTACACTGTCTACTCCTGGTCTGTCAGTCCCTTAGTAGCTGGCTAGGTTATCAGATCAACTACTGTGGTATCATAGTGCTTGCACTCAAGGAACTCTTATTTTACTTCATAATGGCCCCAAAGCCCAAGAGTAGTGATGCTGGCAATTTGGATATGCCAAAAAGGAACCATAAAGTGCTTCCTTTAAGTGAAGAGATGAAAGTTCTCAACTCAATATGAAAACAAAAAAATGGTGTGCTGAGATTGCCAAGATCTACATTAATAAGAAATCTTCTATCCATGAAATTCTGAAGAAGGAAAAAGAAATTTGCACTAGTTTCACTGTTGCCCCTCAAACTGCAGAAGTTACAGCCACAGTGCATGGTAAGTGCTTAGTTGAGATGGAAAGGACATTAAATTTGTGGGTGCAAGACATAAACAGAAACCAACTGACAGCAATTGGTTTCCGGTTCAGTACTATCCACAGTTTCAGGCATGCATGGAAATCCTAGACATTCCTCCCAAATAAGGGAGAACTACTATATTTCTCTTACATTCATTTCTTTTATATAAAAGTCCTTTGTAAACTACCACACTGTTCAAGACTTGCTTTCAGGTGCATGTTTCCATTCATATCCCTTTTCAATAAATTTGCCAGTCACCACAACCTCTATAGGCCCCCCAAAACTGTTCCTGGATATTCACCCTGGAGTTGGTCCTGTCAAACCACCTAAAGAGCTGGGAACATGACTAATATCCCATACTAAATCCCCTCTTGCTTAAATAAGTGTTAAAGCAAACTAAATATGGCCTGAGAAGGACTCTGTACTTCTACATTTGAGTCCTTGTAGATGAACTGTAACCTAGCTTAATAGTCAGACAAAATTCAAAGCCTAACTTAATAGTATGCACTTGTAACAATAGCTGAGTGTTGGCCAATCCCAGCAGCATATTTCAACCACTCATAGACTGCTGAATGTTCAAACTGTGTTCAAATAAGGCAAATGCGGAGCTATAACCAATGTCACTGTTTCTGTACCTCACTTCCAATTCTTGTATGCCACTTTACCATTTTTGTCCACAAATTTGTTCTGACCATGAGGCACCCCGAGTCTCTGTGAATCTGCTGTGATTCTGGGGGCTGCCCGAGTCATGAATCATTCTTTGTTCAATAAAACTCCTTTAATTTGGCTGACGTTTTCCTTTTATCACAAGCTAGAGTAGACTAGGTCTCTGCAACTAAAGATACTAGCAATATGGTCTTACATTTTATGTTCTGTGAAGGTCTTTTTCTGTATCTCAAAATTTTGCTATATTTTAAGGCTTGTATGTATGTTTAACTATAAGTGTTTTCCCATTGCATTTCTAATTAAGTTTGCTGTTATATAAAATAGTCACATTGTTCAACAGTTTTAGAAGTTCTAATTATTATACAATCAGTCCTCTTGGATTTTATAAGTAAATAATCATTTTACCAAAAATAACAAGGGCTTTATTTCCATTTTTCCAATATTCATAACTCTCATTTTTTTACCTTGTTACTTTGGCTAAGATTAGCAGCATAATATTCATTAGTAATAGTGATACAGATAATAGTCGTATTAGTCTGTTCTTGCATTGCTATAAAGAAATACCTGAGATCAGATAATTTACAAAGAAAAGAGGTTTAATTGGCTTGTGGTTGTTCAGCCTGTACAGGAAGCATATTGCCCGCATTTGCTTCTGGGTGAGAGAGAGTCAGGAAGCTTACAAAGGTGAAGAGAGAGCAGGCACATCACATGGCAGGAGCGGAAGCCAGAGGTGGGGGAAGGTGCCACACTTTAAAACAATCAGATCTCATGAGAACTCACTCACTGTCACAAGGACAGCACCAACACATGAGGGATCACCCCCATGACTCAAATACCTTCCACTAGGCCCTAACTTCAACACTGGGGATTGCATTTCAACATGAGAATTGGGCAGGGACAAATAGCCAAACTATATCACCAGTCATTCTTATATTTTTCTATATGTAATAGGAGGTGCCTCCAAGCTTCTGGTAGGTAATGAAGTAAATAAAATTTAATCACTTTCTTCTCAGTGAAAAGTATATTATGCCATGCACTATGTGCTATTTACGAAGTTTTTCACTGAGAAAGTGATCAAATTTTATTAATAATGCAATCAAATTTTATAAATAATATGAATAAGTCAAGTCAAATAAGGACTGAAAAATGACTGCTTATGAGGCTCATAAAAAAGAAAACAAATATATTTGAAGTTTGAAACAAACAAAATGGAAAGAAAAAGATCAAGAAAATACTAACAAAAGCTAACAGCAATTTTTAACATTAGACTCCAAAACAAAAATTTAAAAGACGGAATATTTCATATTGCTGCCAGAAATAAAATAATTGCTATCCACTTGGTATCAGAAGCCTCACAAATCTACCATCCCAGTAGTGGCATGTGAGTAAAGTAGTTCTGGTAGGAAATGCTTGGGCCCAACAGCACAGCTTTGCATTTACGAGCCTGCTGCTATGATTTGAATGTTTGTGTTCCCTGCAAAATTTATGTTGAAACTTAATCGCCAATGCAGGAGTATTAACTGGTGAAGCCTTTAGTAGGTGACTATTTCATGAGGCCTCCTCCTTCATGGATAAGATTAAAGCCCTTATAAAAGAGACTTCACAATATATTCGGCCCTTTGGCCCTTCTGCCTTTCACCATGTGAGGATGTAACAATGAGTCATTACCTTGGAAGCATTGAGTAAACCCTCACCAGATACCAAACCTTGACAGCACATTGATCTAGAACTCCCTAGCCTCCAGAACTGCTAGAAATAAATTCATATTGTTTGTAAATATCCAGTCTTTGGTATTTTGTTAAAACAGCACAAATGAACTCAGATAGCTACTTTGCCTACTTATGCAACCAAATGTCCAATCTGCTAGTAGGAGAAACCTACACTGAAACTCATACAGCACTATTCCTTGAAGAGATCAATGGGCTAATTGGTGACAAGTTGATTACACTGAATATCTTCCATCCTGGAAGAGAGAGATATTCAATCTAAAAAACTAGACATATATGCTGGATTTAGATTTGTTCAACCTCCCTTCAGGGCATCAGTCAGCACCTCTTTCTATTAGGACGCATTTGATCCACCAGCATGGGATTCCTCAGAATAGTGGATTCACTTTACAGGAGAAAAGTGTGGAAGTGAGTCCAATAGCCTGCTGGAGGCCATTTCAGTTTTCTCTTGAAGGACTATTGAATCGAAGCACCAGCTTAGCTCAGAAGCAATGTTCTCTGAGAATTGGGTGCCATCCTCCAACATACAATACAGACATTAAATCAAAGAACTTTGTACTAGTATTGGGCCATGCACTATGTGCTATGTATGTTTGTATGTTTCCAATAGGAAGATTGAAGGATTCCAGGAATCAGGGAGGGAAGCAAGGGTGGCCCCACTTACCATACCATCATCCTCAATCACCCACTGAGGGATTTGAGCACATCTTTCCTATCTAAGATGCTCCAGAGCACTCCCCATGGAGTTGACTGAAACTTTGTTGGGTCTGCATCACAGATTAGCTTTTCTGTCTATTAAATCCTATTTCCTCCCAATTCTTTCCACAGGTGTTGATCCCTAATAATTATCCTGTACCCCAAACTCCATCTCAGAATCTGCTTCCACGTAACAGGACCTATAATAAATGCATCTTCATCATGTGCATTTTTAGGAATGCTGTCAGAACCATTTTCACATTTCTAACAATAAACAAACTGGTGTGCTCATTAATGAGGGAATTCTGGTTCATAGCTTCCTCAATGAGGACCTGTCTTGACAATGGGAAGTGACACAGATTCTATTAATGTTATCTTGTTTTTATTACCTAACAAGTCACCATGCTTAATTCAGCTGTCATTCTTTCTAAAATAAGAATGCCATTACTTGACATTGCTTTTCACAGGGACTATTTGACAGCCTTACAGATCTCTAGAATAATTCCACTTTCTTTCTTTGTAAGTTACAGGAGTTCAAAGTACAGCAGTTTATCACTTGCTCTTGGTTAAAGTTTATTTCTTTGTATTGTTGGTGTGATGAGTGTTTGAGGGATTGAATGAACAGTGAGTTAAACATTCTAAGTGTAAAACGTAATTATACATAACCTTCCTCCTTCATTAACCAACATTATCCACCCATTTCCTCAAAATATAATGTGACCCAATAAGTAAATTTCTAATATGCCTATTTTGTATGTCTGTGTTTGCCTTAAAGAAAATACAAATTACTGGAAAAAAGTTCATTGCTATATTTCTTAAAACATTAAAACATGCTAATATGAATTCAGTCTTCAAAGATGAAAAAGAGGTTCCACATATATAATGCATCTGAATTCCTTTTATAGAAATTATTTTAATTAATTTAGTATTTATTTTTCTTCTCTTTACACTTAAATTTTAATGTTGGGACAGTAATGATTATGAAGCAATTGTGTACTCTGGTTATGTTTCTTTAAACAAAATCGAAATATGGTAAGATTTTTAACTTACTTGCTATCAATTAATATTCTACCTGCATATAAATTATACATATAATACTTAGAAATTTTTGAAAAAGCATACATGAATAGCACATTATAAGGAGGTAATAAAAATTAAAAATTAATAAGCAGAAAGAAGAAATTCAGTACACAAAACAAAAATTAGACAATAGAGTCCTACCACTGCACATTTTTAAATGTGTGTCAATCAGGATTAATAATGCCAGGTGCTATAACAAACAATATCTCAGTGGATTTGTCAGAGGCAATTGAACCAGAGTGACTCCATGTTGAGTGAGGGCTAGGAAAATGAGGATGGGGCTTGCTGAGCTGCATTCCCAGAAAGTCAGGTATTCTTAGCCTCTAGAAGTTCACAGTTAAGAGAATAGATTGATAATGTTTACTAAACGAACCCAGACTTGGGAGTGTCAATATCTTGATATCTGGAGAACAAAAGCATTCCTAATTTTGCTTTAAAGATAACAATATTGATTCTTGCAAAATATAGTAATTAAGAAAATAAATCCTTTATCACAAACCCCTGTAGCAGGGCACATCTGCCCATGATCTTTTTTATCCTGTACATAAACAAGCATTGTACCTAGGGTGGACATATTCCTCCTCTTACTTTTGGGAATGGCCTACTCTGTCTATGGAATAGCTGTTCTTTTACTTTACTTTCTTCATAAACTCGCTTTTGCTTTGCACTGTGGACTCACCCTGAATTCTTTCTTGTGTGAGATCCAAGAACCCTCTCTTGGGGTCTGGATCAGGACCCCTTTCCTGTAACAGATTTGGGCAATAAACTGGGGTGTGGGTGTGTAGGTGTGGGTGTAGGGATGTGTTTTCTCATGGAAAATCTCATGTGTATTGTAAACCAAAAATAAAATTCTAAGCCCTCCCCCCTCCCTCTCAGCCAAGGGCATTCCAAAATAAACCAGTTCAGGCCATGATGGGAAGGAGGAAGGAGGGTCAGATATGCCTCATTATACCCTCCTCCCTTTGGCACCCAGGCACAGCTGACTAGCATTAACATTGAGCAATAAGACACCAAAATCCAGCCTGACTCTCTAATATAGCATCACATGACAGATAGCCGGCCCTGAAAGAAATCAAAGTATTTTACTCCAAAATACATTTCTTTAACATATTTTGAAATGGCCTTGCAAAACTATCTCTCAGGAGGGAAAATCTACTTTTTGTAGAAAATCCCCATTCCTTTCTAGGCCTTTTCCTTGATCCAGGAGAGAACTTAGAGTCTGGCACTTTTTTAGGTCTGATAAGACCTCTGAAGCTGCTACCAGGAGGCTTTATCTGCATTTTAAAACCTTGGTCTCCACAACCCCTTATCTTAACCTAGACATTTGTTTCTATTGATTCCAGGTCTTTAGATAATAACTCTTTCAGCAATTGCCAATTAGAAAATCTTTGACTCCATCTGTGACCTGGAAGCCCTCCCTTCAGAGAGAGGGCTTCAAGTTGTCCTACCTTTCTGGATTGAAACAATATTCATGTTACACACATTGACTGATGTCTTAAGTCTCCCTAAAACGTATAAAACCAAGCTATAGCCTGACCACCTTGGCACATGTTTTCAGGATGTCCTAGGGCTGTGTCACGGGCCACTGCTCACTCATATTTGACTCAGAATAAAAGTCTTCAAATATTTTACAGAGTTTGATTCTTTTTGTCACAGTATGTTTCTGATTTGGTGACTCTCTTGGGCAGCTCTGCTTCAAGTAGTGACTTAGTGATCACAGCTCCTTTTGTTACAGGAAGTAGCTTGTCAGGCATGAATAGGGCATGAGAGGGTCTCTCCCCGACAACCTCATCGAGAATGTCAGGCAAGCATCAGGTGATGGTCAGGTGATTGTTACACTGTTTCTCTAAAATAATAATTGGTCACAGCCAGCACCAGGAAAAGGGAGTCTCCCAATAGATAGAAAAACCTGAAACTGGTGATCAGTAGCATCCCGATAAGATCTCAGGAGTTGGGTGAGTGGGCTCAAGCATAAGCACTAAGAGGCAAAATGGCTGAGTTTAACTGATATATGACCTTCTAGGAGCATTTGACTGGTGAGAGAAGAATGCCCCAAGTAAGCATGCGTACAACTCCAGTAAACATACTGCACATACGGCGCCTCCCAAGTGCTGGCAGGCCACTGTGCATGCAGACTGCCCACCCCAAGGAAATAATCAGGGGAGAAGTGACACATGACCCTGGAAGTATGCCAACAAACCATGCACTTGATCTCTCAAGTCACCTGCTTGGCCCTCTTCTAAGTGTACTTTACTTCCTTTTGTTCCTGCTCTAAATCTTTCTAATAAACTTTCACTCCTGTTTTAAAACTTGCCTCAGTCTCTCACTCTGTCTTATACCCCTCAGTTGAATTATGTCTTCTGAGGAGGCAAGAATTAAGGTTGCCGCAGACCTTTATGGATTTGCCACTGTTAAACACTGTGATGTGACCATCTGCCAGACTTTTGTCTGTGCTTCTGCTAGATACTCTACATTCAGTCAGTTCATAAGCATACAGAGAGCATGTTTAAGATTGCAAGATAATTTAGAGGTCATGTTTAAAACTGGCATACATCCATTCATATTCTGTTGAGCAGGCTTAGTTACATGGCCCCATGTTGATACAAGGTGACTGGAAAGAATAGTATTTCTCTATGACTAAAAGAAAAATGAAGTAGTTTGTTAAACACACAGCAATTCCTCTGCTTTACAAGGCAGAATATATATATAAATAATGAGCTTAATCATTCTTATTTTCTTATCAGTGGAAGCAAAGTTGTATGTGAGGAAAAGAAACATGTCTCTATTAATAAATGATTTTTTAAAATATGTATCAAGTGAGTGCTAATACAAGGAACATTAATAATAGATAATGCCACAAAGTGGTTTTCCAGAAAATATAAAGGTAACAATCCAATCAAAAAACTGGCAAAAGATTTGAATAGATGTTTCTCAAAATAAGACATACAAATGGAAAACAGGCATACGAAAAGGTGCTCAACATCACTGATCATCAGAGAAATGCAAATCAAGGCTACAATGAGATATCATTATATCATTTGTATATAAAATGGGTTATATTCAAAAGACAGGAAATAACAAATGCTGAAGAAGATGTGTAGAAAAATAAACCCTTGTGCACTATTGGTGGGAATGTAAATTAGTACAACCACTATGGGGAACAGTTTGGAAGTTCCTCAAAAAACTAAAAATTGAGCTACCATATGATCCAGCAATCCCACTGTTGGGTATATATATCCAAAAGAAAGGAAATCAGGACCTTGAAGAGATAACTGCACTCCTATGTTTGTGGCAGCACTGTTCATAACAAGATTTGGAAGCAACCTAAGTGACCATCAACAGATGAATGGATAAAGAAAATGCGGTACACATACACAATGGAGAACTATTAAGCCAAAAAAAAGAATGAGATCTAGTCACTTGCAACAACATGGATGGAACTGGAGATCATTATATTAAGCAAAATAAACCAGGCACAGAAAGACAAACATCACATGTTCTCACTTTTTTCTGGTATCTAAAAATCAAAACGATTGAACTCATACAGATAGGGAGTAAAAGGATGGTTACCAGGGGCTGGGAAGGGTAGTGGGGAGCAGGGGGAAGTGGGGATGTTTAATGAGTACAAAAAAAAAATTAGTTAGGAGTGGCTGGCTGGAGTTCCAGGCCAGTGGGACTTATCCTGTAAGGCACCATGCAAGTGGGGTGACTCTTACTACTCAGCGCCCTGGATTCAGCCTCATTCCTAGGGAATTGTTTACCAGTTTTTGAAGTATCCCAGCAACCAGGGGCTGAAGCGGACTCCCAGCACTGCACAGCTGCTTTACAAAAATGTGGCCAGACTACTTTGTTGTTTTTTCTTTTGACCTCTGAACTTTTCACTGGCCTCCTGCTCCCCAAAGGGTACCCTGCTTCTGCTGGCTTAATGCTTCAGAACTTTGGTGTCATTGGTCTCAAACACCACTTGACCATCCACTATCTGGCAGGTGGTGGTGTTTTGGATGGTTTGCATGGAGTTGCTGCTGTCCAGGGCATCACCAAGATTGAAGTCCTTGCCATCTTCCAGCAGGTGGCGGTAGGTGGTGATCTCAGCCTCCAGCTTGACCTTGATGTTCAGCAGGTCCTCCTACTCCTGGGCTTAGCGCTGTCCCTCTGCCCGAGTCTGTGCCAGCTCTGACTCCAGGTGCGGCAGGATCCCATTGAGCTGCTCCATCTGGTGGGTGTAGTGGGCCTCCACCTCCCTCAGGCTGTTCTCCAAGCTGGCCTTCAGATTTCTCATAGAGTCCAGGTCCATCTCCAAGGACTGGACTGTATGTCTCAGCTCCATGAGCATCATCTCAGCAGCTCCAACCTCGGTGGTCTGTATGGTGACCACTGTGGTCTCTCCTCAATCTGCTGAGACCAGTACTTGTCAAGCTCCTCTCGGTTCTTCCAAGCCAGCTCGTCATATTGGACCTGGATGTCTGCCATGATCCTGAGATTTGGGGGCATCTACCTCCACGGTCAACCCAGAGCTGGCTATCTGGGCTTGTAGGCCTTTTACTTCCTCTTCGTGGTTCTTCTTTATAAAGAGTAGCTCTGCCTTGAGAGCCTTGATCTCTGTCTCCAGCTGCAGCCGAGTGACATTGGTCATCAGTGACCTTGTGGAGCCCATGGATGTCACTCTCCACAGACTGGCACATGGCCAGCTCTGTCTCATACTTGACTCTAAAGTCATCAGCAGCAAGATGGGCACTGTCGATCTGCAGAATGATGCCGACATTGTCCACAGCATTTGCGAAGATCTGAGCCCTCAGGTCCTCGATGGTCTTGAAGTAATGACTCCAGTCTCTGACCTGGGGTCTCTTCTTCTCCAGGTGCTCCCAGATTTTGCTCTCCAGCTTCCTGTTCTCGGTCTCCAGGCTCCTCACTCTGTCCAGGTAGGAGGCCAGGTAGTCATTCAGGCTTTGCATGGTATCCTTCTCGTACTGGATGTCTCCCATTCCTGCCAGACCCCCGGCCATTCCCATGGCCAGGCCCCTGGATCCCACGCCACCCCAGAAGCTGGTGGAGCAGGACACGGAGATCCAGGAACCAGAGCCCCCAGTGCCTGCATAGACACTGGCTGCACTGCTGACCGGCCGGGCGCCGTAGCTGGGCACCTGGACAGAGCCCAGGGACCGGTAGTTGGTGAAGGTGGAGCGAGTGGTGAAGCTCATGCTGTCCCAGGAGGAGAGCAAGAAGACAGGACTCAGGCTTTGCCGACGACCCAGACAACTTTTTCAAACAGGCCTTTGATCCCATTTCTCCTGACTGGGTCAGACCTCTGATGTGGAGTCTCCAGCCACCTCCCACAGGTGTGTTCAGGCTGGCAACAAGTTTGTACCTCCCTGAGATGGACCTCCCAAAGGAAGGGGCAGGCTGCTATCTTTGCTCATTCACAGCCTTCACAGACGTATCACTGGTGATACGTCTAGGTACTGGAAAATCTGAGTTGATTAGGGACTAGAGAAGACTCTCAGCATACCACAGAAGCCCTACTGAAAAGTAGCTAGACTGTTAAAGGGAAAAAAAAAAAATCACCTAAAAGTCAGCAACCTCAAAGATAGAAGGTAGATAAGCATAAAAAGATGAGAAAGATTCAGCACAAGAATGCTGATAAAACATTGCAGGAGTTGACAGACAAAATAGCTGGTATGAAGAAGAATGTAGCCAACCTGACAGAGCTGAAAAACACCCTACAAGAATTTCATATTGCAATCACAAATATTAATAGCATAATAGATCAAGCAGAAGAAAGAATCTCAGAGCTTGAAGACTGCCCGTCTGACAGGATGGGAGCAGACAAAAATAGAGAAAAAAGAAGGAAAAGGAATAAACAAAACCTCCAAGAAATGTGGGCTTAGGTAAACAGACTGAATCTATGACTGATAAGTGTACCTACAAGAGATGGGAAGAATGGAATCAATTTGGAAAACATACTTCAGGATATCATCCATGAGAACATTCCCAACCTAGCTAGACAGGCCAACATTCAAATTTCATAAATGAAGGAGAAATAAGATCTTTTTCAGACAAGCAAATGCTGAGATGACTTGTTACTTCCAAAACTGCCTTACAAGAGATCCTGAAGGATGCAATAAATATGAAAAGTAAAGACCATTACCAGTCATTATAAAAACACACTGAAGTACACAGACCAGTGACACAATAAAGCAACTACATAAGTCTGCAAAATAACTAGCTAACATCATGATGACAGGATCAAATCCACACATATCAGTACTAACCTTAAATGTAAATAGGATAAATACACCAATTAAAAGACACAGAGTGGCAAGCTGGATAAAGAACCAAGACCCATCAGTATGCCATCTTCGAAAGACCCATCTCACATGCAATGACCCACATAGGCTTAAAATAAAGAGATGGAGGAAAATCTACCAAGAAAATGGAAAACAGAAAAAAATCCGGGGTTGCAATTCTCCTTTCTGACAAAACAGACTTTAAACCAACAAAGATCAAACAAGATGAAGAAGGGCATTACGTAATGGTAAAGGGTTCAATTCAGCAAGAAGAATTAACTATCCTAAATACATATGCACCCAACACAGGAACACCCAGATTCATAAAGCAAGTTCTCAGAGACCTTCAAAGAGACTTAGACTCCCACAAAATAACAGTGGGGAATTTTAACATCCCACCAACAATATTAGACAGATCATCGAGACAGAAAATTAACAAAGATATTCAGGACCTCAACTCAGCAGTGGATCAAATGGACCTAATAGATATCTATAGAACTCTCCACCCAAAAACAACAAAATATACATTATTCTCATCACTACATGGCACTTAATGTAAAATCAATCACATAATCAGAAGTAAAACACTCCTCAGCAAATTCAAAAGACCTGGAATCATAACAAACAGTCTCTCAAACCACAGTACAAATTTGAAATCAAGACTAAGAAATTCATTCAAAACCATACAATTACACGAAAATTGAATAACCTGCTCTGAAATGACTTTTGGTTACGTAATAAAATCAAGGCAGAAATCAACAAGTCCTTTGAAACTAATGAAAACAAAGATACAATACACCAGAGTCTCTGGGACACAGTTATAGCAGTTTTAAGAGGGAAATTTACAGCACTAAATGCCCACATCAAAAAGTTAGAAAAGCCTCAAGTTAACCTAACATCACAACCAAAAGAACCACAGAACAAATAGTAAACAAATCCCAAAGTTAACAGAAGACAAGAAACAACCAAAATCAGAGCTGAACTGAAGGAGACTGAGACGCAAGAAACCATTCAAAGCTTCAATAAATACAGGAGCTAGTTTTTTGAAAAATTAATAAAACAGATCACTGCTAGCTAGACTAATAAAGAAAAAAAGTAGTTTCAAATAAACACAACCATAAATGACAAGGGGGATATTACCACTGACCCCGTAGAAATACAAACAACCATCAGAGAATATTATGAACACCTCTATGCACATAAACTAGAAAATCTAGAAAAAATGGATAAATTTCTGGACACATACACCCTCCTACAACTGAACCAGGAAGAAACTGAATCCCTGAACAGACTAATAACGAGTTCTGAAATTGAGGCAGTAATAAATAGCATACCAACCAAAAAAAGCCCAGGACCAGATGGATTCACAGAGGAATTCCTCCAAATGTACAAAGAAGAGCTAGTACCATTCCCTTTGCAACTATTCCAAAATGTTGAGGAGGAAGGACTCCTTCCAAACTCATTCTGTGAGGCCAGCATCATCCTGATACCCAAACCTGGGAGAGATACAACAAAAAAAGAAAACTTCAGGCCAATATCCTTGAGGAATACTGACGCAAAAATCCCCAACAAAATACTAGCAAGCCAAATCCAGCAGCATATCAAAATATATCAAAATAGCTGATCCACCACAATCAAGTAAGCTTCATCCTTGGGATGCAAGATTGGTTCAATATACACAAGTCAATACATGTGATTCATCTCATAAACAGAACTGAAGACAAAAACCACATGATTATCTCAAAAGATGCAGAAAGGCTTTTGGTAAAATTCAACATCTGTTCATGTTAAAAATTCCCTATAACTAGGTATTGAAGGAAAATACCTCAAAATAATAAGAACCATATATGACAAACCCACAGCCAACATCACACTGAATGGGCAAAAGCTAGAAGCATTCCTCTTGAAAATCAGCACAAGACAAAGGTGCCCTCTCACCACTCCTACTCCACATAGTATTGGAAGTTCTGGCCAGGACAATTGGGCAAGAGAAAGAAACAAAGGGTATTCAAATAGGAAGAGAGGAAGTCAAACTATCCCTGTTCACAGATGACATAATCCTATATCTAGAAAACCCCCTTGTCTAGGCCCAAAAGCTTCTTAAGCTGATAAACAACTTCAGGAAGATCTCAGGATACAAAATTATTGTGTAAAAATTACTAGCAATTCTATACACCAACAACAGTCAAGCCAAGAGCCAAATCAGGAATGAACTCCCATTCACAGTTGCCACAAAAAATAATTGGAAAAAAGCTCAATATCACTGATCACTAGAGGAATGCACTGAGATCCTATCTTATACCAGTCAGAATGACTATTTAATAAATGACTTTTTAATAAAAAGTCAAAAATAATAGATGCTGGCAAGGTTGTGGAGAAAAAGGAATGCTTATACACTGTTGGTGGGGGTGTAAAATAGTTCAGCCATTGTGGAAGACACTGTGGCAATTCCTCAAAGACCTAAAGACAGAAATACCATTCAACTCAGCAATTCCATTACTTGCTATATACCTAAGGAAGATAAATCACTGTGTTATAAAGACACATGCACATGTATGTTCCTTGCACCACTATTCATAATAGCAAAGATATAGAGTCAACCTTAATGTCCATCAATGATAGAGTGGATAAAAAAAATGTGGTATATACATACCATGAAATACTATGCAGCCATGAAAAGGAATGAGATCAAGTTCTTTGCAGGGACATGGATGGAGCTGGAGGCCATTATCCTTAGCATACTAATACAGGAATAGAAAACCAAATACCACATGTTCTCACTTATAAATGGGAGCTCATACAGGGTTTAATACCTAAGTGATGGGTATATAGGTGCAGCAAACCACCATGGCACATGTTTACCTGTGTAACAAATCTGCATGTCCTGAAGGAAAAAAAAATAAAAATTAAAAAAAAAATAAGTGGGAACTAAATGATGAGAAGACATAGACACACAGAGAGAACAACACAAACTGGAGCCCTTCAGAGGGTAAAGAGTGGGAGGAGGGAGAGAATCAGGAAAAATAATGAATGGTACTAGGCTTAATTCCTGGGTGGTGAAATAATCTGTAAAACAAACCCCCATGACACAAGTTCACCTGTATAACAAACCTGCACTTGTACCCCTAAACTTAAAGTATAAGTCAAAATTTATTTATTTATTTTTAGTCACTTAAAAGCAAAAAAAAAAAAAAAAAAAAAAGGATAGAATGAATAAGACCTACTATTTGATAGCACAACAGGGTGATTATGGTCAATAATAACTTAATTATACATTTTAAAATAACTTAAAAGTGTAGTTGGATTGTTTGTAACCCAAAGGATAAATTATTGAGGAGATGAAGACCCCATTCCCCATGATGTGCTTATCTCACATTGCATGCCTGTATCAAAACATCTCAAGTATTTCATAAATATATACACCTACTATGTACCCACAAAAATTGAAAAGAAAATAAAAGGGTACATTCATATTTTTATTCATTTTAGTCTTTATATAAAGCCAAAGGTATATTATTTTTAAGAAAACTTGTGAAGTCATTTCTATAGCATAAGATAATGCTGTTTTCTATTAATCAAAATATCACAGAGTTCAGGTTCCTAAGATGACTTTATGGAGATGTATACCTATATACTTCAAATATCAATTTTCTTACCTAGAATTTTGTCAGAAATAAGATTTTCAAGTAATTTGACTTATCCTGGCAGTATTTCCTCTACATAAATTATAAGAAACACTCATTTGATTTCAATGTTATTTCATATTTTCAAGTTTTCAGTTTTTTAATAGATTTTCTTCTCTGAAAGCAAGAGTTGCTAACACTTCTATAATTCTTCCTCTATGCCAGATAATGTTCCAAATATTTTCTATGTACTGTTAGGTTCTGAGGTTTGAACTGAGACAGTCTGGTTTAAGAATCCATGCTTCTAATCACTAACAAGGACTCTTAATAATATTCTTGATTTAAAAGAATATATGAGATTAATAAATAATTTATTTCTATGTATTACCAAATTTACAAAACCACTCAGTATGACAGTTTTATTACTTAGAAAGCCAAGAATTTATTTCATCCACATCGATGAAATAGGGAAAAATGTATATAATTCCAAAGAGTAGTTAATCTAAAAGTTAGGTATGTGGCTTTAATATACTAAGAATTTTTTTACGTTTGAAGTACAGATTCGATCAGATTGCATTATAGGTAAAACTTATTTGCAGGTGATGAAAGCAGCTATGCCAACAATCAAAACTATTCAAATTGAAAGGTAAAATTGACTAGCTGGTATTCAAAATTATTTGACTGACCAAAATATAGGAGCACTAAATGTGATCATAATTTTAATGAAATAAAAACGTAAGCACTCACTTGTTCCTGACAAAATTTTCCTCTTTAGCACTAATTTTAGGAAAGTTTTTTATTTGTTTGTTTGTTTTTACTCTCAGAGCTCTGGAATTCTCTAGAAAAGTGCACAATATACAGAACCGAGATATTATCGTGCTGTTTTTCTAAACTCTGTATCTGACCCTGTAGAACACCTGTGTCTGCAAACACTGATATGAGTGGTCCCACTCAGGGCTGACTTCAAACTGCATTGATCTTTCAATTCACTGCAATATCTGAGAACAGAGTTGGCATGTACTGACTTAAGAAATAAGTTAAAGTATGACAAGGGGATAAAAAATACCAATTAAGTTTTCTCACCTGTAGTGTCAACCTATATAATGCTGACTTATCCTCAAGGATTCCATCACCCACTTTACTAAATTTCCTTCTCTCGCCTCACTTTAGCCTTTGATTTCTATGCCAGCCTTGAATTAGCCAACCCCCTCTACACATCTTATTCTTCTAGTTATTTGGTTCAAAACTTATTTTAAAAGGGGGCTAATTCATTGCCATGAGCTTATAAGATAGTATCCCCTCAACAAGAATCTCTTTCAACTGGACTCCACAGCATGATTTTTTCTAAAGCTTCTCATTCTCCACAACCTCCTCCAATTAATAGTACCTGATAGGTAAATGGTATTTTGACAAAGCCATTTTGACATGAGAACACCTTGAAGCAGTTAAAAATAAAATTATTAAACTTTTCTTAACAACTTTTATTTTTGGTTAATTTGTGAAGCAAATATCATCACTTCAACTCCTCCCTCAGATCTGGGGGAGGAAACAGAAGAAGAGCCAAGGATAACGTGGGGCTTGGGGGTGTCAGTTGCCACACCTGTTTTGAGTAGTTTTGAAATTTGACACAGCTGCTTTAGTCACCTGCAAATAAACCTCTGCCAGAGTCAAACAGCTGCCTCCAAATGGACACTCTGCATCTGATTAAGCTTAGTTTATTATCATTATACATCTGCACTTCTCAAAGTATTCATATCCCCAGGATATGTGGTACTGTGCCAAGGAGACACTCAGAAGCAAGGCTCAACATAACAGCTGCCAGGGATGTCTATTTTAGACATATTTGAGAAAAAAAAATAACCTTGCCTGTTACTGTTTTTATGTTAAAACAAACATGGATATGGCATGAAATTAAATGAAATTTTGAACAAATTGTTAAAATAAAACATGACATGTTAAAGAAAGAGACTGCAAGATGGCCAAATAGGAACAGCTCCAGTCTACAGCTCCCAGTGGGAGTGACGCAGAAGATGGGTGATTTCTGCATTTCCAACTGAGGTACTGGGTTCATCTCACTGGGGCATGTCAGACAGTAGGTGGAGGACACTGGGTGCAGCGCACTGAGCATGAGCAGAAGCAGGGCGAGGCATCACCTCATCTGGGAAGTGCAAGGGGTCAGGGAATTCCCTTTCATAGCCAAGCAAAGCTGTGACAGACTGCACCTGGAAAATCGGGTCACTCCCACCCTAATACTGCGCTTTTCCAATAGTCTTAGCAAACAGCACACCAGGAGATTATATCCCGCACCTGGCTCGGAGGGTCCCACGCCCATGGAGCCTCCCTCATTGCTAGCACAGCAGTCTGAGATTGAACTGCCAGGCGGCAGCCAGGCTGGGGGAGGGGCGCCCACCATTGCTGACACTTGAGTAGGTAAATAAAGCGAACAGGAAGCTCGAACTGGGTGGAGCCCACCACAGCTCAAGGAGGCCGGCCTGCCTCTGTAGACTCCACCTCTGGGGGCAGGGCATAGCTGAACAAAAGGCAGCAGAAACCTCTGCAGACTTAAATGTCCCTGTCTGACAGCTTTGAAGAGCGTAGTAGTTCTACCAGCACGGAGTTTGAGATCTGAGAATGAACAGACTGCATCCTCACGTGGGTCCCTGACCCCTGAGTAGCCTATCTGGGAGGCACCCTCCGAGTAGGGGCAGACTGACACCTCACATGGCTGGGTACCCCTCTGAGACAAAACCTCCAGAGGAACTATCAGACAGCAACATTTGCTGTTTAGCAATGTTCGCTGTTCTGCAGCCTCCACTGCTGATATCCAGGCAAACAGGGTCTGCAGTGGAACTCCCACAAACTCCAGCAGACCTGCAGCTGAGGATCCTGACTGTTAAAAGGAAAACTAACAAACAGGAAGGACATCCACACCAAAACCCCATCTGTACATCACCACCATCAAAGACCAAAGGTAGATAACACCACAAAGATGGAGAAAAAACAGAGCAGAAAAACTGAAAATTCTAAAAATCAGAGCACCTCTCCTCCTCCAAAGGAATGCAGCTCCTCACCAGCAACAGAACAAAGCTGGATGGAGAATGACTTTGACAAGTTGAGAGAAGAAGGCTTCAGATGATCAAATGTCTCCGAGCTAAAGGAGGAATTTTGAACCCATCACAAAGAAGTTAAAAACCTTGAAAACAGATTAGACGAATGGCTAACTAGAATAACCAATGCAGAGAAGTCCTTAAAGGACCTGATGGAGCTGAAAACCATGGCACGAGAACTACGTGACGAATGCACAAGCTTCAGTAGCCGATTCGATCAACTGGAAGAAAGAGTATCAGTGATTGAAGATCAAATGAATGAAGTAAAGTGAGAAAAGAAGTTTAGAGAAAAAAGAATAAAAAGAAATGAACAAAGCCTCCAAAAAATATGGGACTATGTGAAAAGACCAAATCTACGTCTGATTGGTATACCTGAAAGTGACAGGGAGAATGGAACCAAGTTGGAAAACATTCTTCAGGATATTATCCAGGAGAACTTCCCCAACCTAGCAAGGAAGGCCAACATTCAAACTCAGGAAATACAGAGAACGCCACAAAAATATTCCTCGAGAAGAGCAACTCCAAGACACATAATTGTCAGATTCACCAAAGTTGAAATGAAGGAAAAAATGTTAAGGGCAGCTGGAGAGAAAGGTCGGGTTACCCACAAAGGGAAGCCTATCAGACTAACAGTGGATCTCTCGGCAGAAACTCTACAAGCCAGAAGAGAGTGGAGGCCAATATTCAACATTCTTAAAGAAAGGAATTTTCAACGCAGAATTTCATATCCAGCCAAACTAAGCTTCATAAGTGAAGGAGAAATAAAATCCTTTATAAACAAGCAAATGCTGAGAGATTTTATCACCACCAGGCCTTCCCTACAACAGCTCCTGAAGGAAGCACTAAACATGGAGAGGAACAACCAGTAACAGCCACTGCAAAAACGCCAAATTGTTAAGACCATCGAGGCTAGGAAGAAACTGTATCAACTAATGAGTAAAATAATCACATAACATCATGATGACAGGATCAAATTCACACATAACAATATTAACCTTAAATGTAAATGGGCTAAATGCTCCAATTAAAAGACACAGACTGGCAAATTGGATAAAGAGTCAAAACCCATCAGTGTGCTGTATTCAGGAAACCCATCTCACGTGCAAAGACACAAATAGGCTCAAAATAAAGGGATGGAGGAAGATCTACCAAGCAAATGGAAAACAAAAAAAGGCAGGGGTTGCAATCCTAGTCTCTGATAAAACAAATTTTAAACCAACAAAGACCAAAAGAGACAAAGAAGGCCATTACATAAAGGTAAAGGGATCAATTCAACAAGAAGAGCTAACTATCCTAAATATATATGCACCCAATACAGGAGCACCCAGATTCATAAAGCAAGTCCTTACAGACCTACAAAGAGACTTAAACTCCCACATAATAATAATGGATATAAGGATATCCAGGAATTGAATTCAGCTCTGCACCAAGCAGACCTAAAAGACATCTACAGAACTCTCCACCCCAAATCAATAGAATATACATTCTTTTCAGCAACACATCGCACCTATTCCAAAAGTGACCACATAGTTGGAAGTAAAGC